>NC_052147.1:173462276-173832491 GCF_902713615.1 Scyliorhinus canicula
CTCCACTTTCACTCAGACACTCATCCCCTCTCTCTCTCCACTTTCACTCAGACACTCATCCCCTCTCTCTCTCCACTTTCACTCAGACACTCATCCCCTCTCTCTCTCCACTTTCACTCAGACACTCATCCCCTCTCTCTCTCCACTTTCACTCAGACACTCATCCCCTCTCTCTCTCCACTTTCACTCAGACACTCATCCCCTCTCTCTCCACTTTCACTCAGACACTCATCCCCTCTCTCTCCACTTTCACTCAGACACTCATCCCCTCTCTCTCCACTTTCACTCAGACACTCATCCCCTCTCTCTCTCCACTTTCACTCAGACACTCATCCCTCTCTCTCTCCACTTTCACTCAGACACTCATCCCCTCTCTCTCCCACTTTCACTCAGACACTCATCCCCTCTCTCTCCACTTTCACTCAGACACTCATCCCCTCTCTCTCTCCACTTTCACTCAGACACTCATCCCCTCTCTCTCCACTTTCACTCAGACACTCATCCCTCTCTCCTCTCCACTTTCACTCAGACACTCATCCCCTCTCTCTCCACTTTCACTCAGACACTCATCCCCTCTCTCTCCACTTTCACTCAGACACTCATCCCCTCTCTCTCTCCACTTTCACTCAGACACTCATCCCCTCTCTCTCCACTTTCACTCAGACACTCATCCCCTCTCTCTCTCCACTTTCACTCAGACACTCATCCCCCTCTCTCTCCACTTTCACTCAGACACTCATCCCCTCTCTCTCTCCACTTTCACTCAGACACTCATCCCTCTCTCTCTCCACTTTCACTCAGACACTCATCCCCTCTCTCTCTCCACTTTCACTCAGACACTCATCCCCTCTCTCTCTCCACTTTCACTCAGACACTCATCCCCTCTCTCTCCACTTTCACTCAGACACTCATCCCTCTCTCTCTCCACTTTCACTCAGACACTCATCCCCTCTCTCTCCACTTTCACTCAGACACTCATCCCCTCTCTCTCTCCACTTTCACTCACTCATCCCTCTCTCTCCACTTTCACTCAGACACTCATCCCCTCTCTCTCCACTTTCACTCAGACACTCATCCCCTCTCTCTCTCCACTTTCACTCAGACACTCATCCCCTCTCTCTCTCCACTTTCACTCAGACACTCATCCCCTCTCTCTCCACTTTCACTCAGACACTCATCCCCTCTCTCTCTCCACTTTCACTCAGACACTCATCCCCTCTCTCTCTCCACTTTCACTCAGACACTCATCCCCTCTCTCTCTCCACTTTCACTCAGACACTCATCCCCTCTCTCTCTCCACTTTCACTCAGACACTCATCCCCTCTCTCTCTCTCCACTTTCACTCACTCATCCCCTCTCTCTCCACTTTCACTCAGACACTCATCCCCTCTCTCTCCACTTTCACTCAGACACTCATCCACTCTCTCTCCACTTTCACTCAGACACTCATCCCCTCTCTCTCTCTCCACTTTCACTCAGACACTCATCCCTCTCTCCACTTTCACTCAGACACTCATCCCTCTCTCTCTCCACTTTCACTCAGACACTCACCCCCTCTCTCTCCACTTTCACTCAGACACTCATCCCTCTCTCTCTCCTCTTTCACTCAGACACTCATCCCCTCTCTCTCTCCACTTTCACTCAGACACTCACCCCCTCTCTCTCCACTTTCACTCAGACACTCATCCCCTCTCTCTCTCCACTTTCACTCAGACACTCATCCCTTCTCTCTCTCCACTTTCACTCAGACACTCATCCCCTCTCTCTCCACTTTCACTCAGACATCATCTCCTCTCTCTCCACTTTCACTCAGACACTCATCCCCTCTCTCTCTCCACTTTCACTCAGACACTCATCCCCTCTCTCTCTCCACTTCACTCAGACACTCATCCCCTCTCTCTCTCCACTTTCACTCAGACACTCATCCCCTCTCTCTCTCCACTTTCACTCAGACACTCATCCCCTCTCTCTCCACTTTCACTCAGACACTCATCCCCTCTCTCTCTCTCCACTTTCACTCAGACACTCATCCCTCTCTCTCTCCACTTTCACTCAGACACTCATCCCCTCTCTCTCCACTTTCACTCAGACACTCATCCCCTCTCTCTCTCCACTTTCACTCAGACACTCATCCCCCTCTCTCCTCCACTTTCACTCAGACACTCATCCCCTCTCTCTCCACTTTCACTCAGACACTCATCCCCCTCTCTCTCCACTTTCACTCAGACACTCATCCCCTCTCTCTCTCCACTTTCACTCAGACACTCATCCCCTCTCTCTCCACTTTCACTCAGACACTCATCCCCTCTCTCTCTCCACTTTCACTCAGACACTCATCCCCTCTCTCTCCACTTTCACTCAGACACTCATCCCCTCTCTCTCTCCACTTTCACTCAGACACTCATCCCCTCTCTCTCCACTTTCACTCAGACACTCATCCCCTCTCTCCACTTTCACTCAGACACTCATCCATCTCTCTCCACTTTCACTCAGACACTCTATCCCCCCTCTCTCTCCACTTTCACTCAGACACTCATCCCCTCTCTCTCCACTTTCACTCAGACACTCATCCCCTCTCTCCCCACTTTCACTCACTCATCCTCTCTCTCTCCACTTTCACTCAGACACTCATCCCCTCTCTCTCCACTTTCACTCAGACACTCATCCCTCTCTCTCTGCACTTTCACTCAGACACTCATCCCCTCTCTCTCCACTTTCACTCAGACACTCATCCCCTCTCTCTCTCTCACTTTCACTCAGACACTCATCCCTCTTCTCCACTTTCACTCAGACACTCATCCCCTCTCTCTCCACTTTCACTCAGACACTCATCCCCTCTCTCTCTCCACTTTCACTCAGACATCATCCCTCTCTCTCTCCACTTTCACTCAGACACTCATCCCCTCTCTCTCCACTTCACTCAGACACTCATCCCCTCTCTCTCCACTTTCACTCACACTCATCCCCTCTCTCTCCCACTTTCACTCAGACACTCATCCCCTCTCTCTCCACTTTCACTCAGACACTCATCCCCTCTCTCTCCACTTTCACTCAGACACTCATCCCCTCTCTCTCTCCACTTTCACTCAGACACTCATCCCCTCTCTCTCTCCCACTTTCACTCAGACACTCATCCCCTCTCTCTCCACTTTCACTCAGACACTCATCCCCTCTCTCTCTCCACTTTCACTCAGACACTCATCCCCCTCTCTCTCCACTTTCACTCAGACACTCATCCCCTCTCTCTCTCCACTTTCACTCAGACACTCATCCCCTCTCTCTCCACTTTCACTCAGACACTCATCCCCTCTCTCTCCCACTTTCACTCAGACACTCATCCCCTCTCTCTCCACTTTCACTCAGACACTCATCCCCTCTCTCTCTCCACTTTCACTCAGACACTCATCCCCTCTCTCTCTCCACTTTCACTCAGACACTCATCCCCTCTCTCTCCACTTTCACTCAGACACTCATCCCCTCTCTCTCTCCACTTTCACTCAGACACTCATCCCCTCTCTCTCTCCACTTTCACTCAGACACTCATCCCCTCTCTCTCCACTTCACTCAGACACTCATCCCCCTCTCTCTCTCCACTTTCACTCAGACACTCATCCCCTCTCTCTCTCCACTTTCACTCAGACACTCATCCCCTCTCTCTCTCCACTTTCACTCAGACACTCATCCCCTCTCTCTCTCCACTTTCACTCAGACACTCATCCCCTCTCTCTCTCCACTTTCACTCAGACACTCATCCCCTCTCTCTCTCTCCACTTTCACTCAGACACTCATCCCCTCTCTCTCTCCACTTTCACTCAGACACTCATCCCTCTCTCTCTCCACTTTCACTCAGACACTCATCCCCTCTCTCTCTCTTCCACTTTCACTCAGACACTCATCCCCTCTCTCTCCACTTTCACTCAGACACTCATCCCCTCTCTCTCTCCACTTTCACTCAGACACTCACCCCTCTTCCCCACTTTCACTCATCCCTCTCTCTCTCCACTTTCACTCAGACACTCATCCCCCTCTCTCCACTTTCACTCAGACACTCATCCCCTCTCTCTCCACTTTCACTCATACACCATCCCTCTCTCTCTCCACTTTCACTCAGACACTCATCCCCTCTCTCTCCACTTTCACTCAGACACTCATCCCCTCTCTCCCACTTTCACTCAGACACTCATCCCCTCTCTCTCCACTTTCACTCAGACACTCATCCCCTCTCTCTCTCCACTTTCACTCAGACACTCATCCCTCTCTCTCCCACTTTCACTCAGACACTCATCCCCTCTCTCTCTCCACTTTCACTCAGACACTCATCCCCTCTCTCTCCACTTTCACTCAGCACTCATCCCCTCTCTCTCTCCCACTTCTCACTCAGACACTCATCCCCCTCTCTCTCTCCACTTTCACTCAGACATCATCCCCTCTCTCTCCACTTTCACTCAGACACTCATCCCTCTCTCTCTCCACTTTCACTCAGACACTCATCCCCTCTCTCTCCACTTTCACTCAGACACTCATCCCTCTCTCTCCACTTTCACTCAGACACTCATCCCCTCTCTCTCCACTTTCACTCAGACACTCATCCCCTCTCTCTCCACTTTCACTCAGACACTCATCCCCTCTCTCTCTCCACTTTCACTCAGACACTCATCCCCTCTCTCTCTCCACTTTCACTCAGACACTCATCCCCTCTCTCTCCACTTTCACTCAGACACTCATCCCCTCTCTCTCCACTTTCACTCAGACACTCATCCCCTCTCTCTCCACTTTCACTCAGACACTCATCCCTCTCTCTCTCCACTTTCACTCAGACACTCATCCCCTCCTCTCTCCACTTTCACTCAGACACTCATCCCCTCTCTCTCCACTTTCACTCAGACACTCATCCCCTCTCTCTCTCACTTTCACTCAGACACTCATCCCCTCTCTCTCTCCACTTTCACTCAGACACTCATCCCCTCTCTCTCCACTTTCACTCAGACACTCATCCCCTCTCTCTCTCCACTTTCACTCAGACACTCATCCCCTCTCTCTCTCCACTTTCACTCAGACACTCATCCCCTCTCTCTCTCCACTTTCACTCAGACACTCATCCCCTCTCTCTCTCCACTTTCACTCAGACACTCATCCCCTCTCTCTCTCCACTTTCACTCAGACACTCATCCCCTCTCTCTCTCCACTTTCACTCAGACACTCATCCCCTCTCTCTCCACTTTCACTCAGACACTCATCCCCTCTCTCTCCCACTTTCACTCAGACACTCATCCCCTCTCTCTCTCCACTTTCACTCAGACACTCATCCCCTCTCTCTCTCACTTTCACTCAGACACTCATCCCCTCTCTCTCTCACTTTCACTCAGACACTCATCCCCTCTCTCTCCACTTTCACTCAGACACTCATCCCCTCTCTCTCCACTTTCACTCAGACACTCATCCCCTCTCTCTCCACTTTCACTCAGACACTCATCCCCTCTCTCTCTCCACTTTCACTCAGACACTCATCCCCTCTCTCTCTCCACTTTCACTCAGACACTCATCCCCTCTCTCTCCACTTTCACTCAGACACTCATCCCCTCTCTCTCCACTTTCACTCAGACACTCATCCCCTCTCGGATTGGATTGGATTGGATTTGTTTATTGTCACGTTGACCGAGGTACAGTGAAAAGTATTTTTCTGTGAGCAGCTCAACAGATCAATAAGTACATGGGAAGAAAAGGGAATAAAAGAAAATACATAATAGGGCAACACAAGGTATACAATGTAACTACATAAGCACTGGCATCGGATGAAGCATACAGGGTGTAGTGTTAATGGGGTCAGTCCATAAGAGGGTCATTTAGGAGTCTGGTAACAGCGGGGAAGAAGCTGTTTTTGAGTCTGTTCGTGCGTGTTCTCAGACTTCTGTATCTCCTGCCCGATGGAAGAAGTTGGAAGAGTGAGTAAGCCGGGTGGGAGGGATCCTCGATTATGCTGCCCGCTTTCCCCCGGCAGCGGGAGGTGTAGATGGAATCAATGGATGGGAGGCAGGTTCGTGTGACGGACTGGGCGGTATTCACAACTCTCTGACGTTTCTTGCGGTCCTGGGCCGAGCAGTTGCCATACCAGGCTGTGATGCAGCCCGATGGGATGCTTTCTATGGTGCATCTGTAAAAGTTGGTAAGGGTTAATGTGGCCATGCCGAATTTCCTTAGTTTCCTGAGGAAGTATAGGCGCTGTTGTGCTTTCTTGGTGATAGCGTCGACGTGAGTGGACCAGGATAGTTTTTGGTGATGTGCACCCCTAGGAATTTGAAACTGCTAACCATCTCCACCTCGGCCCCGTTGATGCTGACAGGGGTGTGTACAGTACTTTGCTTCCTGAAGTCAATGACCAGCTCTTTAGTTTTACTGGCATTGAAGGAGAGATTGTTGTCATTACACCACTCCACTAGGTTCTCTAACTCCCTCCTGTATTCTGACTCGTCATTATTCGAGATCCAGCCCACTATGGTCATATCAACAGTAAACTGGTAGATGGATTGTTACCAAGTTTTGCCATGCAGTCGTGTGTGTACAGGGAGTAGAGTAGGGGGCTAAGTACGCAGCCTTGCGGGGCACCGGTATTGAGGACTATTGTGGAGGAGGTGTTGTTGTTCATTCTTACTGTTTGTGGTCTGTTGGTCAGAAAATCGAGGATCCAGTTGCAGAGTGGAGAGCCAAGTCCTAGGTTTTGGAGCTTTGATATGAGCTTGACTGGGATTATGGTGTTGAAGGCGGAGCTGTAGTCAATAAATAGGAGTCTGATGGAGGAGTCGTTGTTTTTGAGATGCTCTAGGGATGTGCGTAGGGCCAGGGAAATGGCGTCTGATGTGGTCCGGTTGCAACGGTATGCGAATTGCAGTGGATCAAGGTGTTCTGGGAGTATGGAGGTGATGCGCTTCATGATCAACCTCTCGAAGCACTTCATTATGACTGAAGTCAGGACCACCAGACGGTAGTCATTGAGGCACGTTGCCTGGTTCTTCTTTGGTACCGGGTGTATGATGGTGGTCTTCTTGAAGCAGATGGGGACCTCGGAGTGGAGTCGGGACAGGTTAAAGATGTCTGTGATTACCTCTGCCAGCTGGGCCGCGCAGGCTCTGAGTGCGTGACCAGGGATCCCGTCCGGGCCTGTCGCCTTCCGAGGTTTCACTTTCAGGAAGGCCGATCTGACTTCAGAAGCTGTGATGGTGGGTATGGGTGAATTATGGGCTGCTGGGGCACTCGACAGCGGATTGTTGGTTACCTGCTCAAACCGAGCATAGAATGCATTGAGTTCATCAGGGAGGGGTGCGCTGCTGCCAGAGATACTGCTCGGCTTCGCTTTGTAGCCCGTTATGTTGTTTAGTCCTTGCCACAACCGCCGAGAGTCTGTCTGTGACTCTAGCTTGTTTGATATTCTCTCTTGGCATCTCGGATGGCTTTGCGGAGGTCGTACCTGGATTTCTTGTATAGGTCAGGGTCGTCTGCCATGAACGCCTCAGATCTGTCCTTCAGTAGGGAGTCAATCTCGCGATTGAGCCCTGGTTTCCGGTTGGGGAACGTACGTACTGCTTTCTTTGGCACGCAGTCATCCACACATTTGCTGATGAAGTCTGTGACGGTGGTAGCATGCTCATTTAAGTTGGTCACTGAGTTCTTAAATATGGACCAGTCCACTGTCTCTAAGCAGTCACGTAAGAGCTCTTCTGTCTCCTCGGACCAGCACTGCACAACCTTCTTAGCTGGATTCTCCCGCTTGAGTTTCTGCTTGTAAGCCGGGAGAAGGAGCACTGTCTTATGGTCTGATTTCCCAAAGTGCGGTCAGGGGATGGAATGGTAGGCTCCCTTGATTTTTGAGTAGCAGTAGCCTCTCTCCACTTTCACTGAGACACTCATCCCATCTCTTTCTTTCACAGTAAGAAGTCTCACAACACCAGGTTAAAGTACAACACCAAAGGAAGGAGCAGTGCTCCGAAAGCTAGTGATTCGAAACAAACCTGTTTGAATTCAACTTGGTGTTCTAAGACTTCTTACTGAGCTCACCCCAGTCCAACGCCAGCATCTCCACATAATTTCTTTCATTGAGACACTCATCCCTTCTCTCTTCTTTCACTGAGCCATTCATCCTCTCTCTTTTCTTTCAATGAGACACTCATTCCCTCTCTCCTCTTTCACTGAGACACTCTTTCACTGTGTCCAATTTCTCCTTTCACTGAGACAGTCATCCCCTCTCTCCTTTCACAGAGACAGTCATCCTCTCTCTCCTTTCACTGAGACAGTCATCTCCTCTCTCTCCTTTCACTGAGACAGTCATCCCCTCTCTCCTTTCACAGAGACAGTCATCTCCTCTCTCCTTTCACTGAGACAGTCATCTCCTCTCTCTCCTTTCACAGAGACAGTCATCTCCTCTCTCTCCTTTCACAGAGACAGTCATCTCCTCTCTCTCCTTTCACAGAGACAGTCATCTCCTCTCTCTCCTTTCACTGAGACAGTCATCTCCTCTCTCTCCTTTCACTGAGACAGTCATCTCCTCTCTCTCCTTTCACTGAGACATTCATCCCCTCTCTCCTTTCACAGAGACAGTCATCTCCTCTCTCTCCTTTCACTGAGACAGTCATCTCCTCTCTCTCCTTTCACTGAGACATTCATCCCCTCTCTCCTTTCACAGAGACAGTCATCTCCTCTCTCTCCTTTCACTGAGACAGTCATCCCCTCTCTCCTTTCACTGAGACACTCATCTCCTCTCTCTCCTTTCACTGAGACAGTCATCTCCTCTCTCTCCTTTCACTGAGACATTCATCCCCTCTCTCCTTTCACTGAGACACTCATCCCCTCTCTCCTCTTTCACTGAGACACTCATCCCATCCCTCCAATTTAACTGCCGCACTCAGCCCTTCTCTCTACTTTCACTCTTTGACTCTCTTGCCTTTCACTGAGACATTCTTTCACTCTTTGCACTTCCACTGACTCTATCGCACTCTTCACTTTCACTGAGGCACTCTTTCACACTCTCCACGTTCACTAAGAAACGCTATTCCTCTCTTCACTTGGAGTCACTCAGTACCCTTAACATATTTCAGAGATACTCTTTCCCTTGCTTCCCTCTTTAAGAGACACTCTTCTACTTGTTCTCCTCCTTTGAGATTCTCTTTTGTTCTCTTTTTCACTTTTACAGATATCTTCCTCCTCTCTTTTCTCTTTTCAAAGGCATCACTTGCCTTATTTCTTCCTCAGAACCACTTGTTACCTCCATCTCCACCTTTCAGAGTCACAACTCTCCACTTTCCCCTGGGATACTATTTATGTCCCCTGGTATGACTGCTGGACTTTATAAGACTGTTGGGGTTTAAACGGTCTCCTTTAATTCAAGGTAAAATGGAATAGTGTGCACAGGGTGATGTGACCTCCTATGAAATATATCTGGAGACAAGCCCATGTGACCAAATCAAAATCTACCAAAAATAAGGTGCACATTTTAACACATGGATAGAAAGGGAGCTGTGGTTGATCTCGCTCCATATAGAGGCTCAGAGCCAGAGTTTTGACATTGAGGTGGGAAGCTTAGGTCATGAAATTTCCCAGCTTGGCAGATCCATCTTCATATGTCGGCATCCTGCACGTGTCATTTTTGTTCCAGGGATGAGAGCAGAATTGTGTTGGGCCTGCCAACCTGAAAAGCATTTCAGCTGCATCCATCGAAACCTACCTCAGTCCTCAGGGACTTTGTCCCAGTTGTATGAAAAGCTGCTGAGTCCTCTAAACCTCATCCCTCTCCATACCACACCCACTACTCCATTACACATGTCCACCATGACCCCCCTGATGCTCTATGCCGACTCACTCAATTTGCACGATAAAACCAATGAGCCATGTAATAATAATAATACAAAATCTTGAAATGCATTTAAAAAAACACCCATTCAGAAATCTCCATTGAAAACCTGCAGTTCATACAGCTAACAGAAGCGTCAATCAGTCAGAGTGATTATAGTATCAATAACAGAAGCTTTACCATAGTTCACACCTCTTAATTATGTCCAAATAAACATACAGACATTGAGATAAACAGTTCAAAGAAATAATTATTTATTATAACCTTACAAATAAGTCAATCAGTCAAAGCAAACAATCCTCACTTGGGCCTGTGTAAATAGATCCCTGCTGAGTTCAATTGGAGCTCACCAAAGCATTTTTAATAAGGCTATATGGGGATACAGTTGCATGGCCATTTGTTTCTATCGATACAGTTCACAGATGGCCTCACTATGAATGTTTGGTTGAGCTTCAAGATTCACTGATGAATTTTCTCAGCAGAGATCTGAAATTGCCAGAGCCAGTCGATCTGGCAGAGAGATTTGGGGAAGAGGATCTGCAGCACATGCTGCAGCTGCTGCTGGGCTGAGGAAGTGCTGGTGAAAATGAATCCCTGGTTTGAAGAAATGAGGCCTGTGGATAATTAAAGACCAAGGAGTTGACAGTGGGTGCTTTGCAACTGGAAGTTCATTTAATTGTGCTCAGAAGGTTAAGTGAAGGGCTTATCAAAAAAAAGAGACTGGAAGGTTCACCCTGCTGGTGCAGGGAGAAGAGAGCCTATCAAAACCGGAAGGAGCTTGAGTCATTATACACAAGGCTACATGCGTGGTGAGAATATGGTGTAAGTTATAAATATGGAGTGGAGTTTTTGGTTGTTTTCAGAGTTAATGGGGAATACCTTTTTGGTAGTTTAGTATATTAGTTACCTAAAAAGTAATGTTTAGTCAACATTGATTTAGTTTGTCTCTTACAGTAAAGTCTGCACCGTAAATTCTATGATTCTTACATATATCATGTAATTCTTTGCTTCAGTCACTGGGAAATTAATTAATAAAAACAAAATACAGCAGAATACTGACAATCTGAAATTCTAGAAAAACTCAGTGGGTCTGGCAGCATCTGTGGAATTAAAACAGAATTATGTTTGAGTCGAATGTGACTCTTCTTCGGAACACTTAAATATCACCAAAACTGGAATATTCACATCTCTTTTTTTAAATCTCAGTATCTATTGGGATCATAATATTTATCCTCTCTTCCCTGTACCCTTTCTCTTCTCTGTTCACAAGCACATTCTTCACCTCACCTCTTTTTCACAAACACATTCTTCCCCTCTCTCTTCTCCTTTAAGAAGCTTCACTCTTGCAGTAGTCTTCACCTCTCTTTCTCCTCCTTTCTCAAAGACACTCATCCCCTCTCCTGAATCACAGAGAAGTACTTACCCCTCCCTCCCCCTTTAAAAAAAACAATCTTTTAATCTTTTCTTTCCTTTTTTGTTACAGAGACAATTGTTCCCTCACTCCTCAACTAACAGAAATCCTCTTCCCCTTTTCAAAGTTACATTTTCCTTCTCTTGAAATGAAATGAAAATCGCTTATTGTCACGAGTAGGCTTCAATGAAGTTACTGTGAAAAGCCCCTAGTCGCCACATTCCGGCGCCTGTCCGGGGAGGCTGGTACGGGAATCTAACCGTGCTGCTGGCCTGCTTGGTCTGCTTTATAAGCCAGCGATTTAGCCTTGTGAGCTAAACCAGCCCCTACCCTTACACCCAGTTCACACACATCCTTTCCTTCACTTCTCACCAGTTAACTGGCACTCTGGCTCTTTGAATCTTTTTGACTGTGATTTTAGGTCCAACTTCAATTTGACCCTGTTACTTTGCTCTAGCACTGGACATTGTTCCAAATGCCGTGGGTGGGATTCCAGATTTAGCAAAACATCTCCAAGGAGCAGAGATCCCCACTGCAGCAAATGGCATAGTCCGTCTACAGATAAATGAAACAGTGTAGACTAGGTGGAAACAGAACATTAGGCATGAAGAAGCAACAACCTCTTGGCCAAACCCACTGGGGAGCAATTTAGCTGATGCCCTGAATGCTTGCATTCCTGCAACAGAGTTTCTGGCCAGGTCAATAGAAAGTGGGCCTAGTTGCTTGCAAAAATTATGCTTGCCTGATCTGTTGATAAGGAAATGTTTGATCTCACCCAGTGGGAATAGCAGTGAATCTCAAGATTTCTTGTTAGAGCATGTCTCACTGGACACAGCATAACTAATTTGTATTGGCCAAAGGACTGATGCAAAGAAATACTACTTGCATAGCATTCTGTGGATTTCAGCTTGTCTGAAAGTGAAGGATGAAGCAATTTTAGCAAAGCAAATGGACATCCAATTGAGACTGAGCCATTCAGAATATAACCAGGCCCTGCTTATTGGCATATCTTTACTCCACTTCTCCGAAGACACCTCAGATAAAGCTGGTGGCCTCCCCACATGGCAGGAGTCCACTCCGCCACTAGCATAATGCAGCGGGCCTGAGGACTCAACTTTAATGAATTAAAGTGTCTGCCCATCTCTGTTCAGCAGACAGGAAAGGGAAAGTTTGTGGTAGAATCGAAGACAGGAAGCATTGAATGACAAAAGATGGTGGGGCTAGTCAAATGGGGTGGAAATAGGATAAGTAAAGGAACCAAAAATGTGTCTGAACAAGATGTGATTAGCAGAATGCTGAAATATTAGGTGTTGGTGTTATGTTTATTTAGAACACTACAAGAAGCTGAGGAGATATCAGCGTGAGTAGGTGGGAGGACTAACTTGAGGGGAGATTTGGAAAATTAAAAAAGAAAGGACAAGGCAGGGTTCTGATATGGATAATAATAATGAGAGTGTGACAGGAAAAGTGTGTACAAATATAACAGTGCACTGGTAAATAAGATCAGAGTAGGCAAAATTTGTGAAAAGATAGCATTAAAGGGTCTTTATCTAAACACTCATAATAAGATGGATGAATTGATCGCAAAAGTAGAAATAAATGAGTATGATATGATTATTAATACAGAGATGTAGTTGTAAGGTGACCAAGGCTGGGACCTGAATACTCAAGGGTATTTGACATTTTGTAAGAGGAAACGAAAATGTGGCAGGGTAGTTGTATCAGACCTCATACAAAAGGATGTTCTAGGTAAGAGTGATCACAACACAAAAAAGTTTACATACTGTTTGAGAGTGAGAAATGCGGGTCCAAACTAGTGTCTTAAACTGAAAGACAATTACAAGGATATGAAGACAAAGTTGGCAAAAGTAAAGTGGAAAATAAGCTAAAACAATAATCTGTGGAGAACCTGTGGCATACATGTAAGGCGTTATTTCATAACCCTCAATAAAGATATATTCCATTGAAGAAGAAGAAAGATGCTACCAGAAGGATACACCATCCATGCTCAATTTAGGAAGTTAAGGATCATATTAACTTGAAAGAAAAGGCATTGGTAAAAGGCCATATGATTGGGAAAGTTCTAGAAACCATCCGAGGATGATCAGAAAAATAACAAACAGAAAGAAACTGGAGTGCCAGAGATGACAAACAAGAAATATAAAAATAGACAATACAAACTTCTACCAGTATATAACAAGAAGGTAAAGCGTGGGCTGATCTCTGCAAGGGTGGGACTAGAGATTTAATAATGGGAAGTGAGGAAGTGGCAGAGGCTTTGAACAAATATTTTGGTGCCACATTCACAAAAAGCATCCTAAGAATAGTAGAAAATCAAGAGGCAAAAGAGAGGGATGAACTTAAAACAATCACCATCAACAGGAAAAAAGTAATGGGAATTCTAATGAGACTTAATGCTGATAGGTCTCCTGGGCCTGATGCTATGCATTCTAGAAATAAATAGCCGCAGAGCTCGTCGGTGCATTAGTTATAAGAAGACGCATTTGCAAGAATTTATGGATAAATTAACATTTTACCTTTTAAAAATAATATGGAGAACGGAGAATCTGCATTATAGCATGATGGAGTTGAGTGCATCAGGTGACCAGTGTCCTTGTCTCCAAGAATATATGAAGCCGCCTAAGTTTGGAAGTAGCCTGCTTGTCTGGTCAAGCTGTTAAAAATGCACCAGAGTTCTCAGTGAAGCTAACAGCTACAATTGTCTAAATATCTCTGAAAGCTGATGAACAATGTCTCAGTGGTTGTAAAATGAAATTCCACAGGAGGGGTGAGAAGAAAAATCACTATATCACAAGGAGATGCAAATAGCTTACATATGAATCATACTATATAGCAATGTTGACCTCATCAGGGATCATTTGTGTGGATGATGGAACCACTGATACTGTGGTCACCTGACTGAATCCAGCTTATGTTAAGAAACATTTATTGACACTTATCTTAAGCAGCAGCCAGACAACAGATGGAATATGTGCCACCCAGCAAAGGAAGAACCCTGCTCAAAATCTACTAAGAGGCAGAGAAGTGAGATGTCCTTTCTACAGAATCAAACCAGCTCTTCATTCAGGGGCTCAACTTCATCTCAACTGGAGGAAAGCTAGAAACCTGCTGTTTCAAGGAGTACGCCACTGTGAATTCATCAGCAGAAATTCAAACCTTCATTTTCTTCATTGAATCAAAAGAGAATCCTCAGACCTGCAATATTTCCAGCTTCCATCTCAAAACACAAAAGTTAATGGTGACTTATTGAACTCTGAGCATCTAAATGCATGTTACCTCTTTTGCAATCACTTTTTTTTGCCTGCATGTGTTTTATTTGAATGTATGTATGAGTGCTGTTGCAACTGCATTTCAGTGTACATAAATAAATATTTATATTTTTCTGTTTTCAAAGATACAAGAAAACATTTTTGTCTCTTAAGAGTTACTGCACTAAAAGGGGTTAAAATATTTTATATTTGAAGCATGCCTTGTTATAGCTAGTCAAAAGGTAGAAAAAAGGGCAGGATCAAAGTACCATCACTCTCCTATCCGTAACAACAACTACACTATATAGCGAATTGAAAAGACCATACCTTGGGTACTGTGCAGTTTTATGAGCATATGAATTAGGAACAGGAGTAGCTCACTTGCTCCCTCAATCCTGCTCTGCCGTTTGATAAGATCATGGCTGATAGTCTCCATACTTAACTTCACGTTTCTGTCTGTTTTCAATAACCCTTCGACTTCCTTGATAATTAAAACTCAGTGTAACTCAGCCCTGAAGATATTCAATGACACAGCCTCCATTTCTCACTGGGGACGAGAATTCCAACTATTAATGATATAATGATACGATGAGAGAAGAAATTCCTCTTCATCTCCTTCTTCAATGAGAAACACCTTATTTTTAAACTGTGCAACCTCATTCCAGATTCCCGCAGGAGTGAAAACATCCTCACAGACATAGAAAATAGAAGCAGGAGGAGGCCATTCGGTCCTTTGCACGGCCATTCATTATGATCATGGCTGATCATCAAGTTCAATACCCTGATCCTGCCTTCCCCCCATATCCCATGATCCCTTTAGCCCCAAGAGCTATATCTAATTCCTTCTTGAAATTACACAATGTTTTGACCTCAACTACTTTCTATGGTAGCGAATTCCACAGATTCACCACTCTCTTGGTGAAGAAATTTCTCCTCACCTCAGTCCAAAACGGTTTACCCCTAATTCTCAAACTATGACTCCTAGTTGTGGGCTCCCCTACCATAGGGAACATTCTTTCTGAATCTATCCTGCCTAATCCAGTTAGAATTTTGTAAGTTTCTATGAGATCCCCTCTCACTGTTCCAAACTCCAACGAATATAATACTAACCAATTTAATCTTTCCTCATATGACAGTCCCGCCATTCCACGAATCAGCCTGGGAAAACTTTGCTGCACTCCCTTCATAGTAAGAACATCCTTCTTCAGATAAAGACACCAAAACAGCACAGAATACTCCAGGGCGTGGCCTCACCAATGCCCTACACAATTGCAGTAAAACAGCCCTATTCCTATAATCAAATCCTCCCGTTATGAAGGCCAACATACCATTTGCCTTCTTTACTGCCTGCTGTACCTGCGCACTTACTTTCAGCGACTGATGCATGAGGATATCGTTGAGTATCCACTTCTCTCAATTTACACCCATTCAAATAATAATCTGCCTTCCAACTTTTGCTACTGAAGCGGATGACTTCACATTTATCCACATCATACTGAATCTGCCATGTATATGCCCACTCACTCAGCCTGTCCAAATCTCTCTGAAACATCTCTGCATCCTCCTCACAGCTCACCCTCCAACCCAACTTTGTATCATCTGCAAATTTGGAGGTAATGGGCTGGATTCTCCATTTCTTCGAGGGGCGGGATTCTCCGGTTTTCGATGCCGAAATCGCATTTGGCGATCGGCTGGAGAATACTCATTTCCGCCGAAATCGGGAGGCGGCGCCGCTTTCGTGATGCTCCGCCCCTCCAAAGTGGCGTACACGTAGGGTATGCCGCACGCTGTAACGATGGCGTCAGGATGTTACCTGAGGCCCTCCCCCCAATGCTCCGCCCACCGAACGGCCGAGTTCCCGACGGCATTGGTCACGTGTGCTATTATTTGTCGGGAACTCAGCCTGGCGGCTGCGCACTCAGTCTAGCGCCGCCACAATCGGGAGAGAGCCGATCTGTAGGCAGGAGGGACATTGGCAGGGGCTGGGGGCACTGCTGGGGGGTGGTATGGGGTGGCGACTCTGGGAGCAGTTTTTGGGAGGCCGGGTCCGCGCGCAGCAGGCGCCATGTTGCACAGCGTGGCCGCTGCAGACCACCGCCGTGCGCATGCGCGGCCACAGACCCAGCAATTCTCCGGGCCGTATCGGCAGCTAGAGCCAGGTGGCTCCACATTGCCTGCCTGCTAGCCCCCCACCAAACGGAGGATCAATGGCTGTTTTGTGCCAATTTTATGGTCATAAAACACCACAGTTCCCACGCCGGCATCAGGACATAGCCTGGAAATCGGAGAATCCAGCCCTAAGTGTTGACGCCGGGACAGAATTGGTGGATTTCTACAACAGCAAAATTGGCGGGTCTCCCGGACCAATTCATCAACCGTTAATGGATTAGCACTGGACTCATGTTAATGGTTTAGTACTGGACTCATGTTAATGGATTAGCACTAGACTCATGTTAATGGATTAGCATTGGACTCATGTTAATGGATTAGCACTGGACTCCCGTTAATGGATTAGCACTAGACTCCCGTTAATGGATTAGCACTAGACTCCCGTTAATGGATTAGTACTGGACTCCCGTTAATGGATTAGCACTGGACTCCCGTTAATGGATTAGCACTGGACTCCCGTTAATGGATTAGCACTGGACTCCCGTTAATGGATTAGCACTGGACTCACGTTAATGGATTAGCACTGGACTCACGTTAATGGATTAGCACTGGACTCCCGTTAATGGATTAGCACTGGACTCATGTTAATGGATTAGCACTGGACTCCCGTTAATGGATTAGCACTGGACTCCCGTTAATGGATTAGCACTGGACTCCCGTTAATGGATTAGCACTGGACTCACGTTAATGGATTAGCACTGGACTCCCGTTAATGGATTAACATTGGACTCACGTTAATGGATTAGCACTGGACTCATGTTAATGGATTAGCACTGGACTCACGTTAATGGATTAGCACTGGACTCCCGTTAATGGATTAGCACTGGACTCACGTTAATGGATTAGCGCTACTCCCGTTAATGGATTAACATTGGACTCATGTTAATGGATTAGCACTGGACTCACGTTAATGGATTAGCGCTACTCCCGTTAATGGATTAGCACTGGACTCATGTTAATGGATTAGCACTGGACTCCCGTTAATGGATTAGCACTGGACTCCCGTTAATGGATTAGCACTGGACTCCCGTTAATGGATTAGCACTAGACTCCCGTTAATGGATTAGCACTGGACTCATGTTAATGGATTAGCACTGGACTCCCGTTAATGGATTAGCACTAGACTCCCGTTAATGGATTAGCACTAGACTCCCGTTAATGGATTAGCACTAGACTCCCGTTAATGGATTAGCACTGGACTCCCGTTAATGGATTAGCACTAGACTCCCATTAATGGATTAGCACTGGACTCATGTTAATGGATTAGCACTAGACTCCCGTTAATGGATTAGCACTAGACTCCCATTAATGGATTAGCACTGGACTCATGTTAATGGATTAGCACTGGACTCATGTTAATGGATTAGCACTAGACTCCCGTTAATGGATTAGCACTAGACTCCCATTAATGGATTAGCACTGGACTCATGTTAATGGATTAGCACTAGACTCCCGTTAATGGATTAGCACTGGACTCACGTTAATGGATTAGCACTGGACTCATGTTAATGGATTAGCACTAGACTCCCGTTAATGGATTAGCACTAGACTCCCATTAATGGATTAGCACTGGACTCATGTTAATGGATTAGCACTAGACTCCCGTTAATGGATTAGCACTAGACTCCCGTTAATGGATTAGCACTGGACTCATGTTAATGGATTAGCACTAGACTCCCGTTAATGGATTAGCGCTACTCCCGTTAATGGATTAGCAGTAGACTCCCGTTAATGGATTAGCGCTAGACTCCCGTTAATGGATTAGCACTGGACTCCCGTTAATGGATTAGCACTGGACTCCCGTTAATGGATTAGCACTGGACTCCCGTTAATGGATTAGCACTGGACTCCCGTTAATGGATTAGCACTGGACTCCCGTTAATGGATTAGCACTGGACTCCCGTTAATGGATTAGCACTGGACTCCCGTTAATGGATTAGCACTAGACTCCCGTTAATGGATTAGCACTGGACTCCCGTTAATGGATTAGCACTGGACTCCCGTTAATGGATTAGCACTGGACTCCCGTTAATGGATTAGCACTAGACTCCCGTTAATGGATTAGCACTGGTGTCACGTGGAACAGAATCGATTCCAATGAAAAACAGTGTTGGATTCACCAGGGTCAGGATTGACACTCGAGAAGCAGCCAAGCTACAGCCACACATTTGCAAAGTATTCCCCACACACACTCATCCCAGCCAACAAGATAGCAGCACAGAGAGTGGCACAGATCCGGAAGGTGGTGACAGAAAAAGGGAGATGTGGCACAGTCCCAGAGGGAGATAGTCCACTCCCTGCGCTCCTCAGCTTCGAGCATTGAGACCCTGGTCGAGACGGGAGCGGACCTCCAGGACTGGCAGCGCCAGGTGGTGATGGTGCCTCAGGGGTTAGCTCTGCTCATACCCCCATCCCATGGAGTAGCCCGGGGTCATCAGTCACCCCGAGATAGAAGGAGGCGATGGGGCCCATGACGGTAACTCCCACAGGGAGGTGCCAGAATGCCACAGCGCCTGGGACGTCCCCCCGCTCCTGTCTCTAATGCATCTGATGGGCAGCAGGCAGAGCCGGATGGCACCACGCCACCTGGGACACCAAAACAGCAGCTGGGCCCATCCAGACCTGGTTGCCCCAGAAGACAGCCGCCAAAGGGGACCCAGGTCACAGGGCGGAATCGCAGCAGGCCTGCTGTACCATCTGGGGATCCACCTGGATGTAGTGTTAGGGCTCATCAGGCCAGGATGTTGACATCAATTAGGTTGGCATGGATGCATCACACAATATAGCATTAGGATCTAGGACCCAAGCCCGTATATATATGTTCACCGTTTAACAATACACACCTGTGCACAACGTTTCAAGCTTCCTCAGTGCTCTATCAGACGTGTGTGAGGGATGGGTTGGGCTGGCTGCAGAGCGGACACTGGGGGCAGGAGTAGGAGATGGGCAGACGGTGGGACCCCAGTTCAGCCAGTACTCAGAGCTGCGGTGTCCCACCCCCATCCCTCTCCACCCCGTAATTCCCCCAACGCTCAACTACCCCCCCCACTCCTGTCCCCACCTCCATCACCCCAAGGGTTCGGTGGGACCATGTGATGGAATGGCCAGCTCGCATGCAGGGGTCACCCAGGTGGATGGTGAAAAGTGTTACCGTGGACAGGGGTCAGACATTATCAAACGATGCAGAGCACCAGTATTCATCACAGAGCGGTTTGCCACCATCCTCCATCCTGTGAACCAGACCCACTGTTACTGACAACCCAGGTCCTGCACCCGGTAGTGAGGCACGCAGGAATCATAGAGGGGGCTGCGGGGAGTGTGGGGAAGCACTGGGAGTAGGTGTCCTCCCCAATACTCCGTGGTGCCAGATGAGCCATGATCTGGCAAGTATGTGGCACTGTCCCCCTGCTAAGTTGGAGTTTGCGACGGCATGCCCGATCCTGCAGGTCCTCAAATGGAAGGCGCTGTTGGTACGCAAGAGGCCTGATCTAGTGCCTCCTTCCCACCTCTTCCTCGGCCTATTGGGCGCCCGGCCTTCCATCCTCATCGCTTGACTCCTGTTCCTCTGGGCAGGCTCCGCTGCTTCAGATAACCCCTCAAGCAGCTCCAGCTCGTATAACTTCAGTGCATCCCCCAGGGCTGCGGCGACTAGGATGAAGGCCACAATTCCTGGCTGGATTCCGAGGTCAATTTTTGTAGGCGATGAACGGCAGACATGTTAGCATGGTGCGTACCCCCATGACCAATGAGGCCCAATGGGATACATGGTGCCCACTGCAGACCTTGCCACCGCATATCCCCCTCCCTGCCCCCTGCTCCCCTATCCCACATCCAGCCCTGGCTGTGCCCCCTGGAACTCTGCCCATCGCATCCCTGGTCCCGTGCCAAGGTTCCCAGGTGGCATCAGCAGTGCCAGGGTCTCACTTGCCCAGATGTTGGCCACCCAGGGGCCTCCAATCGCCTGGGAGACTTACCCAAGTGCCTGGTCCACGTTTGTGGAGAGCAGTACTAAATGGCGCCATATTAATTGTATTTTTTTTTGTTCAATCAAATAATCCCAGGCCATCCTAATTTCTGTATCCTCGAGGAGTCTGTATTTCATGTGTATATAGGATGTCAGAGGTTGCAGCTATTATTTAATTATTTGAAGGGCGTGCTTCTCAAATTCTGACTGAACACACCTTGTGTGGAGGGGATGGAGGCAGATCAGAGTACGTACTCATTTGTCTGCTCCTGGGCCTGGCTAGGGTGGCCATTAATAGGTCTTGGCAGCGTTCCTTGAATGGTGTCTTCAAACCTGACTGTCTGCCCCTACTCCCGCTATGTTCACATCCAGGTGTCCTCGGAGAGGGAGTATGTGGTGTCCACAGTACATTTGAGGCCTTCCGTAACCGAAGGCAACTGCAGGGGTTGGAATGCAGCCCCAGGAACACTATTTTAATTTAATTTGATAACTTTCCTTTTACGTTTTGCCTCTTACAGTGCCCTGTCAGGTCCTGTTAATTTCCTTATTTGTTAATTTGTTTATTTAATGGGTTTTTCACGGACCATAGAAAGAGGGACAGTTCCTCCACCACCTGTCTTAGCTCCAGCTTTGAGGAGTATGTGTTCCATGTTGAGATTGTCAGAGGCTGCAGGCCCTTTTTGATTATCTGAAGGGGCTGCTACTCAAGTTTTAGCTGCACGTCATCCCCACATTCCTAACCTTTGACCACTCAGTACAGATAGCAGTAGGCAGGGAGGAAGACCTTCTTTTAGGCCTGCATATGGGTCTGGCCAACATGGCTATTACCAGGTGCAGGCAGTGAACGATTGAGGGGGGTCGTTTGGACTAATTCTCTGTCTCTCTTCTATGGCTATGTTCATGCCTGTGTTTCTCTAGTGAGGGAGCATGTGATGCCCACCAGTGTACTCAATGCCTTCTGCAACCAGTGGTTCTTTAGTTAATCTGATGAGTCATTTTACTGAAAAGAATATAAAGAGAAACTTCACTTCCACCCTACTAAAACCCAGGAAGCCAAGCGCTAAGGTGAATGTCGATTTAGTTGGTCACAAAATGTCTGGCCACAACAGCGAACCTATTTACAGTGTACTGTCCCGTTGGGACATCCAACATGCCAGTCCCCATCCAGGCTAGCCTTTCTCCTAAGTTTCTATGTACCTTAACTGGCAGGCGTCCTCCCACTAGCGAGAAAACTCGTGTCTAAAGACCCCCTCCACGGTCCCACGGGGAGATCAATCAGGGTATGCCGATTGGTCTCTTGGTGGTTATTACATGTCCTTTCGGACAGAAATTCTCATTGGCCCTGGGTGCCAAAATCTCCGTTGGGAACCTCAGTTCCACAATTTGAGCTGTCTTGCAGAAAAACCTTTCATGGAATGCCATTCTGCACGGAAGGGTTTCCTGTCCAGGCTACTGCTGCACAGACTCCACTTCCTTGCTATTATCTATTCTTTTTGTTTCCTTTTTCCTTTTTATAAATTTAAAATGCCCAATTCTTTTTTTCCAATTAAGGGGCAATTTAGCGTGGCCAATCCACCCAGCCTGCACATTTTTGGGTTGTGGGGGTGAGACCTATGCAGACATGAGGAGAATGTGCAAACTCCACACGGACAGTGACCAGAGGCTGGGGATTGAACCCAGGTCCTCAGCAGCATGAGGCAACAGTGCCAACTGTGCCGCCCAAGTATGCTTGAGGTATTGCACAACAAGTGGTGCCAGGGTGGCAGTGCTGGAGTGCATCATCACCACAGTAATGTAATTTTAATCTGATAAGCTTCAGTTAAAATGTTTCTTTTAGATACAGTAAAGCTGCCATACTCCTTTCCAGGATGAATCATTCATTTATTTCATTTGATTATTTTATATTTTCAAGGGTTTGAAGGGGGAATTCTGGGACATTGTGTTTTGGTTATGGGAGAAGACAGACATATGAAATGTTGCATTCTGTAGTAAATCTAGTCTCAAGTAAAAAAGATTGCCGCCTGGCTTCTGCTTCACCGCCTGGCTTCTGAATGTGTTTTGTGAGATATGTGGTGCATTCTTTGTTCCAGTCCCCTTTTTCTGGTAAATTGATGACTGTATTGGTGTTGTCTCCTTTCTCACACTGAACTAGAAGACGTCATCAACATTCCTCCCAATTTCAACTCATGTCTCACATGGTCCATCTCCAAAACTTCCCTTTCATTCCTTGATTTCTCTGCCATTCCTGGGCGTACGTTACCAACACATTTCCATTAAACGTCCAGTGACACCCCCAGCTGCCTTGACTACATTTCCTCACACCCTGTTTCCTGTAAGAACTCCATTCCATTCTCCCAGATTCTTCTTCTCCATTCCATCTATTTTGTTGATGTAACCTTCAACATTAACACTTCTGATTGATATTGAGTAAGGGATAAATATTGACCAGGTCGCTGGAGTTAACTCCCCAATTGTTTTTTGAAATGGTGCTATGGAATAGTTTATGTCTACCTGAGAGGCCATGGTTTAATCTTTTATCTGAAAGGCAAGTTACTCAGTACTGCACTGGTGTGCCAGCCTTGAGTTTTGTACTGAAGTCCTGGAAAAGACCTTTAACCTACAATCTTCTGACTCAGAGGCAAAAGTGCAACCAACCGGGCCACATCCGACAATGTCTACAGTTACGTCGGGAACCAAAAAATAATTCTATCCCAGCAAATATACCACAGTTTCTAAACACACATTCAAAGGAAATCTAATTCTGTTTATTGGTTTTACCATCTTCCCCCTCCCACCTCCAACTCCATCCATTCCCAGATCTCTCACCGCCAATGATCCAAATAAAACCGAGAAATCTTATTTTCTGCAAAAAGCTTTCTCCCCGAATGCTAGGTAATGTTGCACAATAACAGATTGCTGTACCATCAATTGGACGTGAGGCACGATGAAGGTCCAAACTCAGGCTTTAATCAGCTAGTTGTTAGCCCGGTGGTCGACTACAGAGAAAGGCCGACCGCCGGGAACTCTGGGTACTTATACCCCGCCTCAGAGGCGGGGTCTACTCGCCTCTCGACCAACTGGTGAGCAGTCACATGACTAGTCTCAGCCAATCAGACGAGAGGCACATGACCAGCCAGAGCCAATAGGAAACCAATGCTCTGCACCAATGGCCATTCATACCACCACACAGATCAACAGAGTGCACCTTGGAGCAAGACAAAGCTGAGGCTCCTCTTTTTGTTTACCTTCTACCTTTTCTCCATCATCATGGAGGTGTGAACACAAAGTAGTTTGCTTCGCAGGTAGAAATACATCTTCGGCGGGATTCTCCGTGACCGGGCCACGCCCTCCCAATGCCGGCAGAGTGGAGAATCGGTGCCATTGGCACTGGCGTGGTTGGCACGGCATCAGTTGCAGGCCGCTGTACGCGGCAGGCCTGCCGATTCTCCAGCCCAGGTGGGCTGAGCAGCCATAAGAAAAAAAACGAGTCCTGTCGGCACCTGCTCTGAGCCGGCGGGACCTCAGTGTTGAAGAGTCGGGTGGCGGCCTGTGGGAGGGAGGGGGGTCCGACTCCGGGGGAGGCCTCCAATGTGGCCTGGCCTGCGATCGGGGCCCACCGATCGCGGGCTGGCCTCTCTGGCTGAGGACCACATTTCATATGCGCCGGCCTCTGTCGCCCTGCGCCATGTTGCATCGGGGCCGACGCGTTGAAGGTGGCCACTGCGCTTGCGCGCGTTGGCGCCGGTGCCACTGCACAGGCGAGGATCCCACGGCGCCAGTTCGCGCCGGGTTCAGCAGCTGGAGCAGCGTGAACTGCTCCAGCGCCATGCTGGCCCCAGTGGTCCTGGGTGGTATATCAATATTTACAGTGGTCCCTAGGTAGGAAATCAGTATTTACAGTGGTTCCTGGGTAGTATATGAGTATTTACATTGGCCCCTGGGTAGTATATCATTATTTACAGTGGTCCCTGGGTAGTATATCAGTATTTACATTGGCCCCTGGGTAGTATATCATTATTTACAGTGGTCCCTGGGTAGTATATCAGTATTTACAATTGCCCCTTAATAGTATATAATTATTTACAGTTGTCCCTGAGTAGTATATCATTATTTACAGTAGTTCCTGAGTAGTATATTATTATTTACAGTGGTCCCTGGGTCGTATATCATTATGCACAGTGGTGACTGGGTAGTATATGGTTATGGAGAGGTTTGGGCCGAAGGTTCTGTCTCCATGCCGTAGATTTATCATTCAATATGCTTAGATGGGCTGATTAGACAGGTTTGGGGCTGAAGGGCCTGTCTCTGTGCCCTAGATTCTATGAAAGCAGCAACTTACTGGATCACAGGAACCTGCCTAGACAATTACAAAAATAACAACAACAGTGACTGTCAGAAAGCCTCAGAACTAAAAAGTTGAAACTATCATTAAAATTTACTTTGAATTAAAGCACTGAGAAGTAAAGGTGAGTTTGTTTCTAAGTAGATGATGAACAAAATGACAAAAAATGCTAAATCTGCTGCTGGAATGTGCAATAATTTCTGAAGTTTATTTTGAATTGTCCAATTGTTCTTGATAACCTCAGATTAAGATCAAGATTAATCCCATAAAATCTAGTCATTTTGGAAGTAATTTTATCCTTTTTTTTCACTTGTGTTAACATGTACATTAACAAGTTGAAAGTATCTAAAGGCAGAAACTCGTGGTTAAAATTGCTGAATATATAACATTAAATTTGGTATTTAAAAACATCCCTACCAGGTCATATGATGACAGAACCTTCTTTTGCACCTCAGATACCATTCCAAAGGGTTCCAAATATGGGTAATTGTCCTTTATGTTGAGTGATACTGAAGAAGTGTTATCATGGCTCTGTAATCTTGAAGACGTGGTCAGTATACACTGAGTCAGATTGGCAGTCGGAGCTAAGCCACATATTTCCTTAAAGGAGACTATTGCATTCTGTACAGAAGTAAAAAATAACAGGAACCAAGTGAGCAGTCAAGACTTATTGTACAATTTTATGGATTAATTGCCATAATGCATCATTTCTTAAACCTCAAAATAGTTTTGGCCAGGAAAATTAGAAATAAAAATGCTTAAAATAACTTTTGAAAAACTGGAATTGCAAAATTACTCCGTAAAAATTGTTTATTTGTATTTATGCCATATATGCAATGGCCAAATTCTTATTTGCCTGACTTCCTTATTGCACTTGGGTCAATGCACATGCACCTATGGTAAATCAGTACTAATTGCACTAATTTTGGTGAGACCGTATGTAAAAGATAGTCCTCATTATTTGTCAGATCAGCAATTAGGGCCCTCACAGATGCCACTGAGAAAAATAATTTGAAAAGGAGTGTAAATATTTATTTTAAATAATGGTGTACCCCATTTAGACTTAAATAAACTCGTTATAGCTCTGAGTTTCTAAGTCTTGACAATGGAAATCAAAATGAGTGTAATCCAGAAGTTGGCAAATGCAGCAATTTATTAATTGTAGAAGCATGCACTTAATATAAACAATTTAAAATCTGTTAGTTCTATAAACACTGAATATGTAGGTCAATGCCATTCATTATTTATAAATTACCGTACAACGTCTTAATTACACATGAATTGTGTTTAATTGTAGGGAGCTAGTGGGGTACTAACTGGGAATTCACTTGCGCCCCTATAACTGGACACTTGTGTCCTCTGTGGTTAGTGCCTGTATTCCGTAAGTATGTAAATAAATGCTTAAAAACATGTGTAAATATTGGTTCCAGTTATATCCTTCACCAACTAGCTTTCTGGACCATCTCTATATTACTAATTTAAAAGTGCTATGAAACAAGCTTCTTCAATTTAAATTCAGATGCATGAACTTGTTTGTTTTTGTCCCACAAGAGCAATACTTTCCTTGAACAGACATTTAAACCATGTTACATTAAACTAAAATTCAGCCAATTCAGCAACTATGATTTATATCTGTTTGGTATCTTTAATGTAATAAAATGTCCCAAACTCTTCACAGGAACTTTATAACGTATAATTTGACATTCAGTCACATAAGGAGGTAATAGGTCAGATGACCAAAAATTTGGTCAAGGAGTGAGGGCTTTAAGGAGTGTCTTAAAGTAGGAAAGAGGTTTCGGGAAGGAATCCCAGAGTGTAGGGTGTTGACAGCTGAAAGCACAGCCACCAGTTAAGGGGATAAAATCAGGGATGCTCAAGAGGTGAGAATTAGATGAGTGAAGAAATCTCAGATGATTGTGGGAGCGGAGGAGATGACAGGGATAGGGAGAGAAGCACCCTAACTAAAAATAAAACAAATGAGAATTTTAAAATTAATGTGCTGTCTAACCAAGAGCCAGCGATCAGCGAGTAAAGAGGTGATGGAGGAACAAGATTTGATGCAGGTTAAAACGCAGTTTTAAATGACCTCAAGCGAACAGAGGGTAGAATATTGTCACAAGTAGGCTTACATTAATACTGCAATGAAGTTACTGTGAAAATCCCCTAGTCGACACAGTCCAGCGCCTGTTCGGGTACACTGAGGGAGAATTCAGAATGTCCAATTCACCTAACAAGCATGTCTTTCGGGACTTGTGGGAGGAAAACGGAGCACCTGGAGGAAACCCACGCCGAAACAGGGAGAACGTGCAGACTCCACAGACAGTGACCCAAGCCGGAATCAAACCTGGGACCCGGTACTGTATGGCACCTGTATGGTTATGAACAGTTTGGTTCAGTCTTGGGCCATTGCCAGGGCGAGGGATGGAGAAAGTGGTCATGAAATTAGCGCAGGGACTATCAACAAAATGCAAAAGTGCGTGCATTCTTACTTCAGCCTTTGCTTTTTGAACATGTTTTCTGAAACTCTCCTTATCACACTTCATACCAAATAAGTATCAATTAACATTCAATGGAAGTAAAGGGCAAGAAGTACAAGTCCCCAACATTTTTTGTACTGCCATTAGCAGAAAGCTACTTTTTTACACCAAAATTAGTCCTAGCTAATCCTTACGCTGTTACGGTACGATAACTAGAGAGCCAATAGGATGGCACCTTTCATGACTTCACGATGACCCAAAGCGCTTTACAGCTAATGAAGTACTTTTAAAGTGCTGTCACTATTATAATGTGAAAACATGGCAGTCAGGTTGCATGAAGGAATCTTCCATAAACAGCAATGAAAAGCTTGTATTCGCAAAAAGCCTTTAAAGTGGTCAAATATCTTTATGTGATTCATAGCAAACAACATTTGGCACAGCATAAAGAGATAAAGTTAAGAGTTAAGTCCTAAGAGTATCCTAGAATTTAGGACATATGTAGCTGACGTCATGGCTGACAGTAGTGGAGTCATTAAAATCAGGGATGTGCAACATGTCAGAATTGGAGTGCAGAGATTTCAGAGGACTATAGAGCTGGAGAAGGTTATACAGAAGGTGTGAGGCCACAGAAGGTTGTCACAAGATCCCCATTTCCACAGGCTAACAGGGCAACTGGCTTGCTCATGTCAATAAGCCCACAAGAATGACATTGATCCGGATATTGGTAGAAACTGGACAGTGAGTGCTTCGATGCTATTTTTGTACCTCAACAAATTTAGCAAATCCAGCTGTGTAATTACTTTCAGTACAATTTAAGAAGTATTACATCGGTCCGTTGGTTAGTGCAACCTGATTCAGTAACAATTTTAAATGTCGCAAAACATTTTGTCTTCAATAATCTATTACCTGCACGTTTTCGCGGATATCTGCAGCTTCTCGTAATGGTTGGCCTGCACTTTTGAAGGTTTCATCAATGACCTTGATCCCGGTATTTCTTAACCTGGTGTATTTTGTGTTCTTCCCTTTTCTGACTGAATATCCACGCTTGTGAGCTTTTCCTCCACCTCTTCGATCAGTTGTTGCAATATGAACAAAAAGAGTAGCAAGTTCTATTTCTTCACCAGTGTATGAGTACAAAGGAATATATCGGTAACCAGACTGCAAACATTCATATGGGATAGTGTACTGGCCAATAAATTCATCACCAATATAGTCGTCATCTAAAGCCAGAAATCGAACTGTTACAAGCTCAGGCAGATTGATTTCAAATTCAAAGCTTTCATCAAAATTGGATTCTCTCCATTTTGATGAACAGTCTTGGTCCTCATTTCCGCACAATCTGCAGGAATCCCACGAATTTCCACATACACATATGGATCTATAACATCCCCTTTTGTACCAGAATCTTTAGGCTTTGGAAACATCTGACCACTGATTATCTTTATGTGTAAAACCTGGGGCAAGGTTCCTGGAACTATTATTCCCTTAGTATATGCGTTGAAATAGGACACCTCATCACGCATAATCGCAGGCTTAAGCACATAACCACAATGACCGTTCTGTCGAAACCAACCAATGTTAAGATCCAACATTGGCCCAGGGGTCTGATAGTTGATGGTAACAATTTGACAGCCACAATTCCAGAATTCTTGTGGATTCAAATTGCTTGACTCTAAACCCAAGTGACCAGAATACACTCGTGACAGAAATCTCTTATTGTAGTTCACAAAGTCTTCTGGATATTCATTTACCAATGTGCTTGCCTCAGGTTCACTAAAATTGCATATTTCCCAGTATTTCTGCTTCTTCATCGAATCCTGAAAACGACTGAATTGCACAGTCTGACATAGAGTAACCAAATCAGAGAGTTCCCTACACAGATTAATTGTCCGCTTAGTAACAAAAAATGCATCTGTCAACCTTCGGGAAATCTCTCTTTCTTCATCTTCGTCTGTCACGTCACCTTCTAATAAATTTGTGTTTTGTGGCAATTTCCTTCCCTTCAAAATAATTTTTCTCTTGAGCATCTCTGGTGATGGGAGATAGTTTGTAGTTGAATCTGGTGGTCCTGTAAACATTTTGTTTCCAAAGATCATTTTCATTTTCTGAGCCATGTCTTTTTGCTGTCCCACTGAGCAGTGGTTTCGCAAACACATAATCAAAGGGTACTCTGAAGCCACAAAGGCATACTGATTAATCACTTTAATGACGTTACGGAAGCTGACTGTTGAGGTCACATTGTTGCGTTTACTAACGACTGGTTCGTCTGGACCATCGTACACATCAAGCTCAATACTTCTGCAGCCTAACTTTAAGGCCTTAATATATCCAAGCAGATCAGAAGGGCTTCTAGATGCGATTTCTGTCAAATAAGTGTGATGAGATGCATTGATATAATAATGGGATAGAGGCTGAGTCATATCCTGACAGACTTTATTGTGTTCTGGATCAAATATATTGCACTCTGGTGATATCAGGTACCGAGTAAATCCATCAATACCAAGATTGCCGTTCATCCGACCTTGTTCTGAAGGTTCATACCTCCGTATAAGATCAAGGCACATTTCTTCTGTTGCATTTAGGATCCCTTGTTCTGTTTCTAAAAAAAACATCAAATCTTTGGCATCTAGATACTCTTTATTCCCGGAAATTTGCACAAGCAGAAAATACACCTCAGGCCTAGTACAAAGATCACAGTAAACATCAGTAAACTCCTCCTTTGTTACCCTGGTGGTTAGCTTTCCTTTATGATTCTGTATCTCTCTAAATTTAACTCTGATTTTTGGCTCTTTCAAACCTTGATTGAGTTGCATTATCAGCTTCACAGCTTTGTCTTCCAACATAATTCCATTACCGTCTCCGTCAGCGTGTTCAAACACAGAATGGAGCCACCTGGTCCTCAGTGTATTTTGGTTGCCTTCTAGCAAATCCAAAGCTTGCTTAGTATGTGAAGTAACATAACGGAGGCCGGTAACCCAAATGTTGGCTATGTCTGCAGAACTGGCGACCAGGTCCAAAGACTCATAGTTTTCTCCATATATTAATGAGAAGGAACAGTCTTCACAAATCTGATCAACAACTGCACAGCTTCTGAAAGTTTCAGTATTTTTTCCAACTCGGACCTCTTTAAGGGAAGAAACATCAAGTTTAGCCTTTTCAGGATCCTTTTTGGAAGGTTCCCAACGCAAAGCCTGAATGTCAAGGTCTAAAGTAAAAAAGCGACTATAGATACGAGTATTTGAACGGATTTTCTTCAGCTCACAGCCAGCCTGCATGAAGCTAATGCAGTCACTGGCACTGTTAATTTTCTTTTCAGAAGGCATGCTACTGAATGACACTGTTTTCTTCTGTTCGTGCTTCTGTCTTGTAGAATCCTGTGAGACAAATACAAAAAAAATAAGAATGATTAGCAAATTTCAATATTATTGAGTTACAAACTGGTACTTTGTCTATGCTTCCACTTATTCTTCTTGGTGCATACCTGCAACTTTCTTTGTACTCATTTATGATAATCATAAATTAAACCAACATTGATTACTTTGGCTGCGATTCTCCGGAAAGATTTTGAAGTGTTTAAGTTTCATAGATTTCATAGAATTTACAGTGCAGAAGGAGGCCATTCAGCCCATCGAGTCAGCACTAGCTCTTTGAAAGAGCACCCTACCCAAGCCCACACCGCCACCCTATCCCCATATCCAAGTAACCCCACCCAACACTAAGGGCAATTTTGGACACTAAGGGCAATTTATCATGGCCAATCCACCTAACCTACACATCTTTGGACTGTGGGAGGAAACCGGAGCACCCGGAGGCACTCAACGCATACACGGGGAGAATGTGCAGACTCCGCAGACAGTGACCCAAGCCGGGAATCGAACCTGGGACCCTGGAGCTGTGAAGCAATTGTGCTAACCACTATGCTACCATGCTGCTCTCACATTTGACAAGTGAGCCTGAACTGTCGCAAGCTTCCCGGCGCTCGGCCTAGCTAGTCCGGAAACGCTATTCAACGTTAATTGGTCCACTTAACGAGGCCTCACAGGCTTCTAGTCGCAAATGAAGGCTCGCCAACTGATTTGTCGGCACCGGGCTTGCCAACCCCCTGCTAACAAGATCAAGCAGCACTTAAGCTGCACTTGCTCAGCCAACAACAACTGCCAGCTCTCAACAATGGTGCCAAGGAGCTCAGCCCCAAGGTTCAGGGATGCTGACCTAGGTAAGCTCCTGGACGCCATGGAGGCCAGGAGGGAGGTCCTGTTGAGGGTCCCATAGGGTTAGCCATAGGGCAGCTGGTTCTGCCTGGGATGAGCTGGCGGTAGTTGTGAGCGCCGGGAGTGTAACTGGCTTCAAGTGCCAAATAAAGGTCAGCAACCTACAGCGGACAGCACGAGTGAGTAGACACCAATGTACCCCCCCCCCCCCCCCCCACCTCGAAGACCAATTCGCCCCCAGGGAAGCATCTACCCTCAACTCTCCATGCAACCCCAACCCTCCCTCCACCCCTCTCCCCCTTCAACCCCCAATCCTCCCTTCGCACACTCCCTCCCACCACTGTGAACCATGCGTGTGGCTAATGATGCCCTCTCTGTCTCTCCTCAGGAAAAGCTCTCCTGTAATTGCCGGGAGAGGGCCCAGACTGGCGGTGGTGTTCCAGACTAAAGAGACCTCAGCACCTTTGAGGGGTTTGCCCTGGAGGTGACTGTGGTGGTCGAGGACAGAGGTTTGCGATTGTCGCAGATGTGAGGAACTACCAGGCTCCACCCGGGGGACTTGCCAAACCTGAGTTGTGACTGCCTTACTGACTAACCCATCCCTCCCACTGGCCACAAGTTCATTCTCCCGCAAGACCTCCAGCCGATGGCGCCGGCTCATCCCAGGCAGCACCCTCTCCAGCCTTCCAGGAGAACACCTCGGACGAGGGCTCCGAGGATGCCACCGTAATAGTCGCAGCACAGCTGTCATCTCCACCCTCCACCAGTGCAGCTACACACACCTCGGTGGGAAATGTTAGTGGGCAGGCCTCTGGGGCACAATCTGGTGATCACCACACCACTGATGATGTACATCGGATGGAGGCAGGAACCCCCAGGTGAGACAACAGTCGGAGGTCTGCTGGAACCCAGGATCTAACTGGGTCCCAGCCTGACGCTGAGCCTCCAGAAGTGGGTGACCCGGAGCTGATGGAGACATTAGGGACGTGCCAGGCATTCAGAGGGAGATGTCAGCATCACTCCAGCGGATCCATAGCCGCTTGGAGGAGTCCTAGAGGTTACGGGTGCAGGAGATGTTACCGGCAATGAGTGGCACTGAGGCCAACACTGCTAGGGTGGCGACCGCAGTGGAGAGCCTGAAGCACGACTTCGGCACCATTAGTAAAGGTGTCCAAGGTGTCGCGCAGTTGGTGACGGCCATGGCTGAAAGTTTCGACAGAATGTTTGCCTTGCTGGGGAATGCCACCCAGTACCAGGCTGACCTTGATGAGGTTCTGTGGGACATGTCCTACTCTCAGACAGGAATGGCTGAGGCACTACCGAGTTTGTCCCAGTCGCAGGTGAGCATTGACGATGCGTTGTAGAGCATGTCCCAGTCACTGAGGAGCATCACCAAGGGCGTCAGCACTATGGTGCAGACCATGGGGAACCGCCAGGGCTGGCAGAGCCAGATGATGCAGGAGCAGCTGGGGCTCAAACCAGTTGCCCTTCTGTCCCATTGTGAATCCCAGGGACATGGGCACCAATCAGGAGGAGGGGGTGCTGGGCGCCATGGGGTGGGGATGGTGGCCATCAGCTCCCCCAAGTTGCACCCCTCTGATGACGCTGTATCTCATAGCCAGCACAGAGCACGGGGCAACACAGCTGTGAATGTGCCGCTGACAGGTGTGCTGTGGCCCTCTGACTCCAGAGCCACCAGAGGACGGCCACTTGGGCCATGGGACAAGGTAAGCAGGTGGCTGCCTCCACCTCAGATGAACATCCTGGGGAGACACCTAGATGTAGTGGTAGAGCAAGGAAGGCCAAGATCACTGAGGGCACCAGGAGAGGGTGGCGGTAGGTAGGGGGAATGCTACCATTGGGAGAGTGGGGAATTGTATTACACATTAAACATCCTTGTGCACAACCATTACGCTGCCTCTGTCACTTTCTTCCGCAATGTGGGCTGACCGCCGAGCCCTTGGCCCATCTCTCCAGGCATCTCCCCATGGCACTCACCCACATCCAGCCGTGGACATGTCCCCAGAGCTGTGTCCCATCCCCTGGGTGTTCGGATGTTGGCTGCTGTGTGTGTGGTGCTGCCTCCCACAGTGTTCAGGCACAATGTCCAGGCATCAAGGTGTGATTGGGATGTTAGGCAATGACTCCCACATGCTACATGGCCGCTGACCCACTGGAATCCACTTGGCATGTGTCAAGTGCACACTTAACCATGACTGCCAATTCCCTATCAGCAAAAGTCTACAGCTGCACCGCCAGAGGCCTCGGAAGTCAGCGGGAGTTATGGGTGGTCACTGGGGCAGACGGGCAGAGAGAAAGGATGCTCCCCGGAACTGGTACACACGATCCAGGGGTTGGCATGGTGGTGCCGCAAGTGGTTCCCCTGGTTGCCCACCCAGCACTTTCCCTCCACCCTCCCGTGCTGACCTACCCCAGCTGAGGGTCCCCCACCCACACCCGAGAGTCTCCCATCCCCTGCCAAGCAGAGGGGCAACAGGCCCAGTGCCCCGGGATCTTTGCCTGTTGGGAAAGGTGACTACTCACCTCCTCGGCTCCCCACAGAAGCCCTTCCACCAGGTTCACCTTTTTAAAAAGGAGTACTAATCGGTGCCAGCATGAGCGCTTGCTGGGGTGACCAATGAATGACAGAAGGCCGTTGGATATGGGGTCATTCTCGTTAATTGTATGGAAATGGGGCTTAAGTGGTGAGAATTGGTTTTCTTGTCACGCTACAGTAAGATCCCGATTTCGCCTACAGGAGTGACCGGTTGCATCGTAAACTGTTTGACGCCGGCGCAGTCTCGCTTTTGGCCTCTCTCGCTATTCACCAGCCTCATTTCGCTTGAGTGAGAGCGCAACGAGGCCAAAGATCCGTGCCCTTTGATTTCAACGGTGCTAAGCTGGAATCGGCTGAGGTAACATCACACAGAATATGGAATCAACACCTATTTTAGAATAATTGCAACAAAGGAGGACGACATTCAGCTTCTCATATCTATGCTGGCTCTCCATGAGCAATTTAACTAGTCCCAATCCTCAGCGCTCTCCCTGCAGCCTCACAATTTCTTTCCCCTCAGGGGCTTATCCAATTTCCTTTTGAAAACTATGATTGAAACTGCCTGTGCCACCCTTTTAGGCAATTCATTCCAGATTGCTACCACTTGCTGTGTAAATGAGCTTTTCCTTAGGTTTTCTTGGGTTCTTTTGACAATCACAAATCTGTATCCTCTGGTTCTCAATATTCCTGATTATGTGAACAGTTTCTCTCTATCTGGTCTAATGCCCCAAGTAAATCTTTGCTCAATCTTTCCTTTTTTAATGAGAACACATCCAGCTGCTCTAATCTATCCATAGAACTGAAATCCCTCATTCCTGGTACCATTCTCATGAATCTTTTCTGCATCTTCTCCGGAGCCCTCACATGTTCCTAGAGCACGATGCCCAGAACCGGACACAATTAAGGATGACCCGATGTTTTATGAAGGTTATTCATTTCTTCCTTGCTTTTGCACTCTGGACCTCTATTTATAAACCTCAGAATCCCCTATGCCTTTTTAACTTTCTCTATTTGTCCTGCCACCTTCAATGATTTGTGAATGTATACATTACCCCCAGGATTCTCTATTCATGTACCTTCTTCAGCATTCTACCCATCAGTTTATATCGTTTTTCCTCATTTCTCCACATAAACTTCATAACGAGGATTTTAAGGGTTACTATCTGCGCGGAGTCTGCACATTCTCCCCATGTGTGCGTGGGTTTCCTCCGGGTGCTCCGGTTTCCTCCCACAGTCCAAAGATGTGCAGGTTAGGTGGATTGGCCATGATAAATTGCCCTTCGTGTCCAAAATTGCCCTTAGTGTTGGGTGGGGTTACTGGGTTATGGGGATAGGGTGGAGATGTGGGCTTGGGTAGGGTGCTCTTTCCAACAGCCGGTGCAGACTCAATGGGCCGAATGGCCTCCTACTGCACTGTAAATTCTATGATCTATGATGGCAGAGGATTGTTGCCATCTCTCTAGTCCCAGCAGCGCCAGAAGGTAGAGTGGACAGGACTCGAGCTGCAAGCAGTCCCCAGACTCAAAGTCCTGGGAATCTAGGACCAGGTAATTGTGGGGATCTCAGGGCAAAGAGGGGAAGTGAAGTTAAATGAAGTTTTAAAAAATCATACACATTGCTGCCATCTCTCTAGTCCCAGCAGAATCTGCTACAAGCAGCCATGATCCCGGTGGCAAGCCTTTTCTTCTGCATCTGTGCCACCTCATCACACCTGTTGTACCTTCCAAACATTTACTCATCCAACACCAAAAGAATGTAGCAGGCAATTAAAAATTGCGTCCAAGTGATTCTCTAATAAGCTCTAATATAAAAGCAAAATACTGCAGAAGCTGGAAATCTGAAATAGAAACAGGAAATGCTGGAAACAACAGGTGTGGCAGGATCTGTGGAGAGAGAAACAGAGTTATGTTTCGAGTCCATATGACTTGTTCAGGGCTGCAGACTTCAGGCTCTTCACCACAGATGCTGCCAGACCTGCTAACTTTTTCCAGCACTTCCTGTTCTTATTATCTTTAATAAGCTCATTAGCTTGTTAGTTGGTAATTTCAAAATGGCGGTCAGGCTTCCAATTTTAGCACCTGTAATTTTCAAGTCTGGCATGGTGACATAATATTTCCAACCCAACATCATTACGCCATATTTTACATTAGCGCAGGATTGGGGAATTGGCCTACCAGATTTGCAGCTATAAAGTCCAGCCCCATCTCCTGCAGCCCACCAAAGCTACACCATGCTTCGCGTGCTTACATGTATGCACTGGAAATCTTATTGTATTTTTGCCTCTAACATTGGTTCCAGGATGGGGGGCATTCAATTCCTCCCAATATTTCAGGCTGACCTTTTCTCCCTTTCATATAATATGGGTTATTCTGGCAAAGCTAACATTTGTTGTACATCCCTAATTCTCATTGAACTGAACATTTAAGATGATAGTTTGACAGTTAAGAGTCAACCTCATTGCCGTGGATCTGGGGGCACAAGTAAGCCATCCCAGATAAGGACGGCAGATTTAATTTGCAAAAGGACATATGAACCAGACGGGGCTTTGCATAAATGGATGATGGTTTCATGGTCACCATTGCAAAGATAAAGGGCAGGGTTCTCTCAGCTCGGGCCCGGGCCGGAGAATCCTCGCAACCGGCCCGAATCACGCTACGCCGCCAGGACACGATAATCTGCTGCGCCATTGGCGCACCGTGGTTGGCGCAGCGCCGGAGCGCCCCCCCGCCGATTCTCGGGCCTGGATGGGCCGAGCGGCCGTTACAAAAAGCCCGAGTCCCACCGGCGCTGTTCTAATGTGCTCTCAGCTGGCGGGACCTCGGCATGGAAGGGTCTGGGGGTGGCCTGTGGGGTGGGGGGTTCAACCCCAGGGGGGGTGGGGGGCCTCCGTTGTGGCCTGGCCCGCAATCGGGGCCCACCGATCGGCGGGCCGGACTCTGGGGCTGGGGGCCTCCTTTCTTCTGCGTCAGCCCCTTTAGCCCTATGCCATGTTGCGTCGGGGCCGGCACGGAGAAGGGAGCCACTGTGCATGCGCGCTTTGGCGCCGGTGCCACTGTGCATTCACGGACCCCACAGCGCTCAGTTGACGCCAGGATCAGCAGCTGGAGCAGCGTGGGCCGCTCCAGTGCCATGCTGGCCCCCTGTAGGGGCCAGAATTGCTGGTCCTGAGGCCATGTTGACGCCGTCGAGAAACGTGATGGCGTTTCCGACCGTGTCAACACTTAGCCTCAGGATCAGAGAATCCCGCCCAAAACTTATATTCCAGATTTATTAATTGAATGTAAATTCTACCAGTTTTACATTTACATCTACCAGCCACGGTGGGATTTGAAACCATTCTTCAGAGCATTAATCTGGGCCTCTGGAGGGTGGGCGAAGGAACAAAAGGCAAGGGGCATGATTTAACAGAAATTAAACAGCGTCCCGCATCAAGGGCGTTTCGCCAGGTGTTTCCCAGCGCTGGTAGTGTAGAGAACAACCCCGCTATTAAATGGGACTCATTTCTGGGCCTCGGCGAGGAATGCCCTGCTGAGGTTGAACTTAGTCTCGTTTCCTCACTAAAATATTCTGTTTGTCAGTGGAGGAAGAGATCAGGATGCCATTTAAAAATGGCATCCTGATCTCATGATCCGCACCGTGGCCTTGAGACCCCTCCAATGCCCCAACTCACCAATAAGGAAGTAATCAAATTCCCGCACCCCACCTCATAAGGGCAGGGCACCATCAGGTCTGATCCCAGGCAGGTGGCACTGCCCGGTTGCCTGGGTGGCACTGCCCGGTTCCAGGTGACCACCCCGCCCAGAGCCCAACCTCTCAGGGGCTCCTGACCATCTGGGAGAATCGCAAAGTGCTGGTACCTCTGGTCCATGTTTGTGAAAACCAGTGACAAACCGCGCCTGCTCGGGATCTCCGAGGTGAGACTGTTAGGTCCGGGGCGTTGGGCAGATCCGGCATAGACAGAGACTAACTGCTCACTTGAATATGCAAATCTGGGTCCTGACCTCAATGGGTGGGATCCAGATCGCGATGCCTCATGAGATCTTATCAGACCTTGTGATGCATGACGAGGCTGGTAAATCGCATGAGAATTCTCTCGTGAGACTTATCGGCTTTGTCCCATCCTTATGTGCCCGTGGCAAGGCCGATAGATCGCTCCCAAGATCTGTAATAGAGTGGAAGGTAGGAAATATAAAATGATAAAAGATTTCAGGGTTAACAGTCAAAGGGAGTGATAATGGACCAAGTGAAGAAAAAAGTTTCCATTATTATCTACATTTATTGATCTCAGTGTTGAGTCCAGAATGTGATAGATGCCTCGTCGAAAGATGACGTTCTGTTCATCAAGCTTATTTTTGGGTTTCATTAGAACCCTGGCACAGGTCAGGAAAATAAATGTCAGAGGAGGAGCAAGGTGGAAAATTAACAATGTCAGGTGGCTTGAGGCTGAAGATCATGCTTGTGGAGTGAATGGCGAGGAGACCACATTCTGACAGTGAATACAGTATACTAAATTGAAAGATGGACAAGTGAATTGTGGTTTTGCATTCGCTGTGGGCCATCAGCAGCAGTAAGATAGTATTCAACCGCAATCTGCAACCTCATGGCCTGGGATATTCCCCACTCTACCATTACATTAAACTGGGGTATCAACCCTGGTTCAATGAAGAGTACAGGAGGAGGCAAGGGAGGAAATATCAGGGGCGCTGGCAATAATTTTCAATTCCTCTCTGGCCACAGGAGAAGTGCTGAAGGACTGGAGGATAGCCAATGAGGTACCATAATTCCAGAAGGGAGGAAGGGATTAACCAAGAAACTACAGGCCAGTCAGCCTAACCTCAGTGGTGGGGAAACTATTGGAAGCAATTCCGAGAGTCAGAATTAACCTGCTGTTGGAGAGGCAGGGATTAATCAAGAACAGTCAGCATGATTTTGTTAAGGGGAGGTCATGTCTGACCAACTTCATTGAGCTTATCGAAGAGGTGACCAGGTGTAGATGAGGAAAATGCATTTGACATAGTCTACTTGGACTTCAGCAAGGCTTTTGTTAAGGTCCCACGTTGGAAACTAACAGCAAAGGTAAGAGTCCATCGGATCCAAGGAAATTTGGCAAATTGTATCCAAAATTGGCTGAGTGGCAGGAAGCTGAGGGTGATTGTCAAGGGGTGTTTTTCTGACTGGAAGTCTGTGTCCAGTGGGGTCCTGAAGGGATCAGAGTTAGGGCCCTTGCTGTTTGTGGTTTATATAAATGATTTAGGTATGAATGTAAGAGGGTCGATCAGTAGGTTTACAGGTATTACGAAGGTTGGTGGGGTAGTAAATAAGTTACAGGAGGATCTCAACGGGTTGATCAGCTGGGCGGATCAGTGGCAAATGGAATTCAATCCGGATAAGTGTGAGATGATGGGCGCGATTCTCCGCCCCCCACGACGGGTCGGAGAATAGCGGGAGGGCCTTCCCGACATTTTTCCCGACCTCCCGCTATTCTCCCCCTCCCACGGCCGCCCCACGACACGAATCGCTGCTCGCCGTTTTTTTACGGCGAGCAGCGATTCTCCCCTATCCGATGGGCCGAGTTCCCAGGCCTTTACGGCCGTTTTCACGAACTCCAACACACCTGCTCTCACAGTTCGTGAAAACGGCCGCAAAGGTTCACGGGGCCCCGCTGCTAGCCCCGACCGGGGAGCAGAATCAGGTCCCGGGAGGGGGCGCAGAGGCTGCCGTGAAACACGGCCAGTTTCACGGCAGCCTTCACGACTCTCCGCATTTGCGGAGAATCGCGCCCGATGTATTTGGGAAGGCCAATCAAGGTAAGGGAATACACGATAGATGGCAGGACACTGGAAAGCACCGAGGATCAGAGTGATCTTAGTGTGCATGCCCACCGGTCCCTTAAGGTGGCAGAGCAGGTGGGTACAGTGGTTAAGAAGCCATATGGTATACTTGTCTTTATTAGCCGAGGCATACAGTTTAAGAGCAGGGAGGTTCTGCTGGAACTGTATAAAACGTTGGTTAGGCCACAGCTAGTGTACTGTGTGCAGTTCTGGAATCCACATTACAGGAGGGATCTGTGAGCACTGAAAAGGGTGCAGAGGAGATTTACCAGGCTGTTTCCTGGGCTGGAGAGTGTTAGTTACGAAGAGAGTTTGGACAGACTTGGATTGTTTTCCTTGGAACAGAGGAGACTGAGGGGGGACAGATTGAGATGTATAAAATTATGAGGGGCGCAGATAGAGTAGACAGGAACAAGCTTTTCCCCTTGGTGAAGGGGGTTAATGACCAGGATGCATAGATTTAAGGTAAGGGCAGGGGGTTTAGAGAGGATGTGAGGAAATCTTTTTTACCCAGAGTGTGGTGGGAGTTTGAAATTTGCTGTCTGGAGCAGCAGGCCAGCAAGTGTAGAGACTGGGGAAGAGCTTGAGACTAAGACAAATATGGCTTAAAGGGAGAGCAGGCAGGTGGAGGCCGCTGAACTCAGCGGATCTGGAGGTCTGGATTGAGTTTGCTTCAACGCAAGAAGTATAACGGGGAGCACAGGTATAACAGGTATGAACTTAGAGCCTGGATCAATGTGGGGAATTATGCTATTCTTGCTATTACAGAGATTCTCCACCCCCCACGCCGGGTGGGAGAATAGTGGGAGGGCCTCCCGACATTTTTCACGCCCTCCCGCTATTCTCCCCCCCTCCCCCCACGCCTGACCCACGCCACGAATCGCCCCTCGCCGTTTTTTACGGTGAGCGACGATTCTCCGAGGCCAATGGGTCGAGCAGCCGGGCCTTCATGCCCGTTTCAACACGGCAGCAAACACACCTGCTTGCTGCCGTCGTGAAACGGGCGCCAGATGCCCGTTTGGGGCATCTGGGGGCCCGATTGGCACAGCAGTACCACGGCCGTGCCAAGGGGGGCATAGGCCCGCGATCGGTGGGCACCGATCGTGGGCCGTGCGTCCGTAACAGATGCACTCTTTTCCCTCTGCCGCCCCGCAAGATCAAGCCACCACGTCTTGCGGGGTGACTGAGGGAAAAGACGCCAACTGCGCATGCGCGGGTTGGCGTTGTCCAACCTGCGCATGCGTGGCTGACGTCATCGGCCGCGTCAGCCGGCGTGACGCTTGGCGTGCGGCCTTGACGACCGTCGTCAAGACCGCGCCACCGTGACGCGCGGGGCCGTGCTCCTAGCCCCGCCTGGGGGGGAGAATCGGCCCCGGAAGTGGGAGTGAAGGCTGCCGTGGGTCACGGCCTGTCCCACGGCAGCCTTTACAATTCTCCGCATTTGCGGAGAATCTCGCCCTTGGTTAAATAATAATAATAATCTTTCTTATTGTCACAAGTAGGCTTACATTAACACTGCAATTAAGTTACTGTGAAAATCCCCTCATCTCCACATTCCAGCTCCTGTTCGGGTACACTGAGGGAGAATTCAGAATGTCCAATTCACCTAACAGGCATGTGTTTCGGGACATGTGGGAGGGAACCCACGCAGATATGGGGAGAACGTGCAGACTCCGCACAGACAGTGACCCAAGCGCGAATCGAACCTGGGACCTGGCGCTGTGAGGCAACAGTGCTAACCACTGTGCTACCGTGCTGCCCACAAGGAGGGACAGGATTGGCAGCTTAACATTCTGGGATAACAATGTTTTAGATGAGACAGAGGGGGAAGTAGAAATGATGGGGGAGTTGCATTACTGCTGAGGGAACATATCACAGCTGTGATGAGAGAGGACATCTTGGAGGGGTCCTGGAGTGAAGCATTATGGGTAGAGCGCACAAATGGAAAGGGTGCAATCACAATGTTGGGGTTGTACTACAGGCCTCCCAACAGCCACTGGGATGCAGAGGAACAGATATGTACTCAGATTCTGGAAAGATGTGAAAATAGCAGGGTTGTTGTGGTGGGTGATTTTACTTTCCCCTATAGTAACTGGGTCTCCCTTAGTGCCAAGAGTTTGGAGGGTGAGCAATTTATTAGATGTGTCTCGGAGGGTTTTTGAAACAATGGATGGGATTCTCCGTTGCTCGCATCGATATCGTAAACGGTGATCAGGCGGAGAATCCCTTCCGTCGCCCAAGTCAGGGATGGCGCCGGTTTGACGGCCCCCTCCGAAATGGCATAATCGCGTTCCACGGCGCATGCCGTTGTAAAGGCGTTAGCGTGTCATCGGAAGCCCCTCCCCTGATGCTCCGCTCTGATAGGCCGAGTTCCCGACAGCGCGCAACACTGGGGGTTGCAGACCATTTCCAACACTGCCACAGTTAGGGGGTGGGGGAGCCATGCGTCTGGCTGGGGGGCTTCGGCGGGGGCTGGGGGGGGGTAGTCCGGGGTGGCTAGGCCGGTTACTGGGAGTCATTATTTGGCAGGCCGGGTCCGTGCGCGGCCTGTGCCCTGTTGGACGGCACAGCTGCTGCAGGCCGCCGGCGTGCGCATGCGCGGCCACGAACCCAGCATTCTCCAGCCGTTCTTGGCGTGGGAACCGGGGGCTTTACCCGGCGCAGCTGCTGGCCCCGGAATCTGTGCACCTATTGCGCTGTTTTTTCTGGCATAAAATCCCACTGTTCCCATCCCAGCCTCAGCACTCAGACAGGAAATTGGAGAATCCAGCCCGATATGTTGATAGTCCAGCCAGGGAGAGGGCCTTACTGGAGCTGGTATTGGGGAATGAGCCCGGCCAGGTGACCAAGTTTTCAGTCTGGGAACATCTTGGGAGTTTAATTCCATAACTTTTCGAATACTCATGGATAAGGACAAGAATGATCCTTGAGTCAGGGTGCTAAACTGAGGAAAAGCCAACTACAACAAAGGCCTTCCACGCCAGCCGGCGGGACGGGAACCACTCCGGCGCAGGCCTAGCCCCTCAAGGTGAGGGCTTGGCCCCTAAAGGTCGGGAGACTTCCGCACCTTTGGGGCGGCCCGACGCCGGAGTGGTTCACGCCACTCTATCACGCCGGGACCCGCCGGGTAGGGAGAGAATCCCGGCCAAGGTCTGGGCAACTAAAATACAAACAAAGCTTTTGAAGAATATAGAGGAAGTAGGAACAAACTCAATGGAGAGTTAGGAGGGCTTAAAGGGGCCGTGAAATGTCATTGGCAAGCAGGGTCAACGAAAATTCTGAGGCCTTTTATACAGAAATAAGGAGCAAGAGGGTAGCTCGGGAAAGATTGGCCCACTCAATGACAAAGGAGGGAAGTTATGCCTGGAGTCAGAGGAAGTGGGTGAAATCCTTAATGAGTATTTTTTATCAGTATTCACCAAGGGAGGGGGGACATGACAGTCCAAAGATGTGCGGGTTAGGTGGATTGGCCATGATAAATTGCCCTTATTGTCCAAAATTGCCCTTAGTGTTGGGTGGGGTTACTGAGTTATGGTGATAGGGTGGAGGTGTTGACTTTGGGTAGGGGGTATGATGCTCTTTCCAAGAGCCGGTGCAGGCTCGATGGGCCGAATGGCCTCCTTCTGCACTGTAAATTCTATGTAAAAATGATGGATGTTGAGGTTAGGGATGGGTGTGTTAATACTCTCAGACATAACGAAGGAGGAAGTGTTGGATATCTTAAAATGCATTGAGGTAGACAAGTCCCCTGGCCCAGATGGGATAAATCCCAGGATACTGCGGGAGACAAGAGAGTAAATAGCTGGAGCCTTAACAGATATCTTTGCATCATCTTTGACCACAGGCGAGGCTCCAGAGAACTGGAGAGCAGCTACTGTTATCCCTTTGTTTAAGAAGGGAAGCAGGGCAGCATGGTGGCGCAGTGGTACGACTGCAGTCTCACGGCTCCGAGGTCGCAGGTTCGATTCCGGCTCTGGGTCACTGTCCGTGTGGAGTTTGCACATTCTCCCCTTGTTTGCATGGGTTTCGCCCCCACAACCCAAAGATACGCAAAGTAGATGGATTGAACACGCTAAATTGCCCCTTAATTGGAAAAAATGAATTGGGTACTCTAAAAAACATTTTTTTAAAGAAGGGAAGCAGGGATAATCCAGGTGATAAATTATAGATTTATTGATTGCACTAGGGACCCTTAAGAATTGATGCAGTATAATTTTTAAATTCAGTGCTTAGACAGAAAATGGAATATCCACAAATGGCTTCAGATAAAAAATAAGAAGCTAATATTGTTTCAAAAGAAAACTTGCATAAAGGCCAGCGTAATGAACAGACCATTTAGTAAAGAAAATGTATCAAAAGCAAGGTTAATGCAAGCACCTTATCTTTGTAGGAATTGCATATGTGGCAGGTGCACGTAGACATTTAATTCATTTGATGGACATTTGTTAATTTTAAGTAATGACCGATGCTTGGGATAACAAATCATGTTCTAAGTGACAGATTAAATCAGAAAGCCTCAGCTGAGATTTAGAACCAATGAAAGTAAACAAGGGGTTAAACCATGGAGAAGAATTTCCTTAAGAATGTGATCCGTATGACTTTTTAATAAGTTTTAGCCTTTGGAAATTCTTGAAACATCTGTGCAAATTACTTTTAAAAACATTTGTTGAAATGACTTTTATTTTGTAGCCTTTCTGGAGCCACTTTTATTTTGAAGCCATTTCTTTCACTCTCCCGTATCTCAAGGACTTTTCTTTTTTTTAAATAATTTTTATTAAGATTTTCAAAAACATATCAAAAACATAAAATAACAACAGGAAAACCGTATTAACAACAACAAAAAGAAAAAACACAATAACCCCCAAACCCCCCCACCCCCCCACCCCCCCCCCCCCCAGTCCCCCAGTAACGACAAAAAGAAATAGATAAGCACCCGGCATATTCAATAAACACATATACACATTTCTCCCTTCCCCCGCAACAACCCCCCCCCTCCCCTCCCCCCCCCCCCCCCCCCCCCCCCCCCGCCCCCGGGTTGCTGCTGCTGCCGGCCTATTTTCCTACCGTTCTGCCAGGAAGTCCAGGAAAGGCTGCCACCGCCGAAAGAACCCCTGTACTGATCCCCTCAGGGCAAATTTCACCCTCTCCAATTTATTGAACCCCGCCATATCATTGACCCAGGCCTCCACGCTTGGGGGCCTCGCATCCTTCCATTGAAGCAAAATCCTCCTCCGGGATACTAGGGACGCAAAGGCCAGAACACCGGCCTCTTTCGCCTCCTGCACTCCCGGCTCCACTGTAAACCCAAAAATTGCGAGTCCCCAGCCTGGCTTGACCCTGGATCCTACCACCCTCGACACCGTCCTTGCTACCCCCTTCCAAAACTCCCCCAGCGCTGGGCATGCCCAAAACATATGGGTGTGGTTCACTGGGCTCCCCGAGCACCTAGCACACCTGTCTTCGCCCCCGAAAAACCTACTCATCCTCGTTCCGGTCATGTGGGCTTTGTGCAGCACCTTGAACTGTATGAGGATAAGCCTCGCACAGGAAGAGGAGGAATTCACTCTCTCCAGGGCATCCGCCCACGTCCCCTCCTCACTCTACGCACCCAGTTCCTCTTCCCATTTACCCTTCAGCTCCCCCATCGAGGCCTCATCCACCTCCTGCATGACGTGGTACACGTCCGGAATCCTCCCCCCTCCAACCCACACCCCCGAGAGCACCCTGTCCCGTACCCCACATGGGGGCAGCAGAGGGAACCCCTCCACCTTCCGCCTGGCAAACGCCCTAACCTGCATGTGCCTAAACATGTTCCCCGGGGGGAGCCCAAACTTTCCCTCTAACTCACCCAGGCTCGCAAACCTCCCATCCATAAACAGGTCTCTCAACCTCCTAACACCTAACCTGTGCCAGCCCAGAAACCCGCCATCGATGCTCCCTGGAATGAACCGGTGGTTCCCCCGTATCGGGGACTCCATTGAACCCCCCACCTCCCCCCATGCCGTCCCCATTGCCCCCAAATTTTGAGGGTAGCCGCCACCACCGTGCTCGTGGTATACCTCGTTGGAGGGAGCGGCAACGGCGCCATTACCAGCGCCTCCAGGCTCGTGTCCACGCAGGACGCCATCTCCATCCTCTTCCATGCTGCCCCTGCCCCGTCCATTACCCACTTACGCACCATCGCTGCATTGGCAGCCCAATAGTACCCACAGAGGTTGGGTAACACCAGCCACCCCCTATCCCTGCCCCACTCCAAAAACACCCTTCTCACCCTCGGAGTCCCATGCGCCCATACAAATCCCGTAATACTCCTGTTGACCCTCCTAAAAAAGGTCTTCGAGATAAGGATGGGGAGGCACTGGAACAGGAACAAAAACCTTGGGAGCACCGTCATCTTGACGGACTGCACCCTGCCCGCCAGCGACAGCGGCAACATGTCCCATCTTTTAAACTCCTCCTCCATTTGCTCCACCAGCCTAGTGAGGTTAAGTTTGTGAAGGGCCCCCCAGCTCCTAGCCACCTGGACTCCCAGGTACCGAAAGTTCTTCCCTGGCCTTTTCAGTGGGAGCCTACCAATCCCCTCCTCTTGATCCCCCGGGTACACGGCGAACAACTCACTCTTACCCAGGTTGAGCTTGTACCCAGAAAATCCCCCAAATTCCCTAAGGATCTTCATCACCTCCGGCATTCCCCCCATTAGGTCCGCCACATATAGCAACAAGTCATCTGCGTATAATGACACTCGGTGCTCCTCCCCACCCCGCACCAAACCCCTCCAATTCCTAGACTCCCTCAACGCCATGGCCAGGGGCTCAATTGCCAACGCAAAGAGCAAGTGGGACAGGGGACAGCCCTGTCTCGTCCCCCGGTACAACCGAAAGTACTCCGATCTCCACCTATTCGTGGCTACACTCGCCATGGGGGCCTCATATAACAGCCTCACCCAACTGATAAACCCCTCCCCGAACCCAAACCTTTCCAGCACCTCCCACAAGTACCCCCACTCAACCCTATCAAAGGCCTTCTCCGCGTCTAGTGCTACCACTATCTCCGCCTTCCCTTCTACCGCCGGCATCATTATAACATTCAGAAGCCTACGTATATTGGTGTTCAGCTGCCTTCCCTTCACAAACCCTGTCTGGTCCTCATGAATGACCCCCGGCACACAGTCCTCTATCCTTGTGGCCAAGATCTTCGCCAACAGCTTGGCATCCACATTTAACAGCGAGATCGGCCTAGATGATCCACACTGCAGGGGGTCCTTGTCCCATTTAAGGATCAAGGAAATCAGTGCCCGTGACATAGTCGGGGGGGGGGGGGGGGGCAAAGCACCCCTTCCCGTGCCTCGTTAAAGGTCCTAACCTACAGGGGGCCCAGCACGTCTGCATACATTTTGTAAAATTCGACCGGAAATCCATCCGGCCCCGGCGCCTTCCCCGGCTGCATGCTGCCTATCCATTTGACCAGCTCCTCCAGCTCAATCGGCGCCCCCACCCCCTCCACCTGTCCCTCCTCCACCTTTGGAAATCTCAGCCTGTCCAAAAAGCGCCCCACTTCCCCCGCCCTCAACCGGGGGCTCGGACCGGTACAATTCCTCATAAAAGTCCCTGAAGACCCCATTAATGTCCACCCCCCTTCGCACCACATTGCCTCCCCTATCCGTCACTCCACCAATCTCCCTGGCCGCGTCACGCTTACGCAGCTGATGCGCCAGCATCCTACTCGCCTTCCCTCCATATTCGTACATCGCACCCTGTGCCTTCCACCACTGAGCTTCCGCCTTTCTGGTGGTCGATAAGTCGAACTTGGCCTGAAGGCTACGCCGCTCCCCCAGCAATCCCTCCTCCGGATTGGACATGGTCCATAAACCATCTGGTCCATAAACCCTCTCAATACCTTAGCCGACGTAGGCCTCCTGCCCGTCCTGGACATGGATCGATCCAATGGGGGATCCAGCACCGTGTTAAAGTCCCCTCCCAGTATCAAGCCCCCCGTCTCTAGATCCGGAATGCGGCCCAACATGCGCCGCATAAAACCCGCATCGTCCCAATTTGGGGCATAGACATTCACCAGCACCACCCGCTCCCCTTGCAACTTGCCGCTCACCATCACATACCTCCCTCCACTGTCAGTCGCCACCTTTGATGCCTCAAACGACACCCTTTTTCCCACTAGAATCGCCACCCCCCCCCAATTTTTTGCATCCAGCCCCGAATGAAACACCTGGCCTACCCAGCCCTTCCTCAGTCTCACCTGGTCCGCCACCTTCAGGTGCGTCTCCTGGAGCATAGCCACGTCCGCCTTCAGGCCCTTCAGGTGCGTAAACACCCGGGCCCGTTTGACCGGCCCATTCAGCCCCCTCACATTCCAAGTTATCAGCCGGATCAGAGGGCTCCCTGCCCCCCTCCCCTGCCGACTAGCCATAACCCGTCCCCTGCCCGCCCCAGGCCATCGCCTCCCCGCTCGGCCCATTCCCCACTGCGTCAAACCCCCACCCCGGCCCCCCCTGCATACGCCAGTTCCTTCCTGGCCATTTCAGCAGCAACCCGGTAAACCCCCCCCCCCCCCCCCCCCCCCAGGCTAGGGCCCCTCCCAGCCGCGTTACTCCCTCCGTAGCACTCCCGTGAGCCAGCTAACTTCTGCTGACCCCGGCAGCTCCCGCCACACCTCCGACCCCTCCCAACGTGGGGCTACCCCTCCTCCCCAGACCCATCAGCAGACCCTCCTCCTCCCCCTCCCGCTCTTGCGCGGGAAAAAAGCCCGCGCATCTCAACTCCGACCCCGCCCCATCCACCCTCAGCGTGGGAAACAGAAGAAAAGCCCGCGCTTTCCCTCTGCCCGACCCCGTCCCCGCAAAAAAGACAGCACCCCACCCACCCTATAAACAACCAGGGCCGGCTCAAGGCACCGGCAACTCGGGCTGTCGCCCGGGGCGCCATGTGCTAGGGGGCGCCAGACTCGGGTCCCGTGCATGCGCAGTTGGGCCGGCGCCAACCAGCGCATGCGCGGTGGCCGCACTCCCCCTGTGTGGCCGCATTCCCCCAGGGCGGGCCCCCCCCGGTCCGTCCCCTCGGTCCGCTCCCCCCCCCCCGCCTCGGGTCCGTCCCCCCCGCCCCCCCCTCGGGTCCGCCCGCCCCGCCCCCCCCTCGGGTCCGCCCGCCCCGCCCCCCCCCTCGGGTCCGCCCGCCCCGCCCCCCCCTCGGGTCCGCCCCCCCTCGGGTCCGCTCCCCCCGCCCTCCCCTCGGGTCCGCTCCCCCCGCCCTCCCCTCGGGTCCGCTCCCCCCGCCCTCCCCCCGGGTCCGCTCCCCCCGCCCTCCCCCCGGGTCCGCTCCCCCCGCCCTCCCCCCGGGTCCGCTCCCCCCGCCCTCCCCCCGGGTCCGCTCCCCCCGCCCTCCCCCCGGATCCGCTCCCCCCTCGGCCTCGCCCCCCCTCTCGGCCTCGCCCCCGCCCCCCCTCTCGGCTTCGCCCCCCCCTCTCGGCCCCGCCCCCCCCCTCGGCCCCCCCCTCCCCCCAAGGGCGCCGAAGTTCAGCTTGCCCGGGGCGCCAGCAACCCTAGGGCCGGCGCTGTAAACACACAACCAGCTTAAAACAGCATGAAACAGCATAAAACAGAGACCCTTCCCGCCAAAAGTTAACACAGTTATTTACAAACCCCCGACCCTCAGTCAGAGTCCAACTTCTCGGCCTGCACAAAGGCCCACGCCTCCTCCAGGGACTCAAAATAAAAGTGCCGGTTCTTGTAGGTGAACCACAGACGCGCCGGCTGTAACATGCCAAACTTCACACTCTTTCTGTGGAGCACCGCCTTCATCCGGTTGTACCCGGCCCTTCGCTTGGCCACCTCCGCATTCCAGTCCTGGTAGATCCGCACTACCGTGTTCTCCCACTTGTTGCTCCGCTCCTTCTTGGCCCACCTAAGCACGCACTCTCGGTCAACGAACCGGTGGAACCGCACCAGCACCGCCCGTGGCGGCTCATTCGGCTTGGGCCTCCTGGCCAGTATTCTGTGGGCCCCCTCCAGCTCCAGGGGCCCCTGGAAGGTCCCAGCTCCCATCAGGGAGTTCAACAAAACAACCACATAGGCCCCCAGGTCCGACCCTTCCAGCCCCTCCGTGAGGCCCAGGATCCGCAAATTTTTCCGCCTCGACCGGTTCTCCATCTCCTCGAACCGCTCCTGCCACTTTTTGTGGAGCGCCTCGTGCATCTCCACCTTTACCGCGAGGGCCGCGGCCTCATCCTCTCTTTCGGAGGCTTGTTGTCGGAGATCCCGGATCTCCAGACCCTGGGCTGTCTGCGTCGCCAGCAGCTTGTCTGTATTCGCCTTCAGCGAGTCCAGCAGCTCCACTTTTAGCTCCTGAAAACAGCGCTGGAGAGTCTCCTGCTGCACCTGCGCCCACTTCCTCCATTCCTCGAGGCCTCCGCCGGCCGCCATCTTGATTCTCTTCCCCCGCTTTTTCTTAGGCGCTGCCACCGTCATTCTGCTGGCCCCGCTCCTGGTCAAGACCATAGACCACTGGGATCTGCTGCAGACACCTTCCCACGTCGGGAACCGTCGAGCAAGTACCGCTGGGGGCCCTTAAAAGAGCCCAAAAGTCCGTTCCTGGCGGGAGCTGCCGAACGTGCGGCTTAGCTCCGCATATCCGCAACCGGAAGCCTCAAGGACTTCTGAATGTACGCTCAAATTTAATTTTGTGTAAGTGTATTCAGTGAATCTTTGAAAAATAAAGAGTACTTGGATACCTCTTCAAACCGGACTGAGTACCTTATCCTGAGTAGAGATAAGAGGATATTTCACCAGGTAATTATAGGCCGCTGAGCCTGATGTCAGTAGTCAGGAAGCTGTTGGAGAAGATACTTTGGGACAGGATTTATTCACATTTGGGAGCGAATGGATTTGTTCGTGATGGGCAACATGGTTTTGTGTGGGGAAGGTCATGGCTTACCAACTTTAGAATTTGTTGAGGAGGTGACAAAATTAATTGATGAGGGATGTTGCTACATGGACTTTAGTAAGACGTTTGACAAGGTCCCCCACGGCAGACTGGTACAAAAGGTAAAGTCGCATGGGATTGGGGTGTGCTAGCTAGATGAATAAAGAACTGGCTTGAAAACAGGAGTCAGACAGTAGCAGCGGGAAGGGAATTTTTCAGAATGGAGATCTGTAACTAGTGGTGTTCTACAGGGATCAGTACTGGCACCACTGTTGTTCACAATATATATAAATTATCTGGAGGAAAATGTAGTTGATCTGATTAGCATGATTGCAGATGACACTAAGATAGGTGGAGTTGCAGATAGTGAAGGAGACTGTCAGAGAATATAGCAGAATGTAGATAGATTGGAGAGTTGAGCAGAGAAATGGCAATTGGAGTTCAAGCCGGACAAATGCGGTGTAATGCATTCTGGAAGATTAAACTCAGGTGTGAATTATGCTGTAAATGGCCAGAATATCAGAATGGTAGATGATCCTTCTCGGCCTCCTCCAGAGGTGCCTAGCATCATAAATGTCAGTCTTCAGCCAATTCAATTCACTCCATGTGATCAAAAGAAATGGCTAGAGGTTCTGGATATTGCAACGGCTATGGGCTCTGACAACATTCCTGCAATAATGCTGAAGACTTGTGCTCCAGAACTAGCTACGCCCCTAGCCAAGCAGTTCCAGTACAGCTACAACACTGGCATCTACCCGGTAACGTGAAAAATTGCTCAGCTATGTCCTGTACGCAAAAAGCAGGCCAAATAAACCTGGATAATTACCATCCTTTCAGTTTACAATTGATCATCAGAAAAGTGATGGAAGAGGGTGGCACGGTGGCACAGTGGTTAGCATTGCTGCCTACGGTGCTGAGGACCTGGGTTCGAATCCCGGCCCTGGGTCACTGTCCGTGTGGAGTTTGCACATTCTCCCCGTGTCTGCGTGGGTTTCACCCCCACAACCCAAAGATGTGCAGGTTAGATGGATTGGCCACGTTAAATTGCCCCTTAATTGGAAAAAATGAATTGGATATTCTAAATTTATTAAACAAAAAAAACCCAAAAAAAAGAAAAGTGATGGAAGGTATCGTTGATAATGTTATCAAGCTGTATTTATTCTACAATGTTGCATCGCCTCTGCTTGAATGAAAAGATTCCACCAGACAAGGCTGTGATGTTGGGGTGACTGAGGAATGAACTAGAGTATTGCGGAGGGAATGCTCCTCTCATAATGCTGAAAGCGGAGAGAAAGATATGTTTAATGGTAGTATTACATTGGAGATGGAAGAAATGGTGGAGGATGATCCACTGAATATGAAAGCTGATGAGGTGGAAGTTGAGGACAAGTGGACACTCTTACAGTTCTGGAAGGAAGGGGAAGGAGTGAAAGGAATTCCTGGTTGAGAACAGGAAGAAAAATCAGAAGCACTGTTACATGAGAACGTAGGAATTAGGAGCAGAAGTTGGCAATCCAACCCCTCGAGCCTTCTCCGCCATTCAATCAGGTCATGGCTGATCTCTCCCTGGTCTGAAAACCTCCCTGTTCCCCATATCCTTTTAACCTGTTTTTTTTAAAATCAGAAATATATCTCTCTCCTTCTTGAAGCCATTTAATGATTCAGAACTGATGCGACAGATGAAGAAACTGGAAAAGTGGAAGAGTCCAAACAGGAAGTGGGGTATGAGTAAGTGTAGTCAAGTTAGCTGTGGGAGTCCAGTTGCTTATAGTGAAGTAAAACTAAGTCAAATAAATGGAGAGTTGGGGACGTTCTGCCCTGGAGGATGGATGGTAAACATTTTCTTGCACACTGAAGTATTTAATAAATCTACTAGGGAGAACAGGAAACAGGAACAGGAAATGTGTTTATTTCATAAAGTACAAACAAAGAGCAGATTTAATGGACTGGTTTTGAGATGCCCGACTGATCAAACCACACATCATTCAAACTTGTATGTGAACAAAACAGCCAATAAAAATAATAATCTTTATTATAATAACAATAATAATTTTTATTATTGTCACAAGTGGGCTTACATTGACACTGCAATGAAGTTACTGTGAAAAGCCCCTAGTCGCCACATTCCGACTCCTGTTTGGGTACACAGAGGGAGAATTCAGAATGTCCAATTCACCTAACAAGCACGTCTTTCAGGACTTGTGGGAGGAAACCGGAGCACCCAGAGGAAACTCACACAGACAAGGGTGGAACGTGCAGGCTCCACACAGACAGTAACCCAAGTGGGAATCGAACCTGGGACCCTGGCTCTGTGAAGCAACAATGCTAACCACTGTGCCACTTTATGCATTTACAACATAATAAAAATACTCTAGCCCCATTAACAGCTCACATCTCTACAAAGGAAAACATTGCTGTAAGCCAGTTATGTCACTTTCTGTAATTAATCAAATTGACCATGGGTGGGTGGAGCTCATCTGTCCTTCCTTTGTGTTGGAGATGTCTGCATGGCAGATGAATGAGACCTGGCTGGAATTTACCAAATGAGAGTAAATGTGACCACTGTTATTGTAAGTCTGGCTCTTCACTGCTGGGACTAATCAGGCCACCTACATCTTCCTTCGTCTAAGTCAAAGAATATCAAAGCTGAATACGGTTTGCCTACACAGCCTGTAATAGTAACAGCTGACCCCTGAGGCGTGCTTAACACTGGGTTGGAAGGATACCTTATTTTCACTGTGGCTGGATGAGTATTAATATATCCCGTTGCCTCAGAATTTATTACTGTTTATTTCCAGCAGAACCCTTAAGATTTATCTATGCAAAATTGCTCTTTCAAAACTCAGGCAAACAGAACCTGGTTCTGTAATAATTTCAAACCTGTTCTGCACTCAGTGTGAGTAGACCAAAATCAGGATAAAACTTGCATAACTTCCTAATATTTATAAACATTTAACACTATTGAGGTTAATTAGTTTATAAAATGTGCTAGAGTGGGTGGCAGCCAATAAATTGTTTGGATGGCCTTCCCACCACCCAATTTTTTTACAGGATGAGAAAAGCCTAGGCCGGCCACCCCTCCTTTCCCTAATTGATGCCCTTAAGTGACCAATTACTGACCACTGAAGGCCGATTCCCACCCAGGCTCAATTTACAGATGGGAAGAGATCAGTGGCAGAGGGAAGCCCGAAAACTGATTCTTCTCAGGCCTCGTCCGTCATCCACAGCCTCTTTTCAATATTGGGTGACCACCAAAAGGTTTGGCCCCTGCAGGTACAACCCCTCCCCAGCCTTTCCACTAACACTCCCTTCCTTCCTCACCTGATGAAGGAGCTGCGCTCCGAAAGCTAGTGATTCCAAACAAACCCTGTTAGACTTTAACCTGGTGTTGTAAGACTTCTTACTGTTCCTTCTGGAATACTGTCATCACATTAGCTGTCCACCAGGCATCCGCACCTCACCTTTGGCCAGAGAGCATTTGAAAATTAGCATCAGAGCCCCTGCAATGTCCTGCCTAATCTCACACAGCAGCCAAGCCTACAATTTCACATAATCAAATGTGGAATAACAAGTTATCCAGTGGGTAGCGTACACCAATACATCTGAAGACTTTTTCACTTTCACGTGCTATTCTTTCCCTGGACAGCTTGTGAGTCGTCAGAAGGAACAACATGGAAACCAGGTAATTTAATAAAATACTGAGATCAATCACTGAAGTAAAACAGACACAGGGTGAAATTTTACTTAAAGGGAACAAAGTCCCATAGCGAGCTCGTTTAGCCACGTGTTTCCCGTGGCTCACAACGCGGGAAACATAAGGCTATAAAACGCCACTCGCGTTACATAAGGGGCCTCAACGGGAAAGCGCGGCCGACGCTCCACAGAGCCCTGCTTTGTGCACTGAGAAGCTCCGTTCGCCAGAACTCCTCAAAATATGGAGAGATTGGGATGCCAAGTCGGGCTGCTGCAGGGGATCTAGGGTTCACAAGGCATGGAATACACTGCATGGATGTTGGAGATGTTGATGGGGGAAGAGAGCCTTTGATCATCCTCTTGTGGCTGACCAAGCTCATAGAGCATTGAGAAGGATGTCGAAGGCAGGCGAACAGCCAAGGGTGTTGGTGGTATGCTTGTATCGATTCCTGGACAAGGAGAAAATCCTGAGATGTGCCAAACAGGCGAAGAAGAGCACATGGGAGGGGAAGATAATCCGAATCTACCCAGATTGAGGCTTGGAGCTGGCTAACCGTCGGGCCAGATTCAGACTTTGTCTGCCTGGAACACACGTTTCTCATTTCAGAAGGACACTAGCGTCGGAAACGTCTCAAAACCTCCTCCAAGTTTGCTAGATGCTTTTTTTCTGTGGCTCCAGTAATTAGTATATCATCCAAGTATATTGCCACCTTAGGTAGCCCTTCGAGAATGCTTTCCATCACACATTAAAAAATGATGGTGTGCCAGAGACGCACTGAAGGGCAGGCGCATATATCTGTATAAACCCTTAAGGGTTTATTTGTCACTTACTTGCTGGAAGACCCGTCCAATTCTAGCTGGAGATAGGCATGGCTCATATCTACTTTGGTTAAGGTTTGACCACCTGCACGTTTGGCACATAGATCTTCTATGCATGACATGGGTACTGATCTAAACGTGAGGTTTTATTTCTTTTAAAATATTTTTATTCAACATTTTAAACAATTTAACCCCAAAAATGTCCAAGACCTCCCTCCCTCCCCCGACCCCCGACCCCCTACCCCTCTACAGCAACCAGGTCTCCAAAATGTAAAACAAACAAACCCCATCTCTGATGGAACTCCTTGGCCGGGATTCTCCGAAATCCCGGAGAATTTCGAGCGTCCAGGCCCAGGCATTCACCCCTTCCTCGGGAGCTGGCATGGTGCCGGAGTGCTGTGCGCTCGAAAGCCGGCACGCCACGGCATGCATGTGGGTTGCTGTCTCCGCGCCGGCCCCGGCATCTTAGTGGAGCCCTACAGGGGACCGCCGTGGAGGAACAGAGGCCACCCCCCAGAATTAGCCCGCCCACCGATCGGTAAGCCCCGATCGCGGGCCTGTCCACCGTGGAGGTCCTGCCCGGAGTCGGCTACCACGTCCCCCGCGGGATGCACCCGCAGCCAGAACGGCTCCCGCAGCCAGAAGTCCGAGGTCCCGTCGGGTAGGGCCATGCGTAAATGGCGCCTGCTGAACTTGGCCGAAGTCGGCGGGCACTCGGCCCGTCGAGTGTGGGGAATCGCCGGGGGGGGGGGGGACACTTTCAACGGCCTGCGACCGGCGCCGTGGCGACCACACCGGTGCGATTGGCGCCGATTCTCCGGTTGCTGGAGAATTGGCGGCCCAACGTCGGAGCGGCATGGCGGAATTTGCCTACCAATTCTCTGACCAGGCACGGGCCTTATCCACCACTCTCAGAGCAAATTTCTCCTTCTCCAAATACAAGTCCTCGAGTCATGCTGAGGCACTGGTAGGGAAAGAAGCTGACCTCCAACTCAACAGAATCCGCCTGCAAACAATCAACAAGGTGAAGGCTAACATGTCTGCCCCCACCCCTGCCTGCAGCTCTGGCACCCTGAATATGTCTCCCAGCTCCTCCAAGATTGGGAATCTCCCCTCCAGAAACAGAGACTTCATTTCTTTTACCCCTTTCTCCTCCCATTCCCGGAACCTCACATCCATCCTCCCTGGCTTGAACCCATGATTCCCTCTTATCGGCATCACCTTCGACCCTGCCCTCAACTTAAAGTGCTGTCGAAACTGCCCCCAAATCTTCACGTGACTCCCACTACAGGATTCCTCGAATACTTGCCGTGGTGAGCGGCAGCAGAGCCGTTGCCAGCGCACACAGCCCCGACCCCTTACAGGAACCCGCCTCCACCCGACTACACTCATGGGGCTCTGCGATCTCCATGGTGGCATGGGTCGCCATTTATGAACTGCAGGACTATCACACAATGTTCAGCTCATCTATGACAATACAATGCCCATCATGTCCGTGGATGCCTGTTTCCCGGGGAGGGTCCATGATAGCTATAGTTGGGGTGTCCGCAGACACCAGCTGTCTTTGATGGAAACCAGCGGCTGGAGGGATGGCTATTCGGGGACAAAGATTACCCCCTCAGGAGGTGGCTTATGCAGAGGCCAGTGAGGATGTCACAAACACCGCTGAGACTCGCTACAACGAGGCTCATGAGTCAATGCGCACACTGGTCGTACAGGCGATTGGACTGCTCAATATGCGGTTCCGGTGCCTGGACCAGTCAGGGGGAGACCCCCAATAGAGTCCCCGGTGGGTATCCCACATCATTGTGGTCTGCTGTGCTCTGCAAAACCCGGCACTGCAGTGGGGAGAGCAGCTGGACCAAGAGGAGCTGGAGGAGAGTCGCATCACCTTTGATGAGGAAGAGGTCAAGGAGCGCGGCGAGGGTCAACATGCAGAAGAGGAGGAAGGATCTTAGGCGTTGGCCAGGGCCCACATTGGGTAAAGGACTAACGATGCTCTCATAGTATCTCAGTTTGAGGACAACCAGGAATGACGAGATCTCCCACCATGGGATCTGACATCAACCCACTAATGTGGTGCCTGTGAGAAGTCCCTGTGTTGACTCCTACATTTATGTGCAGGGCACTAAAGCCACTGGCCTTGTGCTGCAGGAGAATAAGAACATAGGACATAAAGTGCAGAAGGAGGCCATTCGGCCCATCGAGTCTGCACCAACCCACTTAAGCCCTCACGTGCAGGGCAGCACGGTGGCGCAGTGGGTTAGCCCTGCGGTCTCACGGCGCCGAGGTCCCAGGTTCGATCCCGGCTCTGGGTCACTGTCCGTGTGGAGTTTGCACATTCTCCCCGTGTTTGCGTGGGTTTCGCCCCCACAACCCAAAGATGTGCAGGGTAGGTGGATTGGCCACACTAAATTGCCCCTTAATTGGAAAAAATGAATTTGGTATTCTAAATTTATCAGGGGCCTCACGGTAGCATGGTGGTTAGCATCAATGCTTCACAGGTCCAGGGTCCCAGGTTCGATTCCCGGCTGGGTCACTGTCTGTGTGGAGTCTGCATGTCCTCCCCGTGTGTGCGTGGGTTTCCTCCGGGTGCTCCGGTTTCCTCCCACAGTCCAAAGATGTGCGGGTTAGGTGGATTGGCCATGCTAAATTGCCCGTAGTGTAAGGTTAATGGGGGGATTGTTGGTATACGGGTAACGTGGGTTTAAGTAGGGTGATCATTGCTCGGCACAACATCGAGGGCCGAAGGGCCTGTTCTGTGCTGTACTGTTCTAAAAAACTTCCACCCTATCCCCGTAACCCAATAATCCAATAACCCCTAACCTTTTTGGACACAAAGGGCAATTTAGCATGGACAATCCACCTAACCTGCACGTCTTTGGACTGTGGGAGGAAACCGGAGCACCCGGAGGAAGCCCACGCAGACACGGTGAGAACGTGCAGACTCCACACAGACAGTGACCCAGTGGGGAATCGAACCTGGGACCCTGGTGCTGTGAACCCAGTGCTACCCGCTTGTGCTACTGTGCTGCCCATGATGAGTTGCACTGAGGACAACGTGATGCACATCTCATCCTCAGCGATATGTCTGACTCCTGCCTGACAGAGAGCTGAACATTTCCTGCCAATGAACAGGCTTATCATGGGGTTCAGAGATGCTGGGTGACAAATCTCAGCTCCAACTGCCCCCTCCGAGATCCTGGTACTTTTCTCCATCTACATACTAGGTGGACAGGTTGTCAATACTTTGACAGGCCTTCACATCCTCATCACCAGAGAAGAGTGGCAGACATGAGAGGTATGAGCGTTGATGCTGTGGGGGTGTAGGGTGACTGGGTGGGCCCGGGTCAGCAGTGGTGCATCTTTACTGCATTATCAGTGTGGGAAATGAGAGAGATATTGCACTGCAATTCTCACACTCCACAGGAATGAAGTGCCAAGTGTGCATGGGGATTTTCGGTGCATGGAGGGTCTGTATGAGTGAACAAAGTGCTGTTTAATAGAAGAGCGATATCACAATGGTGACTTATCTCTATTAGTGCCTAGGTTCACCCTTGCCCACTAGTTGCCTCCAGTTACTTACTCTTCCTCATCCCCAGGTTCCACAGCTGAGGTTGAGGCAGCATCCTGACTTCCACACCCTGTTGCCTGAGATGGCTTGGTGCCCCCCCCCCCGCCCTGTTGCCTGAGATGGCTTGGTGCCCACCCCCCCCCCCCCCCCCCCCCCCCCCCCCCCTCGGGCCTGGACATTGAGGGTGTGGACCTGCTTTCAGGCTGCACGGCTGTTACACTGCTGTTACACTGCTGCCCTCCTGCGTGTGTGGGGCTGTAGGTGCGGAGCTCACAGGGAGGGGATGTCAGATGGCCTGGACACCCCAGGGTCTGTTGGGTGGAAGGCCCCAGGCTGCCTTCCACTGATCCTCTTTCCACCGGGTACTCCTGGGCTCCTTCATGGGATAGAAGGGTAAGTGGAATGAGATCCAGAAGCCCCACCATTCTCTGGTGCCTACACACAGCTGAAGCCCGGGCACCATGGAGCTCATACCCTCAGCTATGAGGCTCATGAGCTGAACCAGGGAGTGGACATTCGCTGCTATAGAGGCCACGTCCTGCGCCAAGTTCGCCACTGTGGATTCCATCCTCAGTTTTGGCCTCGTTACGCTGAAATGACGGAACCATCTCTTTGGACAGAAGATAATGGGACTCCTCCAGTCAGCCTTACAAGCTGAAGAGAGATGCTGTCATTCCTTCCTGATTCTCATAATTCTACCTTTACAGTTGTAGCAGCTCTGGGACGATCGGACACAGTGAGCTGGCACTCGCTACTGAGGTTGACTTTGGTTGGCCTGCAGGATCATGGGTAGAGGATGTCAAGCCTCTGTTCCACACCATCCAGGTGGATCCCTCTGAAAACCTTGGTGCTGTCTTCCTGCAGCCATTCCCAGACTGGACTTGGGACTTTTAAAAGGAGTGTTCCACTGATTGCAGAGGTTAAGTTTTCCGGGGTGAGCAAATCAAAGGCAAGCCGCGATGAGCTTGGAGTAAATCATGTGGAGAAAAAATAGTTAAAATGGCTCAATATTCGGTGTGTTTTCCCACCACTGGCCGGTTTTCTCACTGGAACCGACGCCAAAATATGGTAAGTACTTTATCCTGGCAGCCACTCTCATGAATTGGAGTTAATGCAGAAAGGTATCCTCTGATATGTCCAGCTAGGTGCAGAGGTGTTCTCCGGAAGGGGCAGGTGCAAACTAAAAACTTCAGGTGTTGTTACGCCTGCATTCATTGGCCCGTCATAAACTCCTTTTCCTCATCTGAATTATGCAATATGCTTTAGGCCCTCAAACAAATGCCCATAACCACTGCAATACTTTGCAAACCAGAATTTAAAAATCAGCAAAAACCAGCCATTATGACCAGCCATTATGAAGGAAAGTACTGCCAGGGAGATGTGGGGCAAATTGAACTAAAATTGAGAAAAAGAGCAAATATTTTATCTGGAAATAAATCTTTGCATCCTACTATCTTTGCATTCAATTTAAATGGGCAACTGTATGCTTTGTGCGGAGTCAGAAAAAGCAGTGTTGCACCTCTTTTACCTCAGGTTTACTCCATTGGACAGCTGACACAAGGAAACATGTGATACTTGCAGTGCCCTTGACACATCTTGATACATCTGAAACTGGTGGAAAATAAAATGCTATAGCATTGTTATTAGATTTAAAATTTCAAATGCTGATAAAAATTGGACTTAATATGTACGAGAATAATTTGGCACCACCACAAATTTAGTTGAATTTTCCTTTTCCATACATTTTTCACTTAAGAATGGGGTGGGGGCCAGGAGCGTTGTAGGAAAACAACAAATGACAACTTTGCATATACTGAAGGCACTAATCACCAGCTTGTCAGATATAACGCAGGAGTGTTAGTGCATCAATGCTCTCTGCATTGCATCGATAATTTGCTTCAACCCAACGCCAGCCCTAGAAGAGCCCTACACACAGAGATATACTTCATCAATGTAAAATTTCTATTTCCCACAGTCTGTATCCTGAGGGCTTCTCACAGAATGACTGCCAAATTAGTGTCAACAAAACTGAATGCAGGCTCATATCCACTGGGAATTCAAGCAAAACTGCCAAAACACATTCCAGTTCAGAAAATGAACTGTGAAGAGCCAATGTATTTTGTAAAAGGCAATATAAACTAATTTGACGCATTCATTTTAAAAATACTACACTAGGTGCAGACTCGATGGGTTGAATGGCCTTCTTCTGCACTGTAGGGTTTCTATGGATTCAATGACCCAATCTTCTATTCTAATTTTGGTCACAACGCCAGGGATCCAGGTTCGATTCCCAGCTTGGATCTGCATGTTCTCCCCGTGTGTGCGTGGTTTTCCTCCGGGTGCTCCGATTTCCTCTCACAAATCCCGAAAGACGTGCTGTTAGGCAATTTGGACGTTCTGAATTCTCCCTCAGTGTACCCGAACAGGCGCCGGAATGTGGCGACCAGGGGATTTTCACAGTGACGTCATTGCAGTGCAAATGTAAGCCTATTTGTGACAATAAAGATTATTATTTCAGAACGTAAGAAATTAGAGCAGGATTAGGTCATTCTGCTCCTCGAGCCTGCTCTGCCATTCAATAAACTCAGGGCTGATCTGTTTATGGCTCTACCTTAACTTTCCAACCTGCCCCAGAACCCCTAACTCCCTTGTCAACAAAAATGTGCCTAACCTGGCCTTGAGTATATTCAATGACCTTGTCTCCGCTGTTTTCGGTCTTAAATGAGAGACCCCTTATTTTGAAACAGAGCACCGCATTTTAGAATACCCCTCGAGTCGAAGAATCACATCAATATCTACACTCTCAAGCTCCTCAGAGTCTTAGATGTTTCATAAGATCACCACACATTTTTCTGAACGCCAATGAGTACAGATCCAACTTTTCCTCATATGACAAACCCCTCATCCCAGGAATCAGCCCAGTAAACTTTCTCTGAATGTCCGATGCAAGAATGTCCCTTCATAAATGAGGTGACCTAAACTGTATTCTAGGTATTGTCTAACCAATGGCCTGTATAGTTGTTGCTAAACGTAGCCACTTTTATACTCCAACCCCTTGCGATAAAGGCCAGCATTCTGTTTACTTGTCTAATTTCTTGCTGCACCTGCATCCTGACATTTTGTGTTTGTGTAAAAAGACATCCATGTCCCTCTGTACTGCAGAATTCTGCAGTTTCTATTTAAATAATATTCTGCTTTTCAATTCTTCTTTTCAAAGTAGACACATTGGGCTGGATTCTCTGTAGCCCTGCGCCGAACTTGCATCCTGCGCAGGGGGTGGAGAATCCACTTTCACGCCGTAACTGGGCCCGGCGCCAGTTCTCCGGGCCCTGAAAATCGACATTACCGCAGAGTACGCCATGCCGCCGGGGGGCCATTGCCAGAGGCCCACCTGGCAATCCTCTGCTCCCGACTGGCCGAGTTCCCGACAGCGTGGAACTAGCCACCTATTGCCGGTCGGGATGCTGGCGTGGCGACTGCGGATTTAGTCCACGGCCGCCCTGGTTGGGGGAAGGGGGGTCAGAGGCCAGGGTGGCCTTTTAGGCGGCCGGGGATTAAATCTGCGCAGTTTCAGGCTCGGGCGCACGGCTGATCGGGGGGCGTCTCTTTACTTTGTGTGGCTCCACGGTCCAAGTCTGCCATGGCCACTGGAGGCCGCCGCCGTGCGAATGCGCTGACTCTGAACCGGAAGTGCGGGGGCCTGTATCCGCAACAAAAGCTGCGAGATTCACTCCAGGTCCTTGCTCGCCCCCTGCAGGGCATTGAATTTGTTCAACTCTTTGTAAGGAATTTCTGGAGTAAAACTCCACTGTTTTTACGCGGGTGTGGGGACATAGTCTAATTTTGGGAGAATTCAGCCCTTCACACTGTATCTATAGCTTCGGGCAGCACGGTAGCATAGTGATTAGCGCAATTGCTTCACAGCTCCAGGGTCCCAGGTTCGATTCCCGGCTTGGGTCACTGTCTGTGTGGAGTCTGCACCTTCTCCCCGTGTGTGCGTGGGTTTCCTCCGGGTGCTCCGGTTTCCTCCTACAATCCAAAGATGTGCAGGTTAGGTGGATTGGCCACGATAAATTGCCCTTAGTGACCAAAATTGCCCTTAGTGTTGGGTGGGGTTACTGGGTTATGGGGACAGGGTGGGGGTGTGGGCTTGGGTAGGGTGCTCTTTCCAAGAGCTAGTGCAGACTCGATGGGCCGAATGGCCTCCTTCAGCACTGTAAATTCTATGAACTATGAACTATTAAGGTTTGGACAACTTACTGAACTTATCTATTCATTTGGAGACCCTTTATACCCTACTCACTTCCGTTGTGATCTCTGTACATCAAATACATTATCAATGTATGTAAAGTAGTACAGTCAATTCAACACTAGATGTCTCACTATCAGATCATATAAGAAAGACTTTCCCGCTCTTTCTGAGAGTGTGTGCTTCAGGAGAGTGAACAGACAAGACATAGATTAGCTAAAGAGAGAAGTTATTAGTTATTTCATTATTACATTGTATAGTTAGTTATCTTTACTGTATTTTATTGCTTTTACTAGTTGAGTATTAAGTACAAAGTACTCACAAATATTTTTTTTACTCATTAAATTAGTTCAACTTTGAAATTAGTTCATTTCATCAACTCGGCTCGTTCAAAGAGTAATATATATATTACGAAAGGTAATATAACAACAACTTGCCTTCCTACCTATCTTCATATCAACAAACTGGGCTACAATACAGTCAGCCCTTTAACCTAAATCATCAACTTTATCTTAAATAGTTGAGGCCTCAGCACTGATTCCTGTCTACTTGTTAAGAGTCTGCCATCCTGAAGATGTCCTGAAGCCAACTTAGTTCGCCACAACTAATCTTTATATCACCGTCAGAGAAATTAGAGTTTAGATGAACCAGAGCTTTACAGATGGGTGGCACAGTGGTTAGCACTGCTGACTCACAGTGCCAGGTACCCGGGTTCAATTCCGCCTTGGGTCACTGTCTGTGTGAAGTTTGTACATTCTCCCCGTGTTTGCGTGGGCTTCCTCCGGACGCTCCGGTTTCCTCCCACAGTCCACAGATTTATGGGTTAGGTGGATTGGCCATGGTAAATTGCCCCTTAGGGCCCAGCGATGTGCAGATTAGGTTATGGGGTTACAGGGGTAGGGTTGGATGGACGCGAAGTGGACATGGGTAGAATGTCCTTTTAGAGGGTCAGCGCAGACCCAATGGGACTGTTGGGATTCTATATTGACCTACTGGGCATCGACGAGCACAAAGCCCACATTGGGAAGGGCTGCAAACAAGCCAATGCTCACTTTTGTAAGGGGCAATGAAAGGAGTCCACAATGAGTTGTAGAGATAAAGAAACTTGGGCGTGATTCTCTGCAAATGCGGCGAGTCATAAAGGCTGCCGTGAAACTGCCCGTGTTTCACGGCAGCCTCCACGCCCCCTCCAGGGACCCGATTCTCCCCCCGGGCGGGGCTAGCAGCGGGGCCCCGTGAACCACGGCATCGCGGCCTTAGCGACCGTCGCTAAATACGCGCGGCAAGCGTCTCGCCGGCTGACGCGCACGATGACGTCAGCCGCGCATGCGCGGATTGGACGGCCCCAACCAGCGCATGCGCGGGGCCGTCATCTCCCTCGGCCGCCCTGCGGACTGATGCTGCGGGGCGGCGGAGGGAGAAAGAGTGCGTCCGTTACGGACGAACTGCACCCCACCGATCGCGGGCCCATGCCCCCCTTGGCACGGCCGTGGTACTGCCGTGCCAATCGGGGCCCTGGATGCCCAGAACGGGCATGTTGCGGCCGTTTTTACGACGGCAGCAAGCAGGTGTGTTTGCTGCCGTAAAAACGGCCGTAAAGGCCTGGGAACTCGGCTCATCGGCCTGGGGAAAAACGCTGTTCGCCGTAAAAAACGGCGAGCAGCGATTCATGTCATGGGGCTGCCGTCGGGGTGGGGGGAGGGGGGTGGTTGGGGGGGGGGAGAGAATAGCGGGAGGGCGTGAAAAATTTCGGGGACACCCTCCCACTATTCTCTGACACGTTGTGGGCAGCGGAGAATCGCACCCCTTATTTTTATTTCTCACGTTAACTATAAGGCCATAAGACCATAAGACGTAGGAACAGAATTAGGCCACTCGGCCTATCGAGTCTGCTCCTCCATTCAATCATGGCTGATATTTTCCTCTTCCCAATTCTCCTGCCTTCTCCCCATAACCCGTGATCGCCTTATTAATCAAGAACCTATCTATCTCTGTCTTAAAGACACTCAGTGATTTGGCCTCCCTAGCCTTCTGCGGCAAAGAGTTCCACAGATTCACCACCCTCTGGCTGAAGAAATTCCTCCTCATCTCTGTTTTAAAGGATCATCCTTTTAGTCTGAGATTGTGTCCTCTGGTTCCAGTTTTTCCTACAAGTGGAAACATCCTCTCCACGTCCACTCTATCCAGGCCTCGCAGAATTTTGTAAGTTTCAATAAGTTACCCTCTCATCCTTCTAAACTCCAACAAGTACAGACCCAGAGTCCTCAAACGCTCCTCATATGACAAGTTCTTCATTCCAGGGATCATTCTTGTGAACCTCCTCTGGACCCTTCCCAAGGCCAGCACATCCTTCCTTTGATACGGAGCCCAAAACTGCTCACAATACTCAAAATGGGGTCTGACCAGAGCCTTATATAGTCTCAGAAGTACATTCCTGATCTTAATATTCAAGCCCTCTCGACATGAATGCTAACATTGCATTTGCCCTCTTAACTGCCGACTGAAGCTGCACATTAATCTTAAGAGAATTGTGAACAAGGACTCCCAAGCCCCTTTGTACTTCTGATTTCCGAAGCATTTCCCCATTTAGAAAATAGTCTATGCCTAAATTCCTCCTTCCAAAGTGCATAACCTCACACTTTTCCACATTGTATTTCATTTGTCACTTCATTGCCCACTCTCCTACTTGTCCAAATCCTTCTGTAACCCCCTTGCTTCCTCAATACTACCTGTCCCTCCACAGATCTTTGTATCGTCTGCAACCTTAGCAACAGTGCCTTCAGTTCCTTCTTCCAGATCATTAATGTATATTGTGAAAAGTTTTGGTCCCACCACAGACCCCTGAGGCACACCACTAATCACAGGCTGCCATCTTGAAAAAGACCCCTTTATCCCCACTCTCTGCCTTCTGCCAGCCAGCGAATCCTCAATCCATGTCAGGATCTTACCCTTTACACCATGGGCTTTTAACTTATTTAACAGTATCCCATGCAGCACCTTGTCAAAGGCCTTCTGGAAATCTAAATAAATCACGTCCACTGGTTCTCCTTTGTCTAACGTCCTTGTTACATCCTCAAAGAACTCAAACAGATTTGTCAGACATGACCTCCCTTTGACAAAGCCGTGCTGACTCAGTCCTAGTTTATCATGAACTTCCAAGTACTTTGCGATCTCATCTTCAATAACAGAATTTAAAATCTTAACAATGACCGAAGTCAGGCTAACCGGCCTATAATTTCCCATCTTCTGCCTCCCTCCCTTCTTAAACAGTGGTGTTACATTAACCACTTTCCAGTCCTCTGGGAACCTTCCTGCCTCCAATGATTCCTGAAAGATCATCACTAATGCCTCCACAATTTCCTCAGCTATCTCTTTTAGGATCCTGGGGTGTAGTCCATCTGGTTCAGGTGACTTATCCACCTTCAGACCTTCAGTTTCCCCAGAACCTTTTCCTGCTCTAGTAGTTTCCTTCTGGGTCTGTTCTAGTCTGTGCCTGACTGGTTGACTCTACTTACACAAATGCACATTAGTTAAGGGCCCTTTTTAGAAGAGCTCGTATTCTGTAAACTCGACGGGGGTTTTGGATCACCCCTATCCTGTAAGACCCATGCGGGTTATCACATTAACCAACATCCTTTACAGTTCCAGACACCAACTGTGAGCATCATACACTTTAACTACTGGCAAATGCAACATCAACGAGTACTCCATTTGTGTTTGCAAAGAGAGTCTGTACACTGTCTCTACTAACATAAAGCTATCCCAACTTCTGATTCAGCTCTAGGAAACAAGGGTATGGCTTACCCAAAGAAAATTCAGTGTACAAACATCAGATTGAAATCCGCATCTAAATACTGATGTTTCTGAGCCAGGTACATACTCACCTACCACAACTCTTCGTCCAATATCAACTGGGAATTAAACACAGTGAGCTTCCTCATGCTTTTGCAATATTTTGTTCCAACACAGGATAATATAGTAACGGCAGAGAAGCAAAATAATTGCTAAATGAATGGCAGAAGCTCTGAATCAATGTATTGTTCAGTGTGTAATTGGTATTGATCTCAAATTTACTTTCAAGGTGATCTTCAGATCTCAATTCTGCTGTGAAATAGAGGAAAAGATATGCCACATCAGACCATTCTGGTACTGCTATGACTTTTGGAGGATAGAGGTCTGGTACAAGCCATTGGTTCACTGTCTAAGGACAGTGAAATTGTCTGAGTTCTAATATTTAAGTTCATCACTGTTGAAGAACATAGGAGGCAAATGCTGTAATTAATAAATTATTTTTGCCATTCTTTTGAGTCCCATTGAGTGGCCTGCAGGAGTATAGTATATGAAAAGAAAAGAACATAATTGGAAGGTATTAATTTTGACTCCAGGGAACTAATATAGGGGATCACCAAGAGCCTCAAATCCCTTGTCAGTTAGCAAAGGTAATTCTCAGTTCACAAAATGTGAGCCAGATTTGACTGATTCAATATTAAGAAACACAAAAGAAGAGAACAGTAAGGACACATGGTTGTGGTTCAAACTGGGTTAACCAGAATACTCATGACCACTAAAGTCACAAGAGAAGTCAGTCAGTGATAGAAGTAAGATATAGATCATGCCACAAATTCTTGTTATGTATTCTGTTCGTACCTCAATAATTAAAATGGTGAAATTAATTTCCGCAAGGGCACCATTGGAAGTTGTGAGACCAGCACTTGGGGCAATGCCAAACCAGTGGCGTTGAGACAGAAAGTTACATTTTCAAGACTCCTTTGCGAGCGCGGATTCTGATAGATGGTAATGCAGATTGGAAAATCGGAGATGGAAAGGAACATAGCCAATTCACAGCACTCTTGATGAATTTTAATGACGGGTAGATTAGATGCCCCATGAATCATGCTGCAACCTCAGTTCTATAAACTGCTTCAATTGCAAAATTTACCATGTAAGATCTGATTTTCAGAGCCACAGCATACAAATGAATTCTGATCTTGTCATTTTCTTCAGCAAATTCACAGTGCAATTTTGTTTGTGGAGAGGGGAGAGGAGTGGAGAGATAGAATGAAAAGAGGCCACATTACAGGTTCACATGAACCTCATTAGTATCGTGTATGTATTTAAATTTTGTCACATATTAAATTGCATTGTGGTCCATAATGTCCATAGTGGCAACCAAAGTTGAATGTTCGTTTTGCTCCTAGTTTCTTACTTTGAAACCTAGCCTCCGATGGGGGCTTGGGGGGGGTGGTGGGGAAGGGAGGCGGAGTCCAGTGGGGATCGGGGATAGTCAGGGTGTTGTGTGTGCGGTCGAGGGGGTGGGGTGGGGATGATGTTTGGAAGAACCTTGTGGGGTGGTCAGGGGTTCTGTACTGGAGTTACCCAGGAGTTAGAAAATAATTAAATTTTTCTAACTTTTTCCAGGTAACTATCACTGAAAGCTAGTCGGAAACAGCTGAAGTTTACGATTTATACTGTACTTTTAGATGGTTCCCATTGCAGGACAATTGCCCAACAGGAGATTGGAGGTCCCCAGCTGCATGCTCTTTGGCAGGGTGGTTCACTGGCAATACTAGTGCCCATCTGGACAGCCTGGCAACGCTCACCTGGCACCCTGGCAGTGCCACCTGGGTGTCAGCCTGGCACTGCCAAGGTGTTCAGGTGGCACTGCCAGCTGGCATGGGCACTGCCAGGTTGGCAGGGCCAAGCTGGCAGTTTGTGCATGCACGCGACTGGGCCGAGTGCCCTGTGTGGGTGTTGGAGGGCTGGGGACCTGGGGACCCTCCCATAGTGTGATCTGGCTGGGGGGTGTGGGTATTGCTTCGGGGCCCTCGGAGATTGGGGCATCATTTAAAAATAGCGTCCTGATCTCTCGCTACATCGGGATGTTCCGGCGAGCAGTGCTCCCAGCATACAAAACGGGGCTATATGCAGCCTCAGCCCCGCATTCCCTGCTGAGGCCCCTTGTATACTGCAAGTCGCATTGTATAGCCATGTGTTTCTTGGTGCTGCAAGAAACTATCTCTATTCAAAAAGCTCATGATCCTCCACGTATTTTTAAACACTTTCTTAATCTGCTCGACCACCTTCAACAATTTGTGCATATATACCATCAGTCTTTCTGTTCCCACACCCCCTTAAGAATTTAACCTTTTATTTAAAATGACATTGCCTCATTCTTCCTGCGAAAATGCATCACTTCGTATTTATTTGCAAATTTCATTAGCCACGTGTCCACCTATTCCACCAGTGCCTATGTTCTCTTAAAGCCTATCACAATCTTCCTCACAGTTCACTATACTCTCAAGTGTTGTGTTATCAGCAAATGTTGAAATTGTGTCCTGCACACCCAAGTCTAGTTCATTATTATAAGATCAAGGAAAGCAGCAGTCCTAGTGTGGCTGCGAGGGAAATCCCACTGAATTCCTTCATCCAGGCTAAAAATCAACCATTTCACCATTATTCTCTTACTTTTGTCACTCAGCTAACTTCATATCCATGCTTCAACTGTCCCTTTTATTCCATGGGGTTCAACTTTGCTGCAAACCAATTACATGGTTCTTTATTAAAAGCCTTTTGGAAGTCCATATAGGCCTCATCAATCACATAGCCTTCACCAACCCTCTCTGTCACCTTAAAAAAAAGAAACAAGTGTGGTAAACATTATTTACCTTTAACAAATCCATGCTGGCTTCCCTTAATTTATTTATAGTTGTTCAAGTCATTGTTAATTTTGTCCCAGGTTATAATTTCGAAAAGCTTTCGCACCACTGAACTTAAACTGACCAGCCTGTCAAAAGAACAAAAATAGGAGCAGTAGTAGGCCATTTGGCCTCTTGAGCCTGCTCTGGCATTCAATAATGGCTGATCTGATTGTGGCCTTAATTCAATTTTCCTGCCTGCCACCCATAACTCTCGACTCCCTTGTCAATTAAACATGTGTCTTACTCAACCTTGAATATATTCAATGACCCAGCCTCCACTGTTCTCTGGGGTTCAGAGATTAATGACCCTCTGAGAGAAAACATAATTCTCCTTATCTCCATCTTAAATGGAGACTTCTTTAGTTTGAAAGTGGGCCCCTTGGATCTGGATTTCAGGGGAAAACTCTTTCAGCATAACCCCCTCAGAGTCATGGGGCGCGATTCTCCCAAAACGGGAGAAATCGTAAGGTTGGCGTCAAACCCGGGCGGGTTTGACGCCAGCGCGCCCCTTCCCGACCGGGAACCGATTCTGGTCCCCAAAAGATGGCAAAAGTAACAACAAGCATTATACAGTAGAGATATCACTGTCATTGAGATGTGAAGCAACAGTGCTAATCACTGTGCTACTCTGCCATGCTCCACACCTAGTGGATGTGGTTTTGGAGAGGGGGCCAGTGTGGAGTTTGGATGACGGCTGTTAGTGGACCTGGGGTATTGTGTAAAGGTGGCCAAGGTGTTGGATGATTATATAGAGTTCAAAAGGAATGGGAGGTTCCGCTCTCGGTGTTGTGGGAAGCCCTGAAGGCGGTGGTGAGAGGGAAGGCCATTGAATATAAGACTCAGGTGGATAGGAAAGAGAGGGAGGAAATCCAGCGGTTGATAGATGAGATATTGGAGGTGAATGGGAAGCATTTGGGGAATCCTACCCCAGATTGTTGACAAACAGGAAGCTGTTGCAAGCACAGTTTGACCTGGTGTGCATGGATAAGGCAGTATGGCAGTTGAGACAGCAAGTGGAGAAGTTTGAGTATGAGTAACAGGTGAGCAGGCTTCTGGCGTGCAGTTGAGGCGGCAGGTGGAGACCCGGGAAATCAAGTACAGCTCGGAACCTCCATGGACAATTTGGACATTGTTGATATTTTGGAGGGGTTGGAATGTCCAAGGATAGAGGGGGAGGACCAGGAGGGATTGGAGGAGTGCTGGGGGCAGAGGAAGTCAGGAAGGCAATTGGGACTATGCAGACAGGGATGCCACCGGTGGCTACGCTAAAAATATGGAGGCAATTATGGGAGCACTTTAAAGCTGGAAGTGGGTTGAGGATGATAGCGATCAGGGACAACCATATGTTTGAGCCGGATAGGGTGGATGCCAGGTTTAAGGGATGGGAGAATAAGGGGGTGGCAGTAATTTCATAGAATTTATAGTGCAGAAGGAGGCCATTCAGCCCATCGAGTCTGCACCAGCTCTTGGAAAGAGCACCCAACCCAAGCCCATACCTCCACCCTATCCCCATAACCCAGTAACCCCACCCAACACTAAGGGCAATTTGGACCCTAAGGGCAATTTAGCATGGCCAATCCACCTAACCTGCACATCTTTGGACTGCGGGAGGAAACGGAGCACCCGGAGGAAACCCACGCAGACACGGGGAGAACGAAATGGGGGATTTGTTCCTGGAGGGGCGGTTTGCGAGTTTGGGGGAGTTAGTGGAGAAGTACAGGCTAGCACGTTTGGAAGCATTCAGGTACTTGCAAGTTTGGGATTTTGTGGGGAAGGTTTACTCGAGTTTTCCGGTTGTGCTGCTCATGTCATTGGTGGAGAGGGTGTTATCGCTGACTGGGTTGGAGGAGAGGGTGTTATCGCTGACTGGGTTGGAGGAGAGGGTGTTATCGCTGACTGGGTTGGAGGAGAGGGTGTTATCGCTGACTGGGTTGGAGGAGAGGGTGTTATCGCTGACTGGGTTGGAGGAGAGGGTGTTATCGCTGACTGGGTTGGAGGAGAGGGTGTTATCGCTGACTGGGTTGGAGGAGAGGGTGTTATCGCTGACTGGGTTGGTGGAGAGGGTGTTATCGCTGACTGGGTTGGAGGAGAGGGTGTTATCGCTGACTGGGTTGGAGGAGAGGGTGTTATCGCTGACTGGGTTGGAGGAGAGGGTGTTATCGCTGACTGGGTTGGTGGAGAGGGTGTTATCGCTGACTGGGTTGGTGGAGAGGGTGTTATCGCTGACTGGGTTGGAGGAGAGGGTGTTATCGCTGACTGGGTTGGAGGAGAGGGTGTTATCGCTGACTGGGTTGGTGGAGAGGGTGTTATCGCTGACTGGGTTGGAGGAGAGGGTGTTATCGCTGACTGGGTTGGAGGAGAGGGTGTTATCGCTGACTGGGTTGGAGGAGAGGGTGTTATCGCTGACTGGGTTGGTGGAGAGGGTGTTATCGCTGACTGGGTTGGTGGACTGTAAAACTTCACGCATCCATGGGAAGCAGCTTGGTGGAGGACTGGCCCTCGCTGGAGGGATTAAGACAAAATGGGTGGAGGAGCTAGGGGGTGGTGGAGGAGGGGTATGATGTGAGGCCTTACGGAGGGCGAGTGCCACATTGTCGACTACAAGGCTCGGGATCATAGGAGGTGCATCAGGCACGCTTATCGGGGGCAAGGATGAGTTGGGCGTTTGAGGGGGTAGAGAATAAGTGTGAGCGGTGTGGGAGAGGCCCAGTAAATCGCGTGCCTTTGTTCTGGGCAGATCCTCAGCTAGTAAACTTTTGGGGCTCTTTCTTCAGCATCTGTTGGCGACCTTAGGCAGGGAGCTGGAGCCGGCCCCCTAGAGGCCATCCGGGGTGTCAGAGCTGCAGACGGGTGCGAGGGGAGACGTTTTAGACTTTGCCTCATTACAGCAGACAGGTTCTGCACCCAGTGCCTCGATGTGGCTGGGAGACCTCCTGGAATTTATGTATTTGGAGAAAGTTAAATACATTCTCAGGGGATCGATTGGAAGGTTCTATATAAGATGGCAACTGTTTGTTATGTATTTTAAAGAGTTGTCATTTTTGGCTGCTGGGGAGTGGGGGCGGTGTAAGAGGTTTGGGAGCTGTTCTTGTTTTTATGTTTTTGTATTTGTATATAAATTTAAAATGTTCAATAAAAATATTTCCAAAATAGAAATCTATATTGTGTTCAAATTCTGGATGTCAGGAGCAACACTCTCAACATACCTAGCTGATTGATAACAATTCCTGCCTTGTCCTGTATGTAGTTACTTCTACCAGGAGAACTGCTGCTATGGAATGTCATACTAATCGGTTTTGTGCCATCATCACACATCCATGTAGCAATTGTTCTGTGACATCTGTCAGGGTGTACTCCTCTATCAGCACGGTAGCATTGTGGATAGCACAATCGCTTCACCGCTCCAGGGTCCCAGGTTCGATTCCGGCTTGGGTCACTGTCTGTGTGGAGTCTGCACATCCTCCCCGTGTCTGCGTGGGTTTCCTCCGGGTGCTCCGGTTTCCTCACACAGTCCAAAGATGTGCAGGTTAGGTGGATTGGCCATGATAAATTGCCCTTAGTGTCCAAAATTGCCCTTAGTGTTGGGTGGGGTTACTGGGTTATGGGGTTACTGGGTTATGGGGATAGGGTGGAGGTGTTAACCTTGGGTAGGGTGCTCTTTCCAGGAGCCGGTGCAGACTCGATGGGCCGAATGACCTCCTTCTGCACTGTAAATTCTATGTAATCAGCTGCCTTTCACTTTGCCCTCGAGGAAAGTTCTCTGTAGCTTTTCGGTTCTGATCAGATGGCGAAAGACTGACGTCCCATTGCCACTTCCCCCCACTAGTTTCTTATCTGGAATTAATTCCTGCCACTCCTTTCTCACCTGACCTTCTGACTCAGGCTGATGAGAATTATATAGAACAGTGGGTACCCGAGGGTTTGTGTTGAGGGCAGTGGCAGCCATGACCCATTTTCCACGGCACTCGCTGCGATAAAACAGGTAAGGTTAAAGGTCCAGCCACTTTCTGAAGCCAGAGAGAAGGAAAGTTTGTAATTGGGTAGGTCGGTTGCTTGGGGGGGGGGTCAGGTTAGGTGGGGGAATCAGGTTGTTGATGGGTGGTGCACGGAGCGGGGGGTTGTCACTGTGCGGGGAATCATGTAGGTGGGCTGAGTGGTCAGTGTGGGGGGTGCGGTTTGGTAGTCAGTGGAGAGGTCAGATAGTCTGTCAGGGTGGTGGGGGTTGGGGGGAGAGCAGTCAGTGGTACCTGTGGGGTCCTTGGGGGGTAGTAAGGTTGGGAGAGTGGTTAGTGGGGGTCAGGTGGTTAGCCGGGTGGTTCTGTGTCAGTGGAGGGGAGGGCAGTTGGGGGTCGGATAGTGGGAAAGTCCGTGGGGGGATTGGGGGTAACGTCAAGGGGGTCTTATGGAAGTTATGAGGAGAGAGATAATCCCATGAGGGGTTGGGAGGGTAGGTGGGTGGGGTGGGGAGGGAGATCAGTACTCTAGTTACTGAGGGGTTTGAAGTGGTTTTAATTCTTCTAATCTTTCTTTGGTAACTATTACTGAGTAGCTATAACTGTCAGTCACAACCATCCAAAGTTTACAATGCATATCATATTTTTGGATGATACCAATGAGAGCAATTGTCCAGTAGATGTTTGAATTTCCCAGGAAATTGTCGTACTATCCTTCGGGGGCAGTTCCCTCGTCCATCTTTGGGGTAGTCTCCAGTTTCAACACCCCAGAGCTCAGAAGTTACGAGTCAATTTGTTTTCTGGAAGTCACTTTTTAAGAGTTATTTTTGTTCTTGCAATTTCAAGAACCTTAATATGTGTCTTATGGGCTGTGTGTGGAATTTAAAGCATCCACATTTCAAAGGTTTTATTTTCTTTCACAAATCTTTTACTTATTGTCCAGGTTTCCAAATCATACAGGAAGGTGGATACAATGTAGCATCTTATGATTTTTTTCCTTGTTACAAGTTTGAGTTTTCTTGTTGTTAACACATCCTTCATCTTCACAAAATTACTTCTGGCTATCTCCATCCTTTTGCTGACTTCAGCATCGCAGCTACCATCTTTTGTTATCATTTATCCTAAATAAACAAACATTATCTATTTGTTCCAGTGCAACACCTACACTTGAATCTTCATTCTAGTTTCTTCTAATATGTTGCTGAAATGTGACATTGTCAGTAAAGATGTGAGATTTATCCAGATCTTATAATGGGACAAATAGTGAGCAGACATGTTTCAAGAGAGAAGTACAACAGCATTGTGTACTTTTGCCAACATTATTCAATCTGTACACACAACAAATATTCAGAGTCAGATATACCTTCATTTGTACAGCTCCTTTCACATTCTGAGGGCTTTCTAAAGTGCTTTGCAGCTACTTTTTAAATGTAGGTTAAATAGGGATAGCACATTACAAGATGTACGCAAAGGGGCCATTGTGGTCACAACAGATTTGGGTAACAGTTCTAGTGTGGACAGTGCTAACCCTGCACTTTGTTTGAATAATGAACATTGTGATTTTTTTTGTATGCACTTCCAGAAACATTTCATGTAATGTCCCTTCAATGGAGGATTACACTGAAGGACTGCCTGTCTTAATCTTGAAGCATTATAATAGGTTTCCATGAAAGCAATTTGGCCAAACCATTCTATTATCCCGAAAACAGAGAGTATCTTCCCCTGCTAAATGTGATGAGTTGAACTGAAATACATAAAATAGCTGAAATTTCCTTTGCTCTTCAGTTAGCTTGTACTTCAATTAGTACAAAAGGCACAAGGCGGATACATATCCAGCAAAACATGCTGTTCCATTTCCAATGTCTTGGTGCAATTATTCCAAAGGGTTAATAAATATATCGGGTCTTATTGTTGAAAACTTTAGTAGCACCAAACTGTTGTTCATTAGTCATATGATAATTTACTAGCTGTCAGCCATTTAACTGCTAAGTTAGTGCTTAAAAGCTGAAATGTTCTATCTGCAAATTCAAAACTGTCAAGTTTATATTAAAGCTGGTAGTGATTCCAGTGAGTGTGCACAAGTGCATAGAAAATAATGGATGATATTTTCTCTGAAGTAGATTTCCTTATAGGTCAAGTCCCTTAACAAGATTGACTATACTAAATTGTTTTTTCCACAAGCATTTAGTCAACCTGTCACTCAAATAAAGCCTTTAAGTGAATTGCAGAATACGTTCAGGATTATTGGCATCACCAATAATTTCTGCATTTATGCTTTCCAAAATCAAGTGCTATCAAAATTACAAATTTAAATAGAATTTTAACCCTGGACTATCAGTCATTTAGTGGATTAGATTTTCAGCAACCCATCTTCAAAAAACAGTGCTGCAGGCATAGATCGATGGTGCCTCTTTGTCATAAAGGATTCCATGACATGCCAAATTTTATTTACCTTGACTGAGATTTACTGTTGTCATTTGAATGAAAAAATGGATTTGATTTTATTGTATTTTATTCTAAAAAGTAAACACCATCCTGTCAGGGTAATTTTGTGAAGTTGGGCTCTTGGTTTAGAGCTTCACTAAATGGAATATATGCACATCTACAGTGTTCTAATTCTGTCTCCAACCTATACTCAGGTTTAGCAAGACTCCAACTGGAGAGTGAAGCCTTACAAAATACCAATTGGGCAGGATTCTCCGTTCCTGAAACTGGGGGAGGGATTCTCCGATTGCCGACGGCGAAATCGCATTCGGCGGATAATTCCCTTTGATGCTGAAATTGGGAGCAGCGCCTGTTTTGGGATGCTCCTCCCCTCCAAAACGGCATCATCAGTGAGTAAGCCGCACATTGGCTGCGGCCTCAGGACGTCACCAGAAGGCCCTCCCCCGTTGGTCTGCCTCCGATGGGCCGACTTACGACAACGAGGATCACTTGTGATCTGGGGTTTCGTCAACCTCGCGTGGTGGCTGCGGACTGTGTCCAGTGCCGCTACAGTCGGGGAGGGCGGGGGGAGCCGTTCAGCTGGCCGGGTGGGCTTCAGTGGGGCTGGGGGACTGGTGGGCGGTGGTCTGTGGGTGGCGAAGGAGGTTAGGGGGACACTATGTGGCAGGCTGGGTATGTGCGCAGCTGGCGACATGTTGTGCGGCACAACCGCTGCGCATCCACGGACATGGCAATTCTCTGGCCGTAGCTGCAGGGTAAGCTGGGGGGCTTTATGTGGCATGGCTGCTAGCCCCTCATCAGGCGGAGCATCGATGTGGGGGTCCAGCAACTTTTTCGTCGTAATGCTACACACATGCTCCAGACATAGTCTCAAAATCAGAGAATCCAGCCCTAAGTGTTGACGCCGGGGCAGAATTCATGGACTTTCACAACAGCAAAACTGGTGCCGAATCTGGACCGATTCAGCAACTATGGAGGGATTATAGCACCAGCACCACGTAGAGCACGATCAATTCCAATTAAAAACACAGGGCGGTATTCTCCGCTCCCGATAAAAATCAGGATGGCCGTCGTGATATCGGCTGAGGTTCACGACGGCCTCGGGGCCCGCTCCCCGCACCTAATTCTCCCCATCCGGTGGGCTAGGAGCGGGCCTCCGTCTTTCCCGGCCGCAACTTCGTCGCGCTGGAAATGACGTGCAAAACGGCGCATTTGTGAGGTCATCCGCGCATGTGCGGGTTGCCGGTTCCAACCCGCGCATGCGCGGATGACTTAATCGCGTACCGCGCATGCGCGGTGGCCGTCTTTCTCGTCAGCGGTCCGGCAAGACGTGGCGGCTTGATCTTGCCGGGCGGTGGAGGGGAAAGAGTGCGTCCGTTTTGGACGCTGGCCCGACGATCGGTGGGCACCGATCACGGGCCTATCCCCTCCCGAGCACAGTCGTGGTGCTCCCGTGCCAATCGGGCCCCTCGATGCCCCAAACGGGCATCTGGCGCCCGTTTCACGAATGCAGCGACCAGGTGTGTTTGCTGCCATGGTGAAACGGGCGTGAAGGGCTGGCCGCTCGGCCCATCGGGCTCAGAGAATCACCGGTCGCCGTGAAAAGCGGCGAGCGGCGATTTTTCCGAGCCGGGCGGGGGAGAGAATCGCTGGGGGCGCCAGGGGGGGCATAAAAAATGTCGGGAGGCCCTTCCGCGATTCTCCCACGCCCCGTGAGGAGCGGAAAATTCCGCCCACAGGATTCGCCGGGTCTGTGATTAACACTCAGGAGGCTGAATAGCTGCAGCCGCACATACACATTACTCTCCCTACACACACTCATCCCAGCCAACAAGATAGAACTGGTTGTGCTGGAGTGTGCCCATCCCACTGATGGGTCGGCTATGGCCAGAAGGCACCTAGGGGGGTGGCCTGGGATGACACCTATACGATCAGTGGCCCTAAGTCCACAATGGGTTGTCAACAGCTTGTACAGCTGAATGGCAGCCTTTCCGGCTGCAGCAATGGTGCTTCATGTCCATGCCTCCCAACCCTTCAGCCCAACTCCTGGCTCCTCCCCCGGTCCTGGCAGAAGCTCCCCGGCCAACGGCCAAACCGTCAGCAACTGTGGTGAGATTGGACATTTTCCTACCCGCTCTCTCTCCCTCAGCAGCCATGATGCCAGTTTTACAATTTTTAAAAGCACAAATAAACCGTACCGACGGGAACTTGGCCCATCAGAGGCAGAGCATCGCGGACGCCCCGGAGAATACCGGGGCGGACCTGCCAATGATATGCAAACAATGTTTACTGTGAGTGTGTTCCGGATTGCATTGACGCCGCTGTCGAGGTGATGGAGAATTGCGATTTGGTGTCAAATCAACATCCGCCGCGATATTGGCGTTGGAACCTATTCTCCGCCTAATCGCGTTTCACGATTTTGCCGTCAGCCAATGGAGCATCCCGCCCCTCATTTGGAACTTTATCAAACTATTTGGGTGTATTTTACTCCTAATATTTCCAAGATTCGACAGCTATACTATTCTGCAGAGCTAACAACAGAGTGGCAAGTTGATTCTGGCATTTAGAACTCTAAACATAGATTAAAATAGAATCTCTACAGTGCCGAAGGAGGCCATTTGGTCCATCGAGTCTGCACTGAGGCTCGGCCCATGCCTGACCCTATCCCCGTATCCCACCTAACGTTTTGGACATTAAGGGACAATTTGACATGGCCAATCCACCTAACCTGCACAACTTTGGACTGAAGGAAACCGGAGCACCGGGGAGAAAGTGCAAACTCCACACAGTCAGTCATCCTTCCCTAAAGCACCCATTCATGAACCAGATAGGTTTTTACGCCAATTGTCAATGGTTTCATGGTCATTTCATTCCAGAATTTTATTGAATTCAAATTTCACCATCTGTTGTGGTGGGATTTGAACCAGAGAAGACTTGGATCTCTGGATTACTATTCCAGTGACAATATCACAACACCATTGTGGAGAAAAACTGAGAGTTGAATTTGTTTATAATAAAGAAGAGAAAATTGAGAGTGGACACAATTAAATACACAAATGCTGAGATGCAAAGGCAATGTAGAAATTAGCACTTTGCAGGATTTGAATCGCAATCCCATTACCAGAGGAAACAAATGAACTAAACTCGTGTAGCCCTAAAGATTGTAAGGATATATTTTATACATAGCTGATAAACCGTACTGACTACCCAGCAAAAATAAATACTGCGCTGATTGAACCTTAAACGCGCATATATAAATAGCTGGTAAAGAATGGAACTGAAAATGTTATGTATTGCCATAGATACCAAATATGCTATGGCTCCTGTGCCTCTTGAATCATCTGTGAATATAGATAGTTAACTGGGTATATTGAATTTGTTTGATTATTGTCAGGCAATTGAAAATCCACACATTTAGCTGCTTGGAAGCTTGATCTGTGTCTGCTAGACAAAAGTGTGTAAACTGGAGACAGTCTATAACAATGCCCTCAATGGTCATTACATCAGCAAAGGGATGATACACAGGTTTAAAGTAGCAGCAGCAAATGTATATGACAACAGATGTGTCATGCTTAATTTGCAGCTAGTCAAAAGTTAGCAGTTAAACAAAAGCTCACATCAAAATCCATTTTCATTCACCATGTCTCGAGAGTAATTTTAATTCTAATGATATAACTTTCAATGAACCTCGGATCACACTATGCTAGGTCTGCCAACTGCAGCTGAGATTGTAAATTCCTGTTTAATTTGCAGGACAGAGATAATTTAATTGACTAGATGGGCGCATCAAAGGCATCCGCCCTTATTTTAGAGGCATCTAATCCAGCGCTAGACTTTACGGTTCTTGAAGTAAGACATTAAGTTGAGATTCTATTTATGTCTGCTCAGGTCAACATTGAAAGCCAGTGGGCTGGATTCTCCCAAAATGAGACTACGTCCCCACGCTGGCGTAGAAACGATGGAGTTTTACTCCTGAAATTCCTTGAAAAAAGTTGAACGAATTCATAGCCCTGCAGGGGGCCAGCAGGGACCCGGAGTGAGTCTTGCAGCTTTTGCTGCAGATACGGGCACCCACACTTCCAGGTCGGAGGCCAGGCATGCGCAAGGCAGTGACCTCCAGCGGCTGCGCCGTGCTCCATGGCAGACTCAGACCGCGGAGCCATACAGAATAAGGAGACCCCCAATCAGCCACCCACCCGTACCTCAACCCCCGCACATTTAATCCCCGGCTGCCTATAAGGCTCCCCCCCCCCACCGGTCTCCGATGCACCCGCCCCCCGCCAGGGTGGGCACAGACTTAGTTCACAGCCACCAAGCGAGCATCCCGACCAGTAATAGGTGGTTAGTTCCATGACGTCGGGAACTCGGCCAGTCGGGAGCGGAGGTCTGCTCAGCAGGCCTCTGGCAATGGGCCCCCGGCGGCATAGCCTACTCCGCGATGACGCTGATTTGCGGTGCCCGGAGAATCGCTGAACCGGCGCTGGGCCCGATTACGGTGTCAACCTGGATTCTCCACCCCGGCACCGGTCACGATTACGGCATTGGTCTGCGGAGAATCCAGCCCCTTATTGTGGAAGGTCAAGATCAAAATGGATCAATAGGCCTTCACAGAAAACATTACAAGAAATGCCTCCCATCCATTGACTCTGTCTACACCTCCCACTGCCTGGGGAAAGCGGGCAGCGTAATCAAAGACGCCTCCCACACGGCTAAGTCACTCTTCCAACTTCTTCCATCGGGCAGAAGATACAAAAGTCTAAAAAAACGGATTCAAAAACAGCTTCTTCCCCACTCTTACCACACTCCTAAACAACCCTCTTATGGACTGATCTGATCTCTTCATACATCTTCTCTACTGAGTAGTCCTACACTCCTGTATGCTTCACCCGATGCCTGTGCCTATGTATTTACATTGTGTATTTTATGTTTGCCCTATTATGTATTTTTTTTTCATGTATAGAATGATCTGTTTGAGCTGCACGCAGAATAATACTTTTCACTGTACCTCGGTACACGTGACAATAAACAAATCCAATTCAAATAGGTGACACAGTTAACACACCACTCTTTCTGGTGGATCCTGTATATCTTCGAAGTGGGGGGGTGGGGGTGTGTGTGTGTGTGTGACAGGGGTTGTCTAATTAACCTCTCTAGCTTGTTCCACTATTCAAATTGATCATGGCTCATCTGTAACGTTGCTGAAAATAGTTCAAAATAATACAATTATATTAGTTTCCTTCATTCAAACTTATCAACTAAACTGATCCAGTAGCTGAATATTGAAAGGCAAGTGCAGTGAAAACAGATGCTTGAGTGATTGAAATGCACTTTGTGCTTGGAATGCATTTACATCTCTTTGATATGGTCAATATTAACAAACATTGGGGTTTCACCACTTAGGCCATTGAAGCATGAAGGGATATGAATGGGTCAAAGCTGCAGATGGTTTTTACAAGCTGTCAATCAGAGATCACTATTGGAAAGCTGTGAATGGTTTGCAGATAATGGATCTGTGGGAACTAGATTTCATTCCAGGGATGCACACTTGGAGCTGCAGGGTAAGTATGACAGCAATAATGCTTCAAACAGCCCCTGTCTGGACTACTCTCTAGCTTTCAGGCCGATGTCCCTTTTCTGGGGGGTGGGGGTGTCTGTGTGAGGGGGGGTGGGGGGGGGGGGGTGGTGGTTTGTCTGAGGGGGGGATCTGTGCACGGCTGCTTTAGGCAGGGGATCCCTGTGGGTGGTCCCCTTATTACAGGAGTCCCTGTGGGTGGTCCCCCTGTTACCGGAGTCCCTATGGGTGCCCCCCCATTACAGGAGTCCCTGTGGGTGGTCCCCCTATTACAGGAGTCCCTGTGGGTGGTCCCCCTATTACAGGGGTCCCTGTGGGTGGTCCCGCTATTACAGGGGTCCCTGTGGGTGGTCCCCCTATTACAGGGGTCCCTGTGGGTGGTCCCGCATATTACCGGCGTCCCTGTGGGTGGTCCCCCTATTACAGGGGTCCCTCTTGTATGGATGTTCATGTGAGGGTTTCCCTATTACAGAGGTCCCTGGGGAGGTCACCCTGTTACAGGGGTCCCTGGGGAGGTCACCCTGTTACAGGGGTCCCTGGGGAGGTCACCCTGGTACAGGGATCCCTGTGAGGGGGAAGACATGCTAAAGATGTGGGCAGGTAGTGCATTGTGGGGGGAGTGGACCTCAGATGGTCTCTACCAGCGTGGCCCTGGCATGGTGGACCTCACAGTGGACCAAGGGGGAAACCATTGCCTACCATGTCAGGACCACGCTGGTAGAAACCACAAGTGATCCGCGCCAACCTGATTCCTGGCCACAGGGACCGAAGAATCATGGGAGGCTGTAGAATCGGGCACCGGGCCCACTAAATCGATGCAAATGGATCATTAAGATCCATTTGCATTTATTTACATCCCCCTGCTGGCGTGCATCGTGGACCTTGTTCACACCGTCAGCAGGAGGTTGGAGCATCGTGTTCGGATTGGTGCCCGGCACTGATTCTGATTTTCCCCCAATGCTCAATTCTCCGTCCCATCGGGGAACATAGTCTGGGTGTTACGGGACGGAGAATTCCGCCCTATGTTCTCCTGCCGGAGGAGGATTGCTTCCGATTTACACTCTGCCTGTGATGCATATAGTGATCCCACCCACAATGGGCGGGATTCAGATTGCGATGGCTTGCAAGGTCAGATTAAATCTAACGAGGCATCATGAGCCGGATTGATCCGGAAGAGGGATCTCCCAGCATCTACTGGCCACCTTCCGAGCTCAACCCGTCCCTTGGTTCTGAGGAGAAATGAAACGGTGTGTCTCCTACAAGGAACTTATCTAAAATGTATCTTAATTGTACTGTTAAAATAAAAGAACTAACAGTTAAAAACCAAATGTTCCCATATTGCATCTGGCTAATTCTTAATTTCCTCACTCATGTGAAGAAACCCTTTATCAGCAAGGGGATAATACATAGGTTTAATTAGCAGCAGCAAATGTGTGTGCCAACAGATGTAGATGTCACAGAAGGTTAATCAAAAAACACATGTTCAAAATCCATTTTCATTTGCAATGTCTGTGGGGCAATTTTGATCACAACGATGTGGTAGCCTTCAATTCAATTCCACCACACAATGGAATTTCCTTTGAGTGCTCACTTGCTGAATCAAAAACAGTGACAAAGTGTCCTCTAAAAGTACACCTTGCTACTTTCACACAAGCTGTCAGCACCTTGGTAACATTTTCAGAATAGTTTATTTCTTTCTCAGAAGTAAACAATATGTGTGCATCCGAGCTGCTGATCATTCTCAATATAGAACATAGAACGCTACAGCGCAGTACGGGCCCTTCGGCCTTCGATGTTGAGCCGACCTGTGAAATCATCTGAAGCCTATCTGACCTACACTATTCCATTTTCATCCATATGTCTATCCAGTGACCACTTTCCTTTGAATGCCTAAAGCTTTCAAGAACATCAAATACAACCACTAACAATAGAGCAACATTCAGCCGACTCCCCATGTCAAAATGCATACTGACCAGAAAATGTACAAAGCATTATTCTATCTCTATACAGAGTGACAATCATAGAATTATAGAATCCGTACTGTGCAGAAGTAGGCCATTTGGCCCATCATGTCTGCTATGAAAGAGGCCCACTGTCAAGTCCCACTGCCATGTCCTATCCCCTTTGTCATAATATGCACCCATGCACATCATGAGGTAAGAACAGGCAGTGACAGACACCCAGGTGAGCCAATCAACATACAGAACAGAACACGACTAATGACCAGACAGAACAACAGAGGGAGGTTTCCAACTATAAAACACACGAGGCATCAGCACTCTGCCTCTTTCCACTGGTGACAACTGTAGTGACAGTCAGGGTGTACAAATCATTCAACACCTTCTACATGTGGATCAGAACTAGCCTGGTCTAGATAGTTAGAGTTAGTTTACTTAGAGTAGTAGAGTGTCAACCCACAGGCAGCTGTGTGCTTCGTTACTGAAGTTCAATAAATCTTATTGAACCAACGCCTACGTTTGGTGTATGCTTTATCATTTAACTGCATCGTGTTGCAGTCTGTGTTACCCCAGGGTGAATAACACGACATAGTACCAGGCGTGGCTACTGCTTCTAAGTAATTTACCTTTGAAAATTCACTGACGATCAGCAACTGCCTTCCAGCGGCATGGAAAAGATCCAGGCACCTCCACAGCTCCGGAAACCTTGGCGCCAACTGGCGGGACTTCAAGCAGAAATTCAGTCTGTACATTGAGGCCTCGGGCCTCGAAAGTGTGTCCGATGACCGAAAAATCGCGCTGCTCCTATCGACTGCGGAGGACCAGGCCATCCAAATCTTCAATTCGCTCACTTTTGCTGACGGTGAGGACAAGACCAAGTTCCACACCGTCTTAACCAAATTCGACAGTCACTGTGAAGTCGAACCGAACGAAAGCTTTGAGCGTTATGTCTTCCAGCATTGCCTTCAGGGTAAGGATGAGCCTTTCCAGTCTTTTCTAACTCATCTTCGCATTCTAGCGCAATCCTGCAACTACGGTGACATCACTGTCTCCCTCATCAGGCATCAGATTGTGTTTGGCGTCCACTCCCACGCCCTGCGGGAGCAGCTCCTATAAATAAAAAATATGACCCTGCCAGTAGCCATCGAGAAGTGCAAAGTCCACGAACAGGCGAAAAGTCGCTATTCCCGCCTTAAGTCGGCAGAACAGGACCAACTTGCCTCCCACGAGGCTGAGAGTGTACAGGCCATCACCCGAATGCGGCGCCTGATCATCGATGAAGGAGGCCATTTTGCACGCTTTTCGAGGGGTCCCATGCATGCGCACCACGGTCGGGAGAACAAAGCGGCCGAAGACTACACTGCGCAGGTGCGAGTGACAGCTGACCGCACTGCGCATGTGCGACAACGCACTAAGCGTCATGATGTCGACGTGATGACATGCCCCAACTGCGGCACTGCCCATTTAAAGCGGCAATGCTCTGCAAGAAGCCTGGCCATTATGCGGCTTTGTGCAGGTCTGCACCTCCGATAGGGGGCCAACGATCCCAGTTCCAACGTAGACGCATTCGAAGTGTGCAACAAGGGCTGCTGGATTTGGAACCTGATCCCATCATGGATCCAGAGGACGACTGCCCAGAGTCCCCATATCGAGTGGGCATCATCACCATGGATGACAAGGCCTCCTCGCATTCAGCAACACACACACCCATCCTCAATGTGGATTATGCGGACAAGTGGCGTGCCACAGTACAAGTCAACGATTGTAGCATCCGGTTCAAGCTGGACACCGGTGCTTTGGCCAATCTAATATCCCAAGAAGATCTTGCTCATATCCAAAGGCAGCCAACAATTCTTCCGCTGGCCTGCCAGTTGCTCGAGGGTCCTGTCACCTGCATGTATCTAACAAGGCCACTTTGCAGTTTAAGATCGTCAAGCCCGGGAAGGCTTCTCAGCTTGATGCCCATGCATGCAAGCTGCTCCATCTCGTCCAGCATGTACATGCCATGTCCTCTGCCAACAGCACTCTTCAGGCCGACATCGAGGAGCTACTATTGCAATACCCGGATGTGTTCAGTGGGATGGGAACGCTGCTCTACCGCTATAAAATTCTGCTCAGGCCTGATGCCAAGCCTGTCATCCATGCGCCACGCCGGGTGCCAGCAACCCTAAAGGACCATTTAAAGGCGCAGGTGCAGGAGCTCCAAGATCAGGGTGTAATATCCAAGGTGACAGGACCAACTGACTGGGTCAGCTCGATGGTCTGTGTCAAGAAGCCCTCTGGAGAACTGTGCATTTGTATCGATCCCAAGGATCGTAACATTATGAGGGAACACTACCCGATCTCGAAGCGGGAGGAGCTGATGAGTGAGATGGCGCAGGCCTAATTCTTTACAAAGCTGGATGCATCGCGTGGCTTCTGGCAGATACAACAGGATGAGTCCAGCAGGAAGCTCTGCATGTTTAATACACCTTTCGGAAGATATTGCTACAACCGCGTGCAGTTTGGCATTATTTCGGCCTCTGAAATCTTGCATCGAATAATGGAGCAAATGCTAGAGGGCACTGAGGGTGTGCGGGTTATGTTGACGACGTCATTATATGGTCCACGATCCTGGAGGAACATATTTCTCGTCTGCAACAAGTCTTCCGATGCATACATGCCAACGGCCTGAAATTAAATAAAACCAAATGTCCTTTGGCATGTCGTCAATTACGTTTCTGGGTGATCAGATCTCCCAGCAGGGCATGCAACCAGACTTGGACAAAGTCAAGACCAGCAACACAATGAAGACCTCAGAGGACAAGAAGGCGGTCCTCCACTTCCTGGGTATGGTAAATTTTTGGGGGAAGTTCATTCCCAACCTCGCGTCACATACCACTGCCCTCAGGCATCTGGTGAAGAAGTCCACCACTTTCCAGTGGCTGCCCGCACATCAAGCAGAGTGGCTTGAATTGAAAGCGAAGCTAACCACCGCTCCTGTTCTAGCTTTTTTTGACCCAGCGAGGGAGGCTAAAATCTCCACAGACTCCAGCCAGGACGGCATTGGAGCAGTACTCCTCCAGAAGGACAACACCTCGTCCTGGGCTCGAGTGGCCTACGCGTCAAGGGCCATAACCCCCACTGAGCAACGATATGCTCAAATAGAGAAAGAATGCCTGGGCCTTCTCACTGGCATCGTGATATTCCACGATTATGTCTATGGTCTCCCAACCTTTACAGTAGAGACGGACCACAGACCCTGAGTGCACATTATACACAAGGACTTAAGTGACATGACGCCCAGGCTCCAGCGCATTCTCCTTCAACTCCGTAGATATGATTTTGAACTGGTTTACACGCCTGGAAAGAAGCTAATCATCGCGGATGCCCTGTTGCGTGCCATCACCTCGCCATGTGAGCAGGTAGACTTCATACACGACATTGAGGCACAGGTGCAACTGTGTGCCAGCACCCTCCCGACATCCGATGAACGACTCATCATCATTCGAGAAGAGACCGCCAAGGACCCTCTTCTGCAGCGGGTCATACATCACCTCACGAATGGCTGGCAGAAAGGGCAATGTCGCCAGTACTATAACGTAAAGGATGTCCTAACTGTTGTCGAGGGGATCCTCCTGAAATTGGATCGCATCGTCATTCCACGCAGCCTCCAAAGCTTGGTGCTCACGCAGATACACGAGTGGCACCTCGGTATTGGGAAGTACAGGCGCAGGGCCCGGCAGGTTATCTATTGGCCCAGCATCAATGAGGACATATCAAACATGGTCCTCAATTGCGCGACCTGCCAGTTCTTCCAGCCTGGTCAGCTCAAAGAAACACTCCAGCAGCACAAGATCGTGACCTCTCTGCAGTCTAAGGTCGGAGTTGATCTTTTTCAGGCCAACAGGCGTGACTACGTCCTGATAATTGATTACTTCTCCAGTTACCCCAGGGTAGCGAAACTCTCCGACCTAACATCCAGGACCGTCATAAAGGCCTGCAAAGAGGCATTTGCCAGGCATGGAATCCCGCTCACGATCATGAGCGACAACGGTCCCTGTTTCTATAGTTAAGAATGGTCCAACTTCGCAAAGCAATACCAGTTCCAGCACATCACCTTGAGCCGGCATCACCCGCAATCTAATGGGAAGGTCGAAAAAGGGGCCCACATCGTGAAGCAAATGCTCTGTAAGGCTGCGGTCTCAGCTTCGGACTTTAATCTTGCTCTTCTGGCATACAGGGCAACCCATCTGTCCAACGGTATGTCTCCGGCACAGCTCCTTATGAATCGTAACCTGCGGATGACTATTCCGGCCATTCATGTACCTGACCTGGATCACCTTCCAGTGCTGCAAAAGATGCAGCAACTCAGAACCCGGCAAAATTTGACATATGGTGCTCACGCTATTGATTTGCCTGTGCTCTCTCCGTAAGGTGCTGTTCGCATCAAGTTGCCTGGTTTAGGCTGGTCAGCTACAGCTGTTGTTGTTCGACAGGCTGCTCCCAGGTCGTTTGTGGTTCACATGGCTGATGGATACATTGTCAGGCACAACAGAAGGGCACTACGCAAATTTGCCTGCCTACCACCGGATCTCACGTTCCCAGATGTCATTCTGCCTTATCCGGACACCTCGCTCCATGAGGCCACCAATCTGGCTGCATGTCAACCTGTCAAGACACCATCATCCCCACCTCCACCTCTCATGCGGTCCACAAGAATCCGACGACAGCCCCAACGACTGGACTTATAAATAGCTCCTTTGTATATATACTGTTATATTTCTGCACGCTAGGCACCTTAGACGTACGTATGCATTCACTCACCAATTGCTGTAAATAGTTGCTTTTGTAAATATGTCAGATATGCTCTAAGCAGCCGACAAAATTTTTTTTAAAAGGGGGATGTCATAATATGCACCCATGCACATCATGAGGTAAAAGCAGGCAGTGACAGACACCCAGGTGAGCCAATCAACATACAGAACAGAACACGACCAATCACCAGACAAAACAACAGAGGGGGGCTTCCAACTAGTGTATAAAACACATGAGGCATCAGCACTCCGCCTCTTTCCACTGGTGATAGCGGTAGTGACAGTCAGGGTGTACAAATCATTCAACACCTTCTACACGTGGATCAGAGCTAGCCTGGTCTAGTAAATTGCATGCTTTATCATTTAACTGCATCGTGTTGCAGTCCGTGTTACCCCAGGGTGAATAACACGACACCCGTAACCCCACGCAGTGATCATGGCCAATCCACCTGACCAACACGTATACGGATTGTGGGAGGAAACTGGAGCACCCGGAGGAAACCCACACGGACACGGGGAGAAAGTGCAAACCCCACACAGACAGTCACCCGAGGCCGGAATTGGACATGGGTCCCTGACGCTGAGGCAGCAGTGCTAACCACTGTGCCACCCTATTCTCTGCTGACAATATTATGAACTAACAATCTGAGACCCTCATTTGTTTTCAAGGGCAAAACATTTTGAATTCAGAACATATTTGGATTAAAATTTGCCTTTAATTTCCTTTACCGGATACTGTCGGGGGTAATTGTTCAATTTTGCACTCGTACCAGGAAGCATTGACAGCTGGGAGCAAAATTTAGATGTCTAAATTTATGTTCTCAGCAGGTGAGGTTCCCCATTAGGAATGCAAAGCTGAAAAATTACCCTGGTTAAATCATCATAATCAGCAGGAAAATTAAAAGATCAATTTGCATTGTTTATTTAGTTAGCTGGGAAAAAAAGGATTTATATGAGAAAAAGGAAATGAACCCAGCCTGGTTAGGTCTTCACAGCGAATTCCAGGTTCCATTATAACTACAATGCACAATAAATTATTAGTTAATATATATATAGAATTTATATACGTAATATAATTCTTTCCATTGCTGTTTGAATTAGCATTAAGCTGTGACTCATAGCATATGGATTATGAAACCTGAACAACAATAAGCTTTAAGGTTAAAAAAAACTAAAATTCCTTTGGGGGAGGAGCAGGTTTTAGGGCCATGGATATGACTTCCCTACCGATTTCCCTGACATTTGGGCCAAATGCGGGTGCCAGGTCGCACTCTCCGGGGCTGGATTGGCGGCGCTATTTTCCCAGACCTGCTTTCCTAATTGACCACCTCCACACTACTCTGTCCTTAATGACAGGCTACCAATGCTGCCAGTTAAATCACAGGCTTGGCAGCTCTAGAGCTTTGACAACTGCAATGGCAAGTTTGAAATGGCAAGTTGTTTCTGAGGCAGGTTTAAGAATGTAAGGGTGCTTCAAAATGGAGGTGCAAGAATAATAAAATATTTAAGAGATGGAAAAGCAGTAAGCCCATCCCAAATGAAGGGAAACGCCTCTCACATTTGGATCATTGCAAACTTGAGACAAGCTTTTCCTTCCTGTAGTCCCTCTTTGGGAGATGGAGTCGCTGGCTCCTATGGGCACCAGACTACTGCAGGGTGCTGCAAATTTGCCCCTAATTGAGACCTCAACTATTTAAATTGCCTGTCTGCCTCTGCGCACTGGGCAGGAGATTCGCTTCCCAGACCAACTCCAAGAAACTTCCCCAGCAGTGACAATGTACTGGGAAGCAATCCAGGTGTGGCTCTCCCTTGTTTTTCCAGCACCCTCTGTCTCTACTTCCGTCAACACCGGACTGGAAAATTCAGCCTCATGAACGGAGTGGATCTTCCATCCATCTACTATAATATCCCTAGTCCCTTCAAAAATCCCAGAGTCAGGAAATAGTTTTAAGTGAGAAATTAAGCCATTTCTAACATGCCTGAGATGTACACCTGACAAGGTGCTCCCAAAAAAACAACTCACGTTTGCACAGCACCTTTCACAAATAGTGCAGTGGGATCTTTCAAACCAAATGAGGGGGCAGACAGATTCTTACTTTTCACCTCTCCATCCAAATAACTTAATGTCCAATAGTGCCATTATCCCTCAGTATTGCTCTTAAATCTCAATCTAAATTGTGTACTCAAGACTCTGCAGGGGGCTTGAACGCATTACCACTGAGCAAATTCAAATACTTTCCTCCGTGAACCTTCAACCAAAATGTATGTAAACCTGTTTCTATACCTCAAAGCACAGAACAAGAGAGTCCAGTATGCCAAGTCCTCCGAGCAAGCCATGCATGTTCTCCACTGTGCTGTATTTTTACCAACTCGGTTACTTTCCTCAGTATGAAAACAGAAAATGCTGTAAAAACACAGCAGGTCTGGCAGCATCTGTTGTTGCGGAAGCCTAGTCAGCCCTCAACAAAGTCTAAGATACTGAAGCAGACACGTAACGTTTTTAAGTTTTAAGACTGAGCAGAAAAGATGGATTTGTTCCTAGAGTGATAACATAAGGAATCAGGCTTTGATATTTTAGAAACAAAACTTTACTAAAACAAATGAAAACAATATTTAAACTTTCAAACTTCACAGTTCTAACACTAACCGATTATATGCAACTTCTTAACACACAAGGTCCCATTAAACAACACTTTGCATTAAAATACAGCTATTGTTCCACTTACACATACAGGCAAAGTCAGCACAGCACTTTTATTTAGGAAGCAATCTTTTTTCTGTTAGGACATCGCTTTCAGAATCCTTTTTCAAAGCTTTCTCTCTCTCTGGCAGTTTCCATGTCTGTTCCATGGCTGCTTACATCTTTAAGTTAGCAGGCTTCATAGCCTGACTGGCTGCTCTCCACAGCCTTCCGCTTCCAGGTTTCCTGACCTGTCTTCTTGTCTGCCCATCTGCTTCTGCCTTTGTTTCTCAAATAATTTATCTCTCTCTCTCTCTCTCTAAGCTACGCCCAGCCCTTCAAACAATGCATCTCACCTGAGGTGATCAAACTTGACTCTATTCTTGTTATTCGGCTGATAGCCCATTCCCATTCACACAAAGGGCCAGAGCAATGCCATTTATATGCAACTAACTTCCATTGAGAGACCATTATATCATCAGACTCTGTTAATGAGATAATGGCTGGTCATGCAGGAGTGTCCCAAAAGACAATGGGTCTCTGGTGACTCACATCAGACATTCCCTAACAGGTTTAACTCTGAATGGAAGCAGGTGACTCAGCCAGGTATGGGCGTATCCCTTTGAGTTCGGGCTAACAGCATTTTCCTTCAACCTGTTTCAAACTTTAAATTGTCTGCTTCGTTTTTGGACCCCATTTCTGAACCCAAATTTATAATATCTCCCTATCATGATACTGTGGAGAGAGAGCAGAGTTAACTTTTGAGTTTGTATGATTATTTTTCAGAACTGAAAAGATGAAAATGTGATGGAATATATACTGTTGAAAAGAGGGGAGTGAAGCAGTTGGAGCAAAATAGAAGGTCAGCGATAGGTGGGAGTTCAGGAGAGATCAGACAAAGTGGTCATCGACACAAGACAAAGGAGTATAAAAATAGTGTTGAAGACTAAGAAATGTGCCAACAGTAAGGTTAGATAGCAAAATGTGTGAATAGGAGAAAAAGGGTCAGTACTCTGAAAACAAAATATATGAACAAGTTACAGAAGGTGCCTGTGGGGTGGTGGTGGGTGGGGAGGGGGGGGGGAATGTTTTATTTAATCAAAATGGAGGAGAAGGTCCATGGTCTGAAGTTGTTGAATTCAGTGTCAAATCTAGAAGGCTGCAAAACGACGAATCGGAAGTGTAGTTCCTCCAATTTATGTTGGGTTTCATTGGGACATTGTAGCAGGGCACAGGGGGAAATATGGACATGGGAATAAGATGGTGGTAAATTGAAATGGCAAGTGGCAGGTAGGTCAGGGTCAAGCTTGTGGATTAGGCAAAGGCGATCTGCAGAGCAAATAGCATTTAATCTCCCCAGTGTAGAGGAATCTAAATTGTGAGCAGCGAATACAGTAGATTAAATTGAAAGAGTATAATTAACTTGCTGCTTCACCTAGGAGTGTCTGTGTCCTTGGACGGTGAGGAGGAAGAAAGTAAAGGGCAGGTGTTACACCTTCGATGATTGCATATGAAGGTATTGTGGGAAGGGATGAGGTATTGAGAGTGGTGGAGGAGTGAACCAGATTGTCATGGAGCGAAACATCCCCATAAAATGCTGAGTTCAAGGAAGATGTGTTTGGTGGTGGCATCATGCTGAAGTTGGCAGAAATAGCGGAGGATGATCTTTTGAATGTAGAGACTGCTGGGAATGAAAAATGAGGATGAGGGGACCCTTGTCATGGTTCTGGGTGGGAGGGACAGGATGAGGGGAGAAGCGAGGGAGATGGTTGGGCACGGTTGGAGCCCCCGTCAATATGGCATCATCATAGGAACAGATGTGACTTCTCCTACAGGAAGCTCTCTGAAGAAAGCTTAATAACCACAGATAACATTTCTAAAAGGATGTAACTGCATTTTTCCCCCTCTGCAAAAGCTCCTCCAGGAAATCAATATATAGTGACAAATATTTACCATTTTAAAGTTATAACTGGTAACGTTTTATTTCCAAATTAGGGACTTGCAGCAATTTCTGGTTGATAGTCCTGATTTTCCATTTGTTTAAATTAAAAGCTAGAAAATTAGGACTGGGTACCCATATTTTCCTAAGAATTGTTCCCTCTGAATACCGTTTTTTGCCTCAAGTGGGAAATTGACCCCAGGATTAGTTGTTGGTTTTATATTTTCCATGGTAATTATTTTTTGTTATACATGGTCTTATTTTTGGCTTGCCAACTTTGTACTTTGGTCTCTTAGTTCTGCAATTACTGGTTAAGTTACATGCTTCCTTTCAACTGCAAAATTCGCCTTTCACATTTTTTTAAAAATGAGGTTCATAACTCTTTTCTTTGAAAGTAAGTTTAGTTGGGACTTCTGGTGGCAGCCATGGAGTGAGAGGTCGCACATTTGGTATCTTCTGTTAAAGATGGATTTTGCTAGGCCTTCCCACACCTATGTGGGTCATTTTGAGGGTGAAAGATGTGAGTGCCCAGGGAAGGTAACAGTCCTCTGGTGAGTCCGCTGCATGGACCAGAGGACAAGAAGTGCTATAAGAAAAAGGGAACAGTTGGAGCAGGGCAGTTCTTGTGGTGCGTCAAATGTCAAGATGGCGGAAGGCAAGGGGGCAGCGCTGCCCGTCCAGTGGTCGACAGAGCAGCTGGCGGAGTTTTAACAATAAGTTTCAGCAGCAGAGAAGGGAGGCCTCGGAGGACCTGGCTAAGGTGGTGGAGCAGCTCAGGGCGGAAATTGAGAAAGTGGGGCAAAGGCTGAAGGCTCAGGGCCCAGCGATACAGAAGGTGGAGGGGAGCATGAGGAGTGGATGGCCTCGCTGATGGCGGAGTTGAGGGTGATGGTGGACATCCAGAAGAGGCAGGGTGAAGTTGGAGGATCTGGACAATCGCTCCAGACGACAAAATTTAACGATAGTCGGGATGCCTGAGTGTATCGAAGGAGCAGATGCCGCCAAGTATGTGGCAAGGATGTTGGAGCAGTTGATGGGGGAAGGGGGACTTTGATCAGGCCCTCGAGGTGGATCGGTTCACAAGGCGCTGAGGAGGAGGCTGCAGGTATGGGAGCTGCACAGTTTCTTGGACAAAGAAAAGGTTTTTCTTTGAGTGAGTTGCTATCAGGACCTGGGCATGGAGCTGGCAAATAGGAAAACGGGTTCAACCAGGTGAAGGCTGCCCTCTTCAAGTAGGGAGTGAAGCTTGGGGTTTTGTAACCGGCCCGCTTGTGGGTGACTTTTTATTTTGACTCTGTCGGAGGAGGCGATGTGACCAGACAGGGTATCCGCTCTCCCCACTGTTTTTCAGCTTGGTGATACAGCCACTGGCAATGTCACTTATGGCGTTGAGGGATTGGAGAGGGATTGACCAGGGGCGGGGGGCGGTGATCGAGCATAGGGTCCTGTTGTACGCATATGATCTGTTATTATATATTTTGGATCTGTTGGGCTGCATTGAGGGGATTATGGGTATTTGGGTGAAATTTGGTTGGTTTTCGGGGTATAAATTGAATTTGGGAGAAAGTGAGGTGCTCCCGATCAATGCTCGGGGTCAGGAAAGAAGGTTAGGGGAGCTGCCGTATAGGGTGGTGGGGACTGTTAGATACCTCAGTATCCAGGTGACGCAGAGCTGGGCCTAGCTGCATAGGTTGAATTTGGCTCAAATGGTGGAAGGGATGAAGGTGGATTTTAGCAGGGCTGGTTTAGCACAGAGGCTAAGACAGCTGGCTTGTAATGCAGAACAAGACCAGCAGCGCGGGTTCAATTCCTGTTCCAGCCTCCCCGAACAGGTGCCGGAATGTGGCGACTAGGGGCTTTTCACAGTAACTTCATTGAAGCCTACTTGTAACAATAAGTGGTTATTATTGTTATTATTATGTCCGAGGTCCTGGGGGCTGAAGCTGGCGACGAGTCTGGAGGTGGCGATATTTGGGGTGTCAGAAGACCCGGGAGTGTAGGGGGTTGTTGCAGAAAGAGGACTATGTATTGGCCTTTGCCTCCCTGATTGCCCAGAGGTGGATTCTGTTATGTCGGAGGGACTTGGAACCACTGAAGGCAGGGGTGTGTGCAAGCGGCCTGATAGAATAACTGCGCTTAGCGAAGATCAAGTTTGCCCTGCGGGGGTCGGTGGAAGGGTTCACTGGAGATGGAAGCCGTTCATCGATTTCTTAAAGTAGGATTGAGGGCTCAGTGTAGGGGGGGGGGGGGGGGGGTAAGGGGGTTTCAAAAGGGGGAAGGTGGGATGTGGTACAGGGTCAGTTTCAGATTGGCTGAAGGGTTGCGGTAGTTGGGCTGTTGTTGTGATGGTCTTTTGGTGCTCTTTGACTGTCCTTTTGATTTTTTGCATAAGTATATTTTGTTGAAAAGCCTTAGAACATAGAACATAGAACAGTACAGCACAGAACAGGCCCTTCGGCCCTTAATGTTGTGTCGAGCCATGATCACCCTACTCAAACCCACATATCCACCCTATACCCGTAACCCAACAACCCCCCCGGTTAACCTTACTTTTATTAGGACACTACGGGCAATTTAGAATGGCCAATCCACCTAACCCGCACATCTTTGGACTGCGGGAGGAAACCGGAGAGCCCGGAGGAAACCCACGCACACAGGGGGAGGACGTGCAGACTCCACACAGACAGTGGCCCAGCCGGGAATCGAACCTGGGACCCTGGAGCTGTGAAGTATTTATGCTAACCACTATGCTACCTTGCTGCCCATAATGCAGCCACTTCAATGCTTGAATAAAAATATTTTTTAAAAAAGAAAATAAGTGGTCCCTTTGTTCAAGAAGGGGAGTAGAGATAACCCCGGTAACTATAGGCCGGTGAGCCTAACGTCTGTGGTGGGTAAAGTCTTGGAGAGGATTATAAAAGATACGATTTATAATCATCTAGATAGGAATAATATGATTAGGGACAGTCAGCATGGTTTTGTGAAGGGTAGGTCATGCCTCACAAACCTTATCAAGTTCTTTGAGAAGGTGACTGAACAGGTAGACGAGGGTAGAGCAGTTGATGTGGTGTATATGGATTTCAGTAAAGCGTTTGATAAGGTTCCCCACGGTCGTCTATTGCAGAAAATACGGAGGCTGGGGATTGAGGGTGATTTAGAGATGTGGATCAGAAATTGGCTAGTTGAAAGAAGACAGAGAGTGGTAGTTGATGGGAAATGTTCAGAATGGAGTTCAGTTACGAGTGGCGTACCACAAGGATCTGTTCTGGGGCCGTTGCTGTTTGTCATTTTTATAAATGACCTAGAGGAGGGCGCAGAAGGATCGGTGAGTAAATTTGCAGACGACACTAAAGTCGGTGGAGTTGTAGACAGTGTGGAAGGATGTTGCAGGTTACAGAGGGACATAGATAAGCTGCAGAGCTGGGCTGAGAGGTGGCAAATGGAGTTTAATGTGGAGAAGTGTGAGGTGATTCACTTTGGAAAGAATAACAGAAATGCGGAATATTTGGCTAATGGTAAAATTCTTGGTAGTGTGGATGAGCAGAGGGATCTCGGTGTCCATGTACATAGATCCCTGAAAGTTGCCACCCAGGTTGATAGGGTTGTGAAGAAGGCCTATGGTGTGTTGGCCTTTATTGGTAGAGGGATTGAGTTCCGGAGCCATGAGGTCATGTTGCAGTTGTACAAAACTCTAGTACGGCCGCATTTGGAGTATTGCGTACAGTTCTGGTCGCCTCATTATAGGAAGGACGTGGAAGCTTTGGAACGGGTGCAGAGGAGATTTACCAGGATGTTGCCCGGTATGGAGGGAAAATCTTATGAGGAAAGGCGGATGGACTTGAGGTTGTTTTCATTAGAGAGAAGAAGGTTTAAGAGGTTACTTAATAGAGGCATACAAAATGATCAGAGGGTTAGATAGGGTGGACAGCGAGAGCCTTCTCCCGCGGATGGAGGTGGCTAGCACGAGGGGACATAGCCTTAAATTGAGGGGTAATAGATATAGGACAGAGGTCAGAGGTGGGTTTTTTACGCAAAGAGTGGTGAGGCCGTGGAATGCCCTACCTGCAACAGTAGTGAACACGCCAACATTGAGGGCATTTAAAAATTTATTGGATAAGCATATGGATGATAAGGGCATAGTGTAGGTTAGATGGCCTTTAGATTTTTTCCATGTCGGTGCAACATCGAGGGCCGAAGGGCCTGTACTGCGCTGTATCGTTCTATGTTCTATGTTCTAAGTTTAGTTCTGTGACACTGTTATGGGCCAGGGTTTAGAGAATCCCAAAGTGTATCATGGCATTCACCTGACCCACAACTTTTAATAGATTGTGGTATAGGGAGCACACGGCCCACTCTACAGGTGCGGTACAGCAGAAATGGAAAAGTATTTTTTAAAACAAAACAATGTTTATTCTATGAACTCAAGTTAACCTTTTTAAAACAAACAGTGAATATCTTAGCAACCATGAATTCAAATACACCCCCCAAAGACTACAACACTAAGTAATCTGTATGCTTTTCTTTTAACATCCAAAATACTTAACAAACCTCCAAACAGAAATACATCAGGGTTTACATTCAATACTGAAAACATTTATAATTCTGAATTCACCAAATGATTAAGATAGTCTTTGGATGGCAGACTTCAGATGCAGCTCCCTGAAAAACAGACACACCCAAGCTTTTTCTCAAACTGAACCTAAAAAGCAGAGGTAGAGCTCAGCTCCACCCACACTCTGACATCACTCCAGTAACATGAGCAGCTGCATGTCTTAAAGGTACATTTCTTAAACACCCATTTCTTAAAGGTACTCTCACATGACAGACACTTTCCTGGTAACTGGAGAGCTTTGAAACATAGAATCATTGTTGTTTATCCTCTGTGAGCAGCAAGAAGTCAATGTCCTTTTCATGATAAAGAAGCCCAGTGCATGCAGAAAAGCAAATATTACATGTTATTACAAAAAGGTCTTGCTGGGGAATCATGGAAACTAGAAAGCTGCAAGTTTCAAACCCTGGTCAAAGTTGAGACAACTGATTTCAGCCAAGATATGAATAGTGCACTATAATTGCCCAGCACTACTAATGAAGCGAAAGAACATTAGACAGATTTCCTCCTCTTTTGTGGTTCAGTAATCATACTGGAAATCATAAGGTGAGACAGAACTGGCCATGATGCAAACAACTCCACAGGCGAACAGTATGTTGACACTGACATATAATTAATTTGGTCTTGAAGGATCTATGTTTCCATTAATCATTTTGTACTTAAGCTAAAAAAAAAACGCCTGCTGATAAGATTTTATCTTCTTATTAACTGCTCTTAATCATGCAACACAAAAGTATGCCATCCAGAACACCATTCTTGTGCCAGCTCTTTGGCAGGACTGTGCAAATTATTCCCATATAAAACAGTTGCCTGGTTGTACAAAACTTGCTGTAAAGACAGACATTTTGCCGAACTTTTCACCTTGCACTCATCAGGACAAACACAAGAATGTCAAATTTCAAACGATCACAACAATTTGTACCACAGGAGAAAAGGATGCTGATTGGGTGGCAAGCCGACTTTGTTTGGCTGAGGTGTTGCTACGGGGAAAGCTACGGTGGGCAACACAGTAGCATAGTGGTTAGCACAATTGCTTCATAGCTCTAGAGTCTCAGGTTCGATTCCTGGCTTGGGTCACTCTCTATGCGGAGTCTGCATGCTCTCCCCATGTGTGCATGATTTCCTCTGGGTGCTCCGGTTTCCTCCCACAAGTCCCGAAATTTGTGCAGGTTACGTGGATTTGCCATGATAAATTGCCCTTAGTGTCCAAAATTGCCCTTAGTGTTGGGTGGGGTTACTGGGTTATGGAGATAGGGTGGAGGTGTCGACCTTGGGTAAGGTGCTCTTTCCAAGAGCCAGTGCAGAATCGATGGGCCGAATGGCCTCCTTCTGCACTGTAAATTCTATCTAATTCTATGAAATGGGAAATATAGGCTCCCCCAGCCCCTAGGTAATTCAAAAAAGGAGCAAGGCCTGAACATTTTCCTAATGATGTGATGTTGGATACGATTCTATGGTTGGGCAGCACTTGCTGAACAATCTTGCATGTGCTGAAAGCTACATGAACAGCCAATTTAAGATTATCAGTCCAGCGCGTAACACGACTCATTTATGTTTGCTAAAAGCAAAATACTTTTATATGCAGGGATCCATTCTTTGCAAACAAAAGAAATATGTTCAAGCCTTGTGAATTTTTGGATGACCTTATTCTTGCATTTGTCCTGATAAGTGCAATATGAAGATTTGGCAACGTGTCTCTCTGAAGCAATATTCTAGTCTAGCATCCTTGTTCTTTCCCCCAGAGCTCTGCAATTCTCTCCCTTTTAAGTTTTTAATCAAATTCTCTTTTGATATTTAATATATTTCCCACAATTTATTCAGGCAGTGCATTCCAAATATTAACTCACTGAAAAAATGTTCTCATCTTGTTTCTGCCTCTTTAAAACATTTGTTCAATACAGCTAGTTTCAACTGGCATTTGTAACATTCCTGGCTCTCACTACTTAGTGATTGCTCACTTCTGAAATAAGTTTTTTTTCCACATTTTGTTTGATAAAAAGAGTATTTCTGGGTGAAGTATGTAAGCCATGTTTGACTCTTTTCCCATAGATAAATGGAATAAGGTATGTATCATCTTCCAACCAAAAAGGCTATATCCTACTAATCTGTGCCATCCAGTATCATGACACTTTTATATTCATTTGTCCTTGTACATTACTACAGAGAAATCTAGGTAGGCTGAGAAAATATGCAAATATCCCTTCACCCACAAGCTCAGCTTTGAGGGGTTACATCTGCATGTAGATAAAATGTATTCACTTAATTTTTTTTAAAGTGACAATAGTTTATGTTGGTATACCAATTAATGGTAACATTAGACAAGATATAACCGCGTAAGATACGGAGAAACAATTGGAGCATGTACAATAGTTGGTGGTCTGTCTAGCTCTGGTTTCCTGAATAAACCATAATAGAAAAGGTGCAACTAGACAGCATAAGCTGGAAAAGTAAGGAGAATTTATTTTCATTGACACTATTGGCTATCGCTTGCTTGTGAGGATGATTGCCTTCCATTAGACCACAATGGCTGATGAGGCTAATTCGGGATGCGCAGGCTTCATGGCACATAGGGCATTTGTTGTCATGTGGGTTGTCTGCTCATCTATTATCAGTTTTCATCATTGCATGTTTTTTTCACCATTTGTGTTTTTCCACTTCATTTTGTTGTTGAATCTCAAAATGCTGGGATACCTCCCACAGACACTGCCACCGTCTGTTCTGTCCAAGGCATTAGTCTGCTAGGAGTTGACGGAAATATTGCATTTCTTCATGTTGGCTTTCAGCACATGCTTGAAATGCTTTTTTTGTCTTCCTCCGTTGTATCTGCTCTGACTGACCTGGGAGAAGACCTGCTTTGGAAGCCTGGAATCTGACATCCAAACTATATAACCAATAAAGCTGATGGCGGATGATCATAGCCTCTATGTCTGTGGTGTCTGCTTGTGACAGGACACTGATGTTGGTGCATCTGTCCTTCCATTTAGATGTAAGGTTTTCCACAGGTAGCTTTGAAGGTACGACTCCAGTGCTTTGAAATGCTTCATATACTTTGTCCATTTTTCAGCCCTGGAATAAGGAAGGGATCATGACTGCATGGTAAAGAATGAGCCTAGTTTCTGTTTTGATGTCGCAATCATCAAACACTTGCTTCCTCAGGTGGTCAAATGCTGCACCAGCAGATTTCAGACATTGCTGGACTTCTTCGTCAATGAAAAAATGAAATGAAATGAAAATCGATTATTGTCAGTTGCCAATCTCCAGACGCAATTCTGCAACTCATCCGTTTCATTCTAGACCACAACGTCTTCACCTTCGACAACAAATTCTTCATCCAGACGCACGGAACAGCCATGGGGACCAAATTTGCACCTCAATATGCCAACATCTTCATGCACAAGTTTGAACAGGACTTCCTCACCACACAGGACTTTCAACCGATGCTATACACCAGATACATCGATGACATTTTTTTCCTTTGGACCCACGGCGAGACATCACTGAAACGACTACACGATGACATCAATAAGTTCCATCCCACCATCAAACTCACCATGGACTATTCTCCAAATTCAGTTCCATTCTTGGACACACTCGTCTCCATCAAGGACGGTCACCTCAGCACCTCGCTTTACCGCAAGCCCACAGATAATCTCACGATGCTCCACTTCTCCAGCTTTCACCCGAAACACATTAAAGAAGCCATCCCCTATGGACAAGCCCTCCGTATACACAGGATCTGCTCAGACAAGGAGGAGCGCAACAGACACCTACAGATGCTGAAAGATGCCCTCGTACGAACGGGATATGGCGCTCGACTCATTGATCGACAGTTCCACCGCGCCACAGCAAAAAACCGCACCGACCTCCTCAGAAGACAAACACGGGACACCACTGACAGAGTACCCTTCGTCGTCCAGTACTTTCCTGGGGCGGAGAAACTACGACATCTTCTTCGCAGCCTCCAACACATCATCAGCGAGGATGGACATCTTGCCAAGGTCATCCCCACACCCCCACTACTGGCCTTCAAACAACCGCGCAACCTCAAACAAACCATTGTTTGCAGCAAATTACCCAGCCTTCAGAACAGCAACCACAACACCACAAAACCCTGCCAGGGTAATCTCTGCAAGACATGCCAGATCATCGACATGGACACCACCATTACACGTGGAAACACCACCCACCAGGTACGCGGCGCATACTCGTGCGACTCGACCAATGTAGTCTACCTCATACGCTGCAGGAAAGGATGTCCCGAAGCGTGGTACATTGGCGAGACCATGCAGACACTGCGACAACGAATAAACGGGCATCGTGCGACTATCAACAGGCAGGACTGTTCCCTTCCAGTTGGGGAACACTTCAGCAGTCAAGGACATTCAGCCTCTGATCTCCGGGTCAGCATTCTACAAGGAGGCCTTCAGGAGACGCGACAACGCAAAATTGCTGAGCAAAAACTTATAGCTAAGTTCCGCACGCATGAATGCGGACTCAACCGGGATCTGGGATTCATGTCGCATTACATTCGGCCCCCACCAACAAGCCTGGACTTGCAGAGGCCTACCGACTGAACTGGCTTGGGACAATTCACACCTCTTTAACCTGGAGTTACCTCTCTCTCTGCATCTTTGATGATTTGATTGCCTGCAGGTGCTCGCATTCCGGGGCATCTCTGACTGTGTCTATATAAACATTTCTGGAACAAGCCTTTCCATTCACCTGAAGAAGGAGCCGTGCTCCGAAAGCTCGTGTTTGAAACAAACCTGTTGGACTTTAACCTGGTGTTGTAAGACTTCTTACTGTGCTCACCCCAGTCCAACGCCGGCATCTCCACATAATGATTCTCTGGAAATTGGTCTCCAACACGGCACTTACTGCAGCAAAATCAATGTATTGATGCTCAATGACTGAGGTCGGGTTGGACTTAGTTTTGGAGTCATGTGAGATTAATTAGTTTACCGTCTATTTGATAAGTAAGCTGCACTCCAGCAGTGAGCTTGTCTCTAGTCAGACGGAGCATGGCAGTAAGGAAGATTGAAAAGAGTTGGAGCAATCACACAACCTTGTTTTACCCCCATTTTTCTTTTCCAATTAGGGGGCAATTTAGTGTGGCCAATCCAATTACCCTGCACATCTTTGGATTGTGGAGGTGAGACCCACACAGACACGAGGAGAGTGCAAACTCCACACGGACAGTGACCCGAGGCCAGGATTGAACTTGGGTCCTCGGTGCAGTGAGGCAGCAGTGCTAACTACTGCACCATCATGCTGCCCCATTTTACTCCTATCTTAACCTCAAAAGGATCCGTAATTGATCTGTTGTTAAAGATCACCACTTGCTTTTCATCATGAAGCAGACAAAGGGACCTACAGTGCGGGGATGTGCTGAGCAGTCACATGAAAGGTGGCTATCCCTCTAGAGGCTCCAACCTAGAACTTTTGACCTGAATATCGGTCACCAGGCAAACAAACCCCCCTCCCACCCTCATCCTGAAACATAAAGCACCTGAAGAAATGCCCTCAAACCAGCAAAAGGGCCGAAAAGACAACAAAAACAGTAAGAGCCAGGAGAGGACGGCCATGACCACAGACAATGAGGCTGAGCAGGACATAGCGGATCGAGTGGAGTCACCGTCGTAACTGCGACCCTCCCACCGACAGGGCAATGGATGGAGCATCTGACACGAGAACTCCGAAAAACCTAGGGATCTCATGGCAATGGTGAAAACGCTGAGAGCCGATGCCTTGGCCCGCTACAAGGAGGCGCTGGAGAGGACAGAACGGTGACTGGAGATGCAGGAGGCAATGGTGCAGGAAATAGAGAGGGCAGGCACAGGCCAGAGTGAGCAGATCACTTCACTCAAAGCAGAGGTGGCAAGCTTGGCAGCGGCCCAGGAAACGCTTAAAGGGAAGGTGGAAGACCAGGAAAACAGGTCTTGCTGCCAGAACCTTCGGATTTTTGGGCTGCCAATGGACTACATAGGGCAGATATTAGGAAAGCTGGTCAGGGAAGGGAACTTCCCCAAGCCCCCGGACGTGGACAGGACCCACTGGTCACTCCGGCAGAGGCCCAAGGCAGGGGAACCATCACAGCGATTTATTGGCAAGCTCCACCAATTCCAGGACAAGGAACGGATCTTGAACTGGGCTGGTAGCACGTGGTCCTGCACGTGGGGAAGGGCATATGATCCATATTTTTCAGGACATTGGAGCTAACCTGACCAATGCCAGACTGAGTTCAATGGAGCCAAGGCAGCTCTATTCAGGAGCAAAGTATGGTTCAGGATGCTGTACTCAGCAGGATTTTGGATGACCTGTAAAACTAGGGAACAGGATTTCGCACGCTGGGAGAAGCAGAGGAGTTTATCTGCAACAACGCGCGTAGAAAACAGCAACAGCAACGGCACACATGGACCATTGATGTTGATAATGTTCCTTCACTTACTAACAACAGCGAATCCGGGGGTTGGAGGGGTGCAGAAGGCAAAGGGGCACCAAGACGAAGGAGGGGGGAGGAGGGCAGAGAACAGAACAGGTGGGGGTGTCGCACCCAGGGGGGGGAACCGACCACACTGGCAAACACGCTGGTACAGGGAAGTAAGAGGAGGGGGGGGGGCACCGCGCAGCTCATAAAATAGAGGGATCAGTTGGCAGAAGAGCAGGGGGCACGACACTAGGACACTAGGATGAGTGGAAGGGGGGGTGTGAGGGGGGAACATGCAGGAGAATGGAGAAGGGGGTAGAATGCTGGTTATAATAGGTCGCACATAGGGGTAGCTGGATCAAAGAAGCTAATGGTGGCCATCTTGGATGGCCCCCAAACAAAGGGAAACCCGAGTGCAGGGGCTCGTCCACATGGCAAGTATAGCTGACCCCGCCCCGGGGGGGTGGGGGGGGGAGGGGGGGGCAGAAACCCTCCATTAGGATAGTTACCTGGAACATCAGGGGACTTAATGGTCAGGTGATTCAGGGTCTTCGTCCACCTGAAAGGCCTGAGGGCCTATATAGTCATCCTCCAAGAGACACTGCTGAGGAGCGAAATTATTGTGTATGGGGCACTCAGGGACAGGAAGGAGAGGGCAGCTAGGCAGCAGCTGGTCAACTCCATATTGGAAATGGACATGCGATACTCCGAGGAACCGACCATTTAACTACTGACGGAGAGCAAATGGTCAGTGGTGTCCTGGAAGGGGTACTGGTGGTACTTGTGAATCTGCATTTCCCGAACTGTAGGCTTTATCGAAAAGACCATAACAGAAATCCCGCACCTAGCCCCAAAGCGGAGAAACAATCAGCCATGGCGAGAGAACTGAGTGCTTTTATGGAGCAGGTGGCGGGAGTGGACCCATGGTGGTTCACACACACGAGGGTGAGGGAGGTCACCTTCTTCTCTCAGGGTCACAGAGTCTACACCTGAATTGATTTCTTTGTAGTGGGAAAAATCGGTGCTTCCAGGGATAGTAGGGGCAGAATACTCCGCAATAGTAATCTCCAACCATGCTCCACACTACGGGGATGCGAGGTTGGAGGCACGCCGGGCCCGACCACTCCATGGAGGCTGGATACAGCCCTCCTCGCCAATAAGGTATTCTGTGAAAAATAGTCACAAGCGAACGATGGGTATGTATCCTGACACCAGAATGGGGAGGTCTCACCTCCACATTCTGGAAGTCTGAAGGTGGTGATAAGGGGAGAAATAATTGTGTATGGGGCACTCAGCGACAGGAGGGAGAGGGCGGCTAGGCAGCAGCTGGTCGCCTGCATATTAGAGATGGATCGGCGATACTCCGAGGAACCGACCGTGGAACTACTGACGGAGAGCAAAAAATGATCAATGGAGTTTGACCTCTCTCCACCGGGAAAGCAGTGCACAGGCTTTGCTGACACTGGGGACCTTTTAAGAGCATATGGACAAGGCCAGCTGCTTAAAGGCACACCAGCTGAGAAAGCAGACTGCCACGAGGGAAAAAGCGCAGATAAAGGACAGAAGAGGCAAGCTATTTGCAGCACCACACAAGATCAATAAGACCGTTATGATTTAATACTGAGAGCTGTACACCTCCGGAGAGGACTTGAAGATGAGATGGTTCCTCGATGGACTGGACATAACATTCGTGGGGGAGGAAAGGAAACAGGGTTGGAAGCACCACTAGAACTGGGTGAAATCATGGAGAGTATCAATTCCATACAGTCGGGGAAGGCATCGGGGCCAGATGGATTCCCAGGGGATTTCCATAAAAAATCTGCGACAGCACTGGCCCGCACCTGCGGGAGATATTCCACAACATGCTATCGAGAGGGATGTTCCCCCAGTGACCAGAACACCCCTATTGGACAGACTTCTGACCGTGGGCGAGTTAGGGAATGTAAACTGCGCAGATATGTACGGACAGCTACTAAAGGAGGTATAGTCACCACTGGATAGGAAGCGGTACAATTAGAAGGAAGGGTTAGGCAAAGAGATAGGGGGAGGACTCTAGATTGAAGCACTGCACAGGGCGGACTTAGCTCCTCATGCATAGGGTTGAGTCCAAGGTCCCGTCTGGCTCTCCTGTCCTGCTTGCCCTGTGTTCGCCTTGGCGTCTTTACCCTTCCTCCGCTCCCCCCCCCCCTCCCCACCTCTATCCTCCACCCCCTTCCCAGTCACACCTCCCATTCCATTATCCAGTTTACCCAGAACACGAATGAGCGGAGGTGGAGGACAAATGTGAACGGTACCAGGGAGGCCCGGCCATTCGCACCCACTTGTTGTGGTCTTGTATCAGATGCTTTGGTTACTGAACAGCCTTCTTTAAGGCAATATCCAAGATGATGGGGGTGAGGGTGGAGTCATGCCCTCTAGTGGTGGCCTTTAGGGTTTTGGTGCAACCAGAGCTCTTTATGAGGGATGGGGTAGATACCTCCTTTATCACCCGCCGAAGACCCCTGCTTGGCTAGAGTTCAGCACATCACCCAAGGCCGCAGACTGGCTGCTCGACTTGGCAGAGTTTCTCAAATTAGTAAAAATAAAATGCGCCATTTGGAGGGAAGCTTCCACACACGTGGAGGCTATTCATCAGCCTGTTCCAAGACCTGTTTGTGACGAGCAACCTCAAGCAAGGGAAGGGGAAGGAGGACTGAACCGGACAACGTGGGAAGAGATGTGGGAGGAGGGGATGAACACAGAGCAAGCGGGACAGGAGAGCCTGGAGTGACCAAAGGGCGAAGGCACACATGGGAGCAAACATAGCAGCCACAGCATCAAACCCGAAGCATGCACGGCTGACGACAAACAGTCCCCCCCCCCCCCCCCCCCCCCCCCCCCCCATCCGCCACTCGGGGGCTGCGGGGAGCATAATTAGACAGTACAGTTGTGACAACCAACTCCTGGGGTCCCAGAAACAGGGGTCCCCATTGCTGTACAGAGGTCCATTTGTGTGAATGTATAAAGGTCCTTCATTATACCATTTGCAGGCCCATTTTGTACATTTCCGTTTTTCTTTCTATGTTGTTTTTACTATTGTGTATATTCCATAATAAATGTTACTATAAATAATTGTAAAACTAATAAAAACATTTTTTTTAAATGAAGCAGGCAAAGGATGGTAATAAATTTTGGAGGATATCCATTCTTCTGCAGATTCTTCCACCGTACCTCACTATTTACAGAGTCAAAGGCCTTTGTTATGTCAAATAACCTATGTAGAGAGGTTAATGATATTCAAGCCATTTTTTCTTGTAGCGGGTGAACTGTAAAATCCATGTTTGCCATGCCTCTTGATGGCCGAAACCCACAGTGGGAGTGTAATAAGTTGATTCAGAAGGGTTCTTTCAATAATCTTTCCGGAGATGGAAAGCAGGGAGATACATCTGTAATTTTCATATTTGGATTTGTCCCCTTTCTTGAAGAATGTCACAACCATGGTGTACTTCAGATCATTAAGGACTTCCTCTTCATTCCAGACCTGTAGGATAAGCGCATGGAACTGTAATGCTAATTCCTCTCCTCTGGGCTTAAAGATTTCAAGGGAGGGTTCCATCACCTCAGGCTGCTTTCTTCATTTGTGTGATGCCTTTCATCACCTCCAAAGGCAATGGCAGAGTTTCGAGCTAATCTCTAACTAGATGTTGTGGGATGGAGATTAATACACTCTGGTCATCAATTGATTCTTGTTTGCAAAGATCTTCAAAATGCTCCCTCCAACAGGCATTACTTTGATCAGATTTCTCCCATCCATGGGCCTCAGAGGAGCTGGTCCTTGACTTATTTGGCCATAAATTGTCTTTGTTGCAGTGAAGAAGCCACCGATGTCATTCATGTCAGTGAGGTGTTGAATTTTCTTTGTCTTGTCTACCCACATGTTTTCACATTGTGGGTGCATTGTTGTACCTTGGTCTTTTCTCATTGGTAAGCCGGTTTATTTTGTTTTGAGATTGGATCATCCTTCCAGAAAGTCCTGCGCTTACGATCAGTTTGTTCCTATCCTGATCATTTTCATCAAACCAATCCTGATGTTTCCTGACTGAAAATCCATGTGACTCTTTGTAGGCATTGATGATATTGGATGGAAGGACATCCCAAGCACTGTGGAGTCCCTTCTTCTGTTCTTGACTGAAGTTTGAAAGTATTGATTGGGGGCTGGATTCTTTGTTTTTGGGACTATGTCCCCACACCGTTGGAAAAACGGTGGAATTTCACGCCAGTTTTAAGGGCCACATATTCATAGCCTTGCAGGAGATTAGCATTGAACCAGCATAAATCTAGCAGCTTTTGCTGCAGATATGGGCCCCCGCACTTCCAGGTCAGAAGCCGCGCGTATCCACGGTGGCGGCCTCCAGCGGCCACGCCATGCTCCATGGCGGACTCAGACCGTGGAGCTGGACCCTCAACATAGTGCCCCCGATCGGCCGCGCGCCCGACCCGTACCGCTCGCCCAAAAATTGTCCGGCCGCGTATAAGACTCCCCGCCCTCCGATCGGCCCGCCCCCGACCAGTCTCCCACGCTAGTTTCCCGAGCGGCAGGACCATGAGTGATCCACGCCATCGTGACTTCGAGCGGATGGGGGTGGAGAATGGCGGAGCGGGCCTCCAGCAACGGCCACAGGTAGGTGATATGTGGCTTTTCGGGGTTGGCAGAATCAGGGAACCGGTGCTGGTCCCAATTGCGTGCGGGGAAATGGATTCTCCCCCCTGGCGCCGGCCGCAATTTTGGCGTCGGGGTGCGGAGAATCCAGCCTTGGATACTTCAGGGCTTCATAAAACATCGGAGCTTCAACATTGATGTTTTATGAATTCTCTTCTGTTGCACTCATTGGGCGGCATTCTCCCTTCTTGGAACTACGTCCCCATGCCCGCCGGAAAGCGGGCGAGAATCACTCCGGACTTTTTCCTCGAGGGCTAGCAGGACTGCGGCGTGTGTCCCGCAGCTCTGGCTGCCGGTGGGGCCCTCCAGTTTCACCCGCACAGCCCGTGCGCAGCATGGCGGAGCCCTACAGGGCCCCGGCGCGGAGGAACATAGGCCCCCCCTGGATTGAGCGCACCCGCTGATCGGTAGCTACCGATCACGGGCCTGACCACCGTGGAGGCCCCCCCCCCCCCCCCCGGAGTCGGATCTCCCCCACCCCCCCCCTCCAAGACGGCCCCTGCTGTTAGCCGTTTCGCTGCTGTTGTATAAAAAGTCAAAAGTTCTAATCCTTCTCACAAACACATTTATTTTCCTTTAACACAACCCTGACAAAACTCTTTCACATCACATGCCACAAAGGCCACCTGAAGCTTCTTTACATATCAGTGTCAATTACTGGATACTTAACATAGAGGAGACATTTAATTGGAATGTCTCTTAACCCATTCCTTAACACCCTCAGCCAGAACGCAGAGGTCCTGCTGTGTGGGACAACATGTGAAACACGCTGGGGGAACTCGGCGGGCACTCAGCCCATCGAGCGCAGAGAATCGCCACAGGGGGTGTTGACCGGCGCCGCATCAATCGTGCATGCACAACTGACGGCGATTCTCCGGTCGCTGGAGAATCGCGTGCCAGCGTGGGAGTCTATTTTGGGTAATTCCTCACCCCCGTGCCGAGCGTGATTTCGGCGCAGAAGGTCGGAGAATCATGCCCCTCATTTCTGAGCCAGTTCGATGGACATAATTAACAAATAAGTCATTCTTCAAGTGGTGCGGACATTTTTGTGAATCTGGGCACCGTGAAGACGGTATTGATCATGTGTCAATGATTGGACTGTGGGTACTGCCATGACATTTTATACTTGCCCTTTGGATAGAAAAGGGTATTGGTGATGCTAAGCCCATGTTCTGTACATTGAGTAAGAACGTTGTCAGAGGCGATTTTAATTCCTTGCCCGCCAATAGATCCATTCCAGAATTTGGAATCTCTTCCAATTCTGGCATTGAAGTCTCCGAGAGGAATAAGACTGTCCTCCCTCAGAGAGGGCTTTGTCAAATTTTACATAGAAATCTTTCTTGGTTTCATCGTCGGTGTCTAGAATTGGGACATATGCACTGACCACGTTGGTGAACTGTCTCCTTGACAGTTTGAGACAAAGAGTCATGAGGTGCTCATTCATGAGGAAGCTCATGTAGCCTGTTAACAGGTTCATTCTTTTTTTTAATATAATTTTTATTGGAATTTTTTACAGAAAATATAAAACATAACGACAAACAATAAAATGCAACAAAATAACCCATAATAACTGTAACACCCCCAGAACGTATCGACGCATGTATCTAACAGGTTCATTCTTGATGGCAAGTCCAACTCCATGATCCCTGCCTTCTTCTTTTGTTTTCTATTTGCCAAAGAAAGCAATACCGCCTTGGAGTTCCTTGTGCTGCCCTTCTGCAGCTCACTCGGTCTCACTCAATGTTGATATTGATGTCACACCTTTGGTGTTCTTGGAAGACAATCACAATGCGTGTCTGCATTCACCTGTGGGTGTGTCCACAAGGATGGTCCAGATCCCAAACTTTATCACTTTGGCCTTTTGTGTGCTTCTACCGCAAAAGGTTATCCCGTGGCTGTCCAGTTGGGAATGGTGACTATGTTTAGAGCACCTTTTCTAGCCCCCTCCCTCCCTGTAACTCTGCACATGTTTCCTTTTCAGAGAACAGTCTAATTCTTTTTCAAATGCTTTAATTGAACCTGCCCCTCATGCTCTGGGACTAACTTGACCCACTAACTTAACCTGACAACCTCCCCCACCCCCCGGACCCGACCAGTCCCTAACTTGACTACCCTCCCCCCTGACCACACCTGAGTGAGGAGGATGCATTTGGTGCTACAAACAAGTATCTAAGACTTCTGAGGGCCTGGGCCTGGTTCGTACCATAGTGCCAAGAGTGGCCCAGTAGCACCACCATAGACTGAGCTGGCCGGGTCCAAAAGGACGGAGCTGCTAGACTGGGGCTGCAGCAGGTGGTGAGGGAAACACCAAGAGGGCAAAACATACTTAACCTCATCTTCACCAATCTGCCTGTGACAGATGCATCTGTCCATGACAGTATCGGTAGAAGTGACCACCGCACAGTCCTTGTGGAGATAAAGTCCCCTACATTAAGGATACCCTCCATTGTGATGTGTGGTACTATCATGGTGCTAAATGAGATAGACTTTGAACAGATCTAGCAGCTCAAGACTGGGCATTCATGAGGCGCTGTGGGCCACAGCAGCAGCAGAATTATATTTAACCACAATCTGCAACCTTTTGGCCCGGCATATCCTCCACTCTACCATTACCACCAAGCCAGGGGATCAGCACTGGTTCAATGAAGAATGCAGGAGAGCATGCCAGGAGCAACATCAGGCATACTGAAAAATGAGGTGTTGACCTGGTAAAGCTACAACACAGGACTACTTGTGTGCCAAACAGCATAAGCAGCAAGTAATAGACAGAGCTAAGCAATACCCCAACAAACACATCAGGTCTAAGCTCTACAGTCCTGCCACATCCAGCCGGAATTGGTGGTGGACAATTAAACAACTCACTGGAGGAGGAGGCTCCACAAATATCCCCATCCTCAGTGATAGAGGAGCCCAGCACATGTGCAAAAGACAAGGCTGAGGCATTCGCAATAACCTTCAGCCAGAAATGCCGAGAGGATGATCCAACTTGGCCTCCTCCAGAGGGCCCCAGCATCACTGATCTCAGTCTTCAGCCAATACGATTCACTCTATGTGATATCAGGAAATGGCTGAAGGCACTGGACACTGCAAAGGCTGTGGGCCTGACAATATCCCAGAAATAGTACTGAAGACTTGCACTCCAGAACTTGTTACACCCCTAGTCAAGTTGTTCCAGTACAGCTACAACACTGGCATCTACCCGGCAATGTTGAATTTTGCCCAGGTGTGTCCTGTACACAAGAAACAGGGCAAATCCAACCCAGCCAATTACCACCCTATCAGCCTACTCTCCATCATCAGCAAAGTGATGAAAGGAGTCATCAACAGTGTTATCAAGCAGCACTTGCTCAGCAATAACCTGCTCACGGATGCTGAGTTTGGGTTCTGCCAGGGTCACTCAGCTCCAGACCTTATTACAGTCTTGGTTCAAACATGGACAAAAGAGCTGAATGCCAGAGGTAAGGTGTGAGTGACTGCCCTTGACATCAAGGCTGCATTTGACTGAATATGGCATCAAGGAGCCCGAGCTAAACTGGAGTCGATGGGAATCGAGGGGTAAAACTCTTTCGAGTCATATCTATTAGAAAGGAAGATAATTATGGTGTTTGGAGGTCAATCATCTGAACTCCAGGACATCACTGCAGGAGCTCCTCAGGATAGTGTCTAAGGCCCAACCATCTTCAGCTGCTTTAATGGCCGCCCTTCCATCATAAGGTCAGAAATGGCGATGTTTGATGTTTGCGGATGACTGCAAAATATTCAGCACCATTCGCGACTCCTCAGATAATGACCAATTTGTGTCCAAATGCAGCAAGACCTGGACAATATCCAGGCTTGGGCTGACAAGTGACAAGTTACATTCACGCCACATAATTGTCAGACAATGACCATCTCCTACAAGAGAGGATCTAACCATCACATTACCATCGCTGAATCCCCCACAATCAACATCCTGAGGGGTTACCATTGATCAGAAACTGAACTGGACTAGCCAGGGCAGGTCAAAGACTAAGAATCCTACAGTGAGTAACTCACCTCCTGACTCCCCAAAAGCCTGTCCACCATCCACAAGGCACAAGTCAGGAGTGTAATGGAATACTCTCCACTTACCTGGATGAGTGAAGCTCCAACAACACTCAAGAAATTTGACACCATCCAGGAGAAACCAGTCCGCTCGATTGCTGCCCCTTCCACAATCATTCAAACCCCCCGCCACCGACGAACACTGGCAGCCGTGTGTACAATCTACAAGATGCACTGCAGTAACTCACCAAGATTCCTTAGACAGCACCTTCCAAACCCATTATCATATTGGACAAGAGCAGCAGATACCTGGGAACCCCACCACTTGGAGGTTCCCCGACAAGTCACTCCCCACCCTGACCCGGGGCTGGTTTAGCTTAGGGGCTGGTTTAGCTCACCAGGCTAAATCGCTGGCTTTTAAAGCAGACCAAGCAGGCCAGCAGCACGGTTCGATTCCCGTACCAGCCTCCCCGGACAGGCGGCGGAATGTGGCGACTAGGGGCTTTTCACAGTAACTTCATTGAAGCCTACTCGTGACAATAAGCGATTTTCATTTAATTTCATTTCACTTGGAAATATATCGCTGCTCCTTCACTATCGCTGGGGCTACATCCTGGAACTCTGTCCCTAACAGCACAGTGGTGCACCTACACCCCGAGGACTGCAGCAGTTCAAGAAGGCAACTCAGCACCACCTTCTGAAGGACAACAAGGGATTGGCAATAAATGTTGGCCCAACCAACAACACCCACATCCTGTAAATGAATTTTTAAAAAGTATCGCCTCGTTCTCAAGTGGCCACTTCACAGTGCTTGAGATCTGATTGTATTGGACCAAGAGTCTTTGGGTAGCCATTTACTTTGCAGCCAAGGTGCATTCAGCGTGATGCCGTCCGCCGTTTGTTGTGCTCTCCCACTCCCACACGGATGCCATCCCACCAAAGGAGTACAGGAGTCATGATTGAGAGGCTGGAAAGAGTGGTTAGTGGATTCAGTAAGGCTTGGGGCAGTGAGTGGTGTGTTAGACAGGACCGAGAGGAAGTGTACCTCACCACCTTCACAGCATCCCAAATTTGCCGGGCCCATGGGTGAGTAAGTGTGCACTAGTTGTGAAAGCCCTTAGCAGGATATTGACAGGATAAAGAAAGGGTGAGAAAGCAACAGATGCAGTTCAACATGGAAAAATGTAAAGTCATAGATTTTGGAAGTAAGAATAGGGAAAGCAAACACAGACCTGCAAAATTAAGATGTTACATGGAGCAGAGGACCACAATAAGATAAACATATCCTTGGCGTGTCTAAAAGCACAGAATACAAAAGAAAGGTTAGACTGGAATTTTACAGCACCATAATTAGACTGTACTTGAGGTTACTATGTAGTTTTGAGTACCCTCAAAAAGGATGTAAATGTAATAGAAAAGGTGCATTGCAGGTTCATCATTGAAGGACGAGGGGCAGAGTTAGGATGAGAAACTTTCGAAGCTTTGGCTTTTTCACTAAGTCGCAAAAAATGAGTGTGAGTGAGTGAGTGAATATGCATCAATGTGTGAGAGTGAATGAGTGTACATGACAATGAATGTGAGAGCGAGAGAGAACCCTGAAACTAGGACCAAGCCAGACAGCCACACACAAATATACACAGGGGGGGGGGGGGGGGGGAGGAACACACATATACACACACACACCAACTACAACTTCCCCAAAAACCTATACATACACGAGAGTGGAAGAGGAAGAAAACCCCGGCTGAAACACAACCTGCTCCCGGCCTCCACTTTGGTATAATTCTGCTGAGGCCAGCACAGAATGTGGCCACCATAGGCAAACGGAAGGTCAGTGTTAGTTAAACCCAACTCCTTATCGGTCCCCGGTCCTTCTTGACCAGGACATGAAGACGAGTCTACCTTTCTCTCGCTTAAGGAAAAAGGCAACAAGGATTTTATTCGTTTGTTCTGCTGCTTGGCACATTTTAAAATGATCGATTTATTGCTTTGACATTGACTATTTTTCTCTGCAAGATTAATTAAGTTTCCTTTATACATGAAGGTTCTGTTTGAAATTCATGTTTAATGTATTGCCAAAACATTAATCTAAGGCTCTTGCTGCTGGGTTTTGGGCTGAAGGGGAATGAGAGGCTCACAAGAAGTCAGGACGGCTTTTTGGAGAGCTGGCTGAAGGGGTTACCTTTGCTCCAATGGAAATAGTAAGAAGTCTTACAACACCAGGTTAAAGTCCAACAGGTTTGTTTCAAACACGAGCTTTCGGAGCACAGCTCCTTCCTCAGGTGAATGGTGCCTCATTCTCCTGAGGAATGAGGCACATTCCTCACTTTCACCTGAGGAAGGAGCTGTGCTCCGAAAGCTCGTGTTTGAAACAAACCTGTTGGACTTTAACCTGGTGTTGTAAGACTTCTTACTGTGCTCACCCCAGTCCAACGCCGGCATCTCCACACCAATGGAAATAGGAAGTGTTTTAAATTCTCAACGCCTGGTGGCACCTGTGCAGAGAAAAGCAGAGGTCAGTGACCCTTCTTCAGGACTAGCACAGATTGTGGATCGGAAGTGCTGACTCTGTTTCTCTCTCCACAGATGCTGTCTGGTCTGCTGAATCTTTCCAGCACTTTCAGTTTATATTTCATATTTCCAGCATCTTTCATCTCCTATTATATGCTCTGCTCTGGGCATTTTAACTGGTTAGTTTGAATTAAAAATTTCTCACTCAGGGCAAGTTGTGGTTGTTCTGTTAACAAAGCCCATTTGTGTGAATAGGAATAACACATTATTGAAGACAAATTGGTTGGTGCAAGTTTTCTGGAAGTTTTGCCCACTTTTAAACTTGGAAATGTAATCAGGAAACATGCGCCGAAATATTATGTCACTTAGTTCAAGGTATTCTTATGTGTACATACATAAATGGTGTCATGCAAACGTGACACCAATTTTTAAAAAGGAGGTAGGCAGAAAGCGGGTAATTATAGGCCAGTGAGCTTAACTTCAGTAGTAGGGAAGATGCTGGAATCTATCATCAAGGAAGAAATAGCGAGGCATCTGGATAGAAATTGTCCCATTGGGCAGACGCAGCATGGGTTCATAAAGGGCAGGTTCGGGCCTAACTAATTCAGTGGGATTTTTTGAGGACATTACCAGTGCAGTAGATAATGGGGAACCAATGGATGTGGTATATCTGGATTTCCAGAAAGCCTTTGACAAGGTGCCACACAAAAGGTTGCTGCATAAGATAAAGATGCATGGCATTAAGGGTAAAGTCGTAGCATGGATAGAGGATTGGTTAATGGATAGAAAGAAAAGAGTGGGGATTAATGGGTGTTTCTCTGGTTGGCAATCAGTAGCTAGTGGTGTCCCTCAGGGATCAGTGTTGGGCCCACAATTGTTCACAATTTACATAGATGATTTTGAGTTGGGGACCAGGTGCAATGTGTCCAGGTTTGCAGACGACACAAATATGAGTGGTAAAGCAAAAAGTGCAGAGGATACCAGAAGTCTGCAGAGGGATTTGGATAGATTAAGTGAGTGGGCTAGGGTCTGGCAGATGGAATACAATGTTGACAAATGTGAGGTTACCCATTTTGGTAGGAATAACAGCAAAAGGGGTTATTATTTAAATGATAAAATATTAAAACATGCTGCTGTGCAGAGAGACCTGGGTGTGCTAGTGCATGAGTCGCAAAAAGTTGGTTTACAGGTGCAACAGGTGATTAAGAAGGCAAATTGAGTTTTGTCCTTCATTGCTAGAGGGATGGGGTTTAAGACTAGGGAGGTTATGCTGCAATTGTATAAGGTGTTAGAGGCCACACCTGGAGTATTGTGTTCAGTTTTGGTCTCCTTACCTGAGAAAAGATGTACTGGCACTGGAGGGTGTGCAGAGGAGATTCACTAGGTTAATCCCAGAGCTGAAGGGGTTGGATTATGAGGAGAGGTTGAGTAGACTGGGACTGTACTCGTTCGAATTTAGAAGGTTGAGGGAGATCTTAAAGAAACACATGAAATTATGAAGGGAATAGATAGGATAGATGCGGGCAGGTTGTTTCCACTGGTGAGTGAAAGCAGAACTAGGGGGCATAGCCTCAAAATAAGGGGAAGTAGATTTAGGACTGAGTTTAGGAGGAACTTCTTCACCCAAAGAGTTGTGAATCTATGGAATTCCTTGCCCAGTGAAGCAGTTGAGGCTCCTTCATTAAATGTTTTAAAGATAGAGATAGATTGTTTTTTGAGGAATAAAGGGATTAAGGGTTATGGTGTTCGGGCCGGAAAGTGGAGCTGAGTCCACAAAAGATCAGCCATGATCTCATTGAATGGCGGAGCAGGCTCGAGGGGCCAGATGGCCTACTCCTGCTCCGAGTTCTTATGTTCTTACATGGGATTGTTCTCTGCCGTGCTTGTGATGTTGCTGCCTGGATGCTGCACAATGGCAAGTTCAAAGGAGCAGAGCTGATTGCATAATATGAACAACCAAACTATCCATAATTGGCTGACAATGATGTGGTTGTAAAGTGTAACATAATGAAACCTAAGGTTCCAATGGGCTTCATAAACAGAGGCATAGAATACAAAAGCCAAGAATCTTTGTTAAACGTACATGAAACAATTCAACCTCACTGTGACTATGGTTACTAATTCTATTATACCAGGAAATACACCCCCAGCCTGATTCTCTTGCTCCATATCATCCATCAAATCCCCCACCTACACCTGACTACCCTCCTAACTGAACTGAATACCCCACTGACCCAACCCAAGTCCCCCTGATCTGAACTGACTACCCCTGACCACCCATCCATCTCACCCACCTACCCATTCACACAATCACTCATCCATTCACCAACCCCCATTCAAAGACTGGATCTCTAAATTCACCTGGAAACAGCAGTTACTGCCATAAAAACAAGCATATACTCTCTACCCCGACTCTACTCTGCTTCAATGAGTTCCCCTGGGGTGGGGTGGGGGGGCACTGCACATTATTTTGACAATTGGGATTGAAAGGTCCTGGAAGTGGGGGGGGGCTTCACGCGCAGCGACAAAGTGTGCAGCAGTGTCGTTGTTCGGAAAATTCAGGCCATTATAAAGATTAAGTTAATAGGACATGTGCGCAAATATAAGGGGTTGATTTTGCAAATAAAGAGGTGGGTGAGACCCAATCCTGGGATTCCTGCCCACATTCCCGGCACTGGAAATTTTAATGGTAGGACTCGGTTGTGAAAAGACAAGTGGCCATTAAATTGAATGCAGCATTGTAAAATTTGAAAAGTCTCAGATACATTTGAATGTATTTTCCACCAGCGAAGGAGCTAATCAGCATTGCACAATAGTGAAACTCAACGATTTGACTGTGTGAACTGGCGCCTTTAATTTCATAATTTCCTTGAAGTTATACTCAGCCATCTGTACAGCCGTTTCAAAGCTTTGCTAGATAACTGAGCCTTCACTATCTTTAAAATTCAGCTCTGCACTATGTTTACATGTTCAAAGCTTTGCCAGATAGCTGGGCTTTTGGTTGACTTCAAAGGTTTAAATGTATTCAGCTCTGGATATTTTGTGTCCCGATTGTTCAATGGAATCTTATTATGAAGTCTTGTCTGAGTCCCAAACTCACCAATGGATTCAGCTAAGCACAGGTTTTTTGACACAACTCTCTAGGGTAAGATGAGCTTTCTTGTCTTAGCAGATTTATGAGCTGTTAAGACGATTTTTAGGGGAATCTGATGTATCTTTTAAAAAATTTGACAGACCTGTGGGGCGTGATTCTGTGGTAACCGGTGGGACAGGCAATTCAGGTGCGAAGGAGTGGCGTGAACCACTCCGGCGTTGGGCCGCCCCAAATGTGTGGAATCCTTCGCACTTTCAGGGGCTAGGCCAGCACCAGAGTGATTTGCACCGCGCCGGCCAGCGGGGAAAGTGCTTGGCAGCACAGAAAATGGCACTGAGGGGCCTCCGACGGCCGGCGCGAGTTGGCGCATGAGCGGGAGCGCCAGTCATCCCAGTGCATGCGCAGGGAGGGATCATCTCCGCGTCGGCCATCGTGGAGAACCTCAGCAGCCAACGCGGAAGAATAGGGTGCCCCCACGGCAAAGGCCCGCCCGCGGATCGGTGGGCCCCGATCGCTGGCAAGGCCACCATGGGGGCACGTCCTGATGCCAGATCCCCCCCCAAGGACCCCAGAGCCTGCTCGCGCAGCCGGTACCTGGTGTAACATACGCCGGCGGGACCTGCCGAAAACGGGCGACCTCTCGGCCCATCGCAGGCCGGAGAATCGCTGGGGGGTCACTGCCAGCGGCTGCCGACTGACGCGTTCCCGCCCCGCCAAATCCCCGGCACCGGACAATTCGGCAGACGATGGGGTAGGATTCACGCCCCCCCCCCCCCCCCCCCCCCCGGCGATTCTCCGACCCGGTGAGGGGTCGGAGAATCCCGCCCATGAGCTTTTCATGGACCGGCCAATGTTATTATAGGATTAGTGGATACTATATACGGCGAAAGTGGGTCTAGGTTGCACAGTTGCATCATAGCGCCAGGGTCCCAGGTCCATTTCCCGGCTTGGGTTACTGTCTGTGCAGTCTGCACATTCTCCCTGTGGGTTTCCTCCGGGTGCTCCAGTTTCCTCCCACAAGTCACGAAAGACATGCTGTTAGGTAATTTGGACATTCTGAATTCTCCCTTCATATACCCGAACAGGCGCCGACATGTGGTGACTAGGGGCTTTTCACAGTAACTTCATTGCAGCGTTAATGCAAGCCTACTTGTGACAATAAAGATTATTATTATTATCAGGGGATACGGGGAAGGTTAAGGGGTGAGGAGGGTGATGGTACAGTTAGGGGTGACTGAGGGATGAAGGGAGGAGTAGTGGGTGAATGGTAAGGGGGTGAGCGAGTAAGGGGGTTGTTGAGGGTTGGGTTAGATGGTGAGGAGGGAATTGGGATAGGTGCTAGGGGGCCTTTCACTTATCTTCAGAACTGGGCATATGTCTCAGTGAATGGAGGCGGGCCTTTTAGCCTAGCCAGTTTGGCATCTGACTATCTCTGCATCTGCTTCTGGCTTGCTGTGGGAAGCAGTGGGCCTGACTCCAGCCTGATCCCACCATCCTGCCATGAAGGTAGTATAGATGGCCAATGCTGGAGGAGGGAATTCTGATGTTGGGATATAGCCCAAGTTCCAATTCCTGCCTTCACTATGTAATTCTGGCTCAAGATGTTTAACATATATGACTAGTAAATCTCTGCAGCACCATAGTGACGGTGGATTGCTGTATTATAACCATAGCATGCAACTGTGTGTTTATGTCATGTTGGGGCAAACATCTGCACCACTGATTTACAGTAAGTGAATAAGTCAAATTCTATTTTTATTAAAAGTTGGTCTGAGATCTTTATTGGCAATTTTGAGATTGACTTCACAGTGCTGTCTATTATTCTGTGAAAATTGTAAAAGTTGCCCATCATATTTTACATGTACCTATTTACCCAAGTATTTATTTCTATTGGTCACTCATTCTGGTCTGACAAAATCATTTCCAAAACTAGGCTGCAATGTTTCTGGACCAGCTTCCGACAGACTCAAGAACGTTAGATTGGGGCAGCACGGTGGCACAGTGGATTAGCCCTGCTGCCTCACGGCGCCGAGGTCCCAGGTTCGATCCCTGCTCTGGGTCACTGTCCGTGTGGAGTTTGCACATTCTCCCCGTGTTTGCGTGGATTTCACCCCCACAACCTAAAGATGTGCAGGCTAGGTGGATTGGCCACGCTAAATTGCCCCTTAATTGGAAAAAATTAATTGGGTATTCTAAATTTATATTAAAAAAAAGAACTTTAGATTGGTCTAAGTCCAGTATCAATGGGCTAAGTATATCTGCCCAATGGTACACAAAATTCATGTTCAGGTCCTACAAACAGCAAAGTGGCCTAATTAAGTACTCTAATAAGGCTTCCGTTCATTTCAAATCCCATGTTAAAAGTGAATCTGGCAGGCCTCATATGGTTACCATCTCCTTTTCCATATGTCTGGAATTGTAGGCAGATTAAAGTTTCTCCCTCCATTAGCAATTAGTCTGTTAACATTTTCTAACTGTTGGCATAACAGGAAGTAATCAGGTTGCTTTAATTGTCAACACAGCTTAATCAGATGAATTCAGTTAGTTCAAACTTTAAAAAAATTACAACTGTAATAAGGAATGATATGTCGTTTTAACTTGAAGCATTGTGGAAGTTTGTGGAGCAGAGAATCAATAAATTAATGGTGGTGGCTGGGAAGGACAATACCATTTTCACTCAGTTTCTTTGAACCTTCAATGCAGGTTTGTAAAAATGGTCCATGAAAGGAAGTGCAATTTTAAGTTGTTAAAATTATTTTAAATGTACATCTTGGAATCTGAAATGATTATTGCAGGGCATAATATCTTCCAGTGAAAATACAGTCCCCTTTCACCACAAAAGAACTGGCAAACTGTCCCATGTCTAAACAATGTACATCATTGTTATGGTTCTCATACCAAGGCAATTTAACATTGTCTTGTTCAAAAGGCTCCACTGTTTATGCAGCACAGAAACTGGCTTCCAACCACCTACACAGTTGCTTCAGAAAGAATCAGTGCATGGGAAGAAATATTTTTATTTTTGGATTCCTGTAATGGAGTACAAAATAATTATTCTTGTGCTTTCTAATTAGCTATTTATTTTTATTGTTCTCTTGGTAAACGTAAAGTGGCACTATTTTATAAAAACAACAAGACCATGTTTCTTGATGAATAATATAATTCTAATGAAATTGTCAAAGTTTATCAAATATTCTTCTTTCTAGAATACATCGATTTACATAAAATTTACAACACATAAGCAGGTCATTCAACTCAACTATTCTATGTTGGCGTTTACGCTTCACACAACCCACTTCTTCTACTCGACTTAACCTCGCCATATCAGTATATCCTTATATTCCTTTCTCCCCTGTATATTCAACAAAATAAGGAGAAAGCTAATGTTATTAACCTCAACTACTCCATTTGGTAGCAAATTCCACCATATTCTTCATGAGTCTGGTGGGTAGTATCAAGGCAGATTTAGTGAAGTGGGATCACCTTCCCCTATCATTGGCAGACTGTATGCAGGTGGTTAAGATGGACATCTTGCCGCGGTTTTTATTTTTATTTCCGTGCCTACCAGTCCTTTAACCAAAATTATTTTTTATGGGGGTGGACAGGTTGGCTTTGTCGTTTGTGTGGGCAGGGAAGGTGGCAAAGATTAGGAGGACGGTGCTTCAGAGAGGGCAACAGTCGGGGGACCTGGTCCTTACGAAACAGTTATACTATTATTGGGTGGCGAACGCTGACAAGGTGCGGCCTTGGAGCAGGGAGACGGAGGCTTTGTCGGTGAAGATGGAGGCAGGCTCTTGTAAGGAATCGGGGTTGCGGACGCTGGCAACAGCTCCACTCACGTTTGCTCCAGGGCAGTACTCAGGGAATCCGGTGGTGGTGGCCACGCTGAAAATATAGAGGCACTTTCAGCAGCACTTTAGGGTGGGGGCGGGGTTGAAGTTGATGACAATTCAAGGGAACCAAGGGTTTGAAGCCAGGGGAGATGGATGCAAAGTTTTGGAGATGGGAGGAGAAAGGGGCAATGGAAATGAAGGAGCTTGAGTGGTTTGCAAGTTTGGAGGAGCTGGGAGAGATGTTTGGGAACCCACGTGGGGACATTTTCAGGGTCCGGCAGTTGCGGGATTTCACAAAAAAGGTTTTTCTGACTTTTCCAGTGGCACCGCCCTCTCCATTGCTGGAGGGGGTCTTGTTAGCGATGGGGTTGGGGTTGGGGTGAATCATCTTGATGATCTATGGGAGGATCTTGGAGGAGGATATGGCATCTCTAGAGGGGGTTAAGTCCAAGCTGAGGATGGCGCTGGAGGAGGGGCTGTGGGTGTGAGGTGCTGCGGAGGGTGAATGCCTCAACCACCTGCACAAGGCTGGAGTTGATGCAGCTAAAGGCTGTACACAGAGCGCACCTGACGAAGTTGAGGATGAGCCGGTTGTTTGAGGGGGTAGAGGATATCTGTGAGCGGTGGGGGAGGGGCCCAGCCAATCACGTTCATGTGTTCTGGTCCTGCCGAAGTTGGGGAAATTTTGGAGGTTGTTCTTCAGCACCATGTCGGTGATCTTGCATGTGGATTTAGAGCCCAATTCCCTGGGTTCAATATTCAGGGTGTCGTCGGACTTGTCGGAGGAGCAGACAAGAGCAGGGGCTGATGTTTTAGCCTTCACCTTGTTGATTGCTCACAGGCGAGTCCTGTTGTGGTGGAGGTCAGTTTCTCTACCCTGTGCCTCGGTATGACTGGGCATTTAATGGAGTTCTTGCACTTGGAAAGGTGTAATTTGTTCTGAGGGGGGGCGAGTGAGGGGTTCCATTGAGATGGTGCTAGTTTATACTACATTTCAAGGAGCTGGTTACCGTCAACTGCTAAGTGGGGAGGGGGGGGGGGGGGGCGAGGTGGGGAGGTTGATTCGGGTGTTGGTTTTACTTTGTATTGTTCTGTGTTTTAAATGTCAAAAATCTGAATAAAAATACATTAAAAAAATAAAGAGAATATGAATACTACCGGAGGATAACCAAGTGACGAGGACGGGTTCTGTTTCCTTCTCTTAACAGAGAACAGAGATCGGCAAGTTACTATAATCTAGTCAAGAATATCAATTACATGGTTCAGATCAAATTGTGATTGTGCCATCCAGGTCAGACCACTGCCAACATACTGATGTGATGAATGTAGAAAGTGTTATATATTTTATATTTGTGGAAGTAATGTTATTAAAACAAAAGAAAAAATGCCGGAAAATCTCAGCAGGTCTGGCAGCATCTGTAGGGAGAGAGAAGAGCTAATGTTTCGAGTCCAATGACTCTTTATCAAAGCTAAGAGTCAGAGAATGTGGGGAATATTTATACTGTGGAGCTATTAAAAACCTGGGTTAAGGTATATATTTGTTGAAGTAATATTATCAAAGGACCTAGGATGAGGTATCCAGACTGTGTCTACTAAAGCTGTAACCAAGAAGTCATAACCGCGAGGTCGTGATTCATCCCAACCACTTATTTCAGTACAAATATGGGGCTAATGGGATATTGTTAAGGTGGCTGGAGGGTCCTTGCTGTTTATTCCCTTATTTAATAATAATAATCTTTATTGTCACAAGTAGACTTATATTAACACTGCAATGAAGTTACTGTGAAAAGCCCCTTGTCACCATATTCCGGCGCCTGTTCGGATAGGTCGGTATGGGAATTGAACCCGCGCTGCTGGCATTGTTCTACATTACAAGCCAGCTGTTTAGCACACTGTGCTAAACCAGCCCCTTTGTGTTCAACCAGCCCCTTTCCTTTAATGCTCAGTTACATTTTTGGATGATTAATGGACATGCATCTTTAAGGAAAGCAGAAGAATCCAGTAGTTACAGGAGAGATCACTTTGTTGGTCTGTGCTGGTTTAAACAGAAGTACGAGAGAGAGATGAGGTGGGACTCGGTTTGATTGATTGGCTGGTAGGCAATGAATTGGCCCAAAAGGCTGTACTTTGCTTGGAACAGGTGGTGATTGGATCCTATCCCATGCTTTTTACAGTCCCAAGGAGTTTTCACTTTTTGAATCTGCAGCACAGAGGCAAGAACGTGCTACCTCTCTCTCCAGAAAGGCTGCTTTGAACGCTGTATTTCTGAACCTACAGGAAAACGATTACAGGCTGTGCAAACAAAACCCTGTGGGTACCGTACTGCTGTATCTCTCCAGAAGGCCTGTGAGTACTGCATTCTTGAAACTACAAAGAACCTGAATGAATTAATCTATAGAGGAGACCAGTACGGGCTGCATCCAGAGACTTTATCCTGTGAGCTTGCTGTGTAGAAAGCGGTGCTAACAAAAATCATCTGAAACTAAGACTCTTTTTCATTTAACATATTATTTTTATCCCTTTCCATTCTTCTGTGTTTGTCTGTCTTGTGTATGTATGTTGAGGGTGGGGGAAAGTTAATGTAGAAATTAGGTATTAGATAATACTTAACCAGTTGTACTTGCTGCACATTTCATTATAGTTCTTGTTATAAACAAAAAGTAATTGGGCGGGATTCTCCACTCCCGGGACTAAGGGTGAACAAGGCCCGGGCACGACCTATTCTGGGGGGCACTCCTTACATGCGGCGGCCCCTCATCAACATGGCGCCGCTGTTCTCGGGCCGGCCCGGGGGGGGGAGGGGGAGGGGGAGGGGGGGGAGGCCGGCCCGCCGATTGGTGGGCCCCGATCGCGGACCAGACCCCATCGGAGGCACACCCCCCTGCCCCCCCCCGGTGAAGGAGCCCCCCCCCCCCCACAGGCCGCCCCCAAGCGCTCCCGCACAGTTCCCACCGGCAGCGACCAGGGGTGGACAGCGGCGGCAGGACCCTGTTGTGTCGGAGCGGCCTCTCGGCCCATCCGGCCCGGAGAAACGGCGCTCGCCGTTTGCGCACCAATTCCCCGAGAGGTCCGGCGCATTTCTCGCGGAGCTGGTTTCGGGGGGGTGGGAGAATCGGTTGTGGGTGTCAGGGTGGCGTGGCACGACTCGCGCGCGCCCCGGCAATTCTCCCACCTGGCGTGGGAGGGAGGGGGAGAATACCGCCCATTGTGTTTAAATTTACAAACCTGGTGACTGTAATTATTTGCCAGCCAAGGGCCAAAGGCTTTGGGTTTCGTTGTGAGAATTATTTGTTAATTTAATTGTTTTGTGATTCTGGGTCACGTGCTAGGAAAGCCTCAAGCAGTAATCAAACTAGTACCCCTAATACCCATTCCAGCATTTGAGGAATCTTTTAGTAGAGTCCTAATTCATCGCGTGGGGCCCCTTCCAAAAAGTGGAAATCAGTATTTGTTGTCTCTAATAGATGTGTCTACTAGATTTCTGGAGGACATTCCATTAAAAAATATTACATCAAAGGTTTTGGACTGCCAAAATAAATCCAATCAGTTCAAGGATCCAGTTTTATGATGAAGTTATGGATATCTCAGGAGTTAAGCTATTTAAATCAATCAAGTATCATCCAGAATCACAGGGAGGGTGCGAAAGGTGACACCAGACTTTAAAGACCATGTTGAGGGCCTATAATAAAGATTATCCAGAGGACTGGGATAAAGGAATTCCATTTGTACTATTTGTTATTAGGGAGCCACCTAACAAATTGACGGAATTCGGTGTGTTTGAATTGCCTTTTGGCGATGAAGTAAGAGGACCACTTAAATTGATTAAGGAGTACTTGGTGACTCAGAGTTCTGAGATTACATAGTTGGACTATGTGTCCAACTTTCGGGAGGGATTAAATAGCGCTGGTGAATTGGCTAGAAAACATATAAAATTATCATAGTACATGATGAAAAAAGCCGGATAAGAAATCAAAAACTCCTAGATTTAATGGTGGGGAGAAAGTATTAGTATTATTATCAGTGGTAGGTGAACCATGAAAAGCAAGATTTAGTGGGCCATATCAAATTGAAAGGAAATTGAGTGAGGTGAATTATTTGATAAGAACACCAGATAGAAGGACATGCTCAAAAGGTATTTTTAGAAATAAATTGAGAGTACCTAACTCCTTTTTCTCTAATTAAGGGGGCATTTAGCATGGCCAATCCGCCTACCTTGCACATGTTTTTGGGTTGTGGGGGTGAGACACTCAAAAGGTATTTTGATAGGGAAGGAAAGCTGGAGGATGTGTTTGTATAGAATCATAGAATCACTCTAGTGTAGACGGAGGCCATCAGTGAGAAAAGCGGTCATTCGGCCCAAAGGGTCTGCACCGACCCTCTGAAAGAGCACCCTACCCCAGCCCACGCATCCACTCTATCACCGTAACCCAGTAACCCCACCTACCTTTTTCTGGACACGAAGGGGCAATTTAGCATGGACAATCCACTTAACCTGCACATCTTTTAGGGCTGTGGGAGGAAACTGGAGTACCCGGAGGAAACCCATGCAGACATGGGGAGAATGTGCAAACTCCACACAGACAAACACCCAATGTTGGAAACAAGCCCGTGCTCCTGGTGCTGTGAGACAGCAATGCTAACAACTGTGCTGCCCCTTGCCGCCTGTGTCATAGTTATAACTCAGGGAGAAGAGATATATCCAGACAAATCTGAATTTGACATTCCTCAATTTTGATTGGACAATGAGAAAGTGATAGGAAATTTGGATAAATTACTGAGTTACCTTCCAGAGGAAAATAAGAGTGAGCTGAAATAGTTATTATCGTCACATAGAACTATAGATGGGAAGGAACTAGGAAGTACAAAGGTGATTATACATGATGTACAATCCTATTCCAATTAAGCAACATCTATATAAACTGAATCCACTAATGTTGGCACATGTTCAAAAGAATGCTTAAGAATTATATCATTGAAGTGAGTTGCAGTGATTGGAGCTCACCTATTGTGATTGCATCAAAACCAGGTGGAAGGCAACAATTGTGTCTGGACGATAAGAAAGTCACTGCAGTTACAAAGTCAGATTTGCATCCTATTCCTCGTTTGACAGACTGTTTATTGAGAAGGTGGGGCAAGTAAATTTAATTACCAAAATTGACTTAATAAAGGATACTTGCAAGTACCGATATCAGAATGGGTGAATGAAGTTTTGATTTTTGTGACACCAAACTGTTTGTACCCAGTTTAAAGTTATGTCGTTTGGAATGAAGAATGCGCCAGCAACATTCCAAAGACTAACCAACAAGGTCATTTCTAGACTAAAGAAATGTGTCGTGTACATAATGATCTGGTGGTGTTGAGTCCAATGTGGAATATTTAAAAGAATTGTCAATCAATTACAAGAGGCTGGCTTGGTGATAAACTTGACTAAAAGTGAGTTTGCAAAAGCCAAATCACATTCTTATGCCATACTGTTGGACATGGTCAGATGGCCCCATGGAATCTGAAAACAAAAGCTATTGTGGAGTTTCTAATCCAATCAAATCTCACGTTTTGAGATTTCTGGGCATGAGTGGTTTCTACAGAAAGTTTGTGCCAAATTTTAGCAATGTGGTTGCTCGACTTTAAGGTGGCACCTTCCAATTTAAGGTGGCAATTGGTGTGAGTTTGTGGGCGGTGGTGCTGTACTATTACAAGAAGATGACGAAGGAATAGAAAGACCTGTTGGTTATTTTCCCAGAAAACTAAATACTCATCAAAAGAAGTATTCAACCGTAGAAAAAGAAAAGTTTGGTATTGGCGTTGAAACATTGACATTTACGTTGCTAACAATTCATCAGAGACAATTGTTTATACTGACAATAATCCATTGACGTTTCGGAAGATGTTTGAAGATCATAACGCAAGCCTGTTTCGATGGAGTCGGTTGCTACAACCATTTAACGTGAAAATTATACAAATAGCAGAAAGAGAAAGTGGACTGCAGATGCTCGATCATGACTTTGAGATGTGGAAAGAATGGAACATTCAAAGTTATGAAAGAAAGACTGAAATGGCCTATACTGATGTTTAAATTTGCATGCTTGAATCTGTGTTCAGTAATGAGTAGTATGTAAAGTTGAAAAGGCTTTGTAAAATGAAGCCATCTTTTCAACTTGCTGGGGTTTTTAAGGGGGGAGGTGTGATGACTAAGAAATTGTCAAATTGGGACTTCCCGTGGCAGCCATGGAGGAGTAGGTTGCACATTTGATAGCTCCCGCATGTGACGGACTTTTGGACCTTTTTCCCACAGTTTTTTCCCGGATTTTATGAGATGGATCAGTGAAGAGTGAGACAGTAAGGAGAAATCCCCCTCCGGTGTATGGAGAATTGGACCAGAAGTGGCTGTGTGAGAAGACAAAGTCCTATAAGGAAGACGCAAGCAGAGCTGGTAACGTGGGAAAGCATGGCGGAGAAACGGGGCCGCGGGGAGACGGCACAGTGGCCGACGGAGCAGCTGGTTAAGTTTTTCAAAGATTGCTCCGCCAAGCTGAAGGAGGACACGCAGGACCCGATCCAGACTTCGATTGATTAAGTTGTGCAGAATCAAGAGGCCCACGGGAGAGCGATCCAGGAGGTGGGGAAAAAGGTGTCTGAGCACAAGGAGTACATAACTGGCTGGAGACAGAGGTGGAGATGATGAACGACTGCCAGAAAAGAATGCAGGAGAAACTGGAGGATCTGGAGAACAGGTCCAGGAGGCATGCTTGTCAGAATTGTCGGCCTCCCCGAAGACAGTGAGTGATCGGATGCGAGGACTTATGTGACGGACATGCTAGAGAAGCTGAGCCCTCGCGAAGAAGCCCCAAGCGAACGAGCCACTGAGGGCCATGGTGGTACACTTTCACCGTTTCTTGGACAAGGAACATGTTCTGCGGTGGGCCAAGAAGGAACGGAGCAGCAAATGGAAGAACTGTGACCTGCGCATTTATCAGGACCTGGGCGTGGATTTGGCCAAGAGGCGAGCTGGATTTAATTGGGCAAAAACGGCCCTCTTTATGAAGGGGGTGAAGTTTGGTATGCTGTACCCAGCCCGTCTGTGGGTCACCCACGAGGAACGGGACTTCTACTTTGAAACACCAGACGAATAATGGACTTTTATTCGAGAAAAGAGGCTGGAGGTGAGTTAAAAGATACTGAAGCCTTGGAGAAGTACTATGGCGGCGATTTGATATGCTGGGTTGTATAAATATGAGTAGTGCTATGTGTAATAAGGGGCTGTTTGGATAGCTAAAGGGGTAACTTTGGCTTGCAGGGAGCTGGTTAGAGGAGGGATGGGCTTTGGGGTTGGTTCTGTTTTTTGGGTGATTGTTTTTCTAAAGTGGCTGTTTCTTCACTGTTTTTTCTGATGTTTGTTTACTGGGGGATGTGATGCTTTTAAAATGTTTGTCCATGTGGGGGGAAAAGGGAAGAGAACAATTGGGAGACAGACTGCTTGGTGCCAGGAGCGGGCACTATCAAGTCAGCAAGGGTCAGCTGGCTCTCGGAAGAGCAGTGGGGTGTGAGCAGGTGTTAAGCAGGAGCTTGACTTGGGGGGTTGGGTTTCTAGTGTTGTTGCTAGGGGGGAGGTAGAGGGTGGGGGGAGCCGCTTTACTGACAGAAGAATAACTGATACTAGGGGACAAATGGGAGGTCAGGAACGGTGACTGCCTGAAGGGGGGATTGAGGAGGCAGAGGGCGCGAGCTAGAGGCTGGCCTAAAAAGGGTAATGGCTAGTCAGCGGGGAGGGGTTGGGGCGGCTGGAAGCCGCCGACCAGGCTGTTTGCATGGAATATCAGAGGGCTGAGTGGGCCGGTCAAGAGGGCTCGCATTTTTGCGCATTTGAGGGGGCTGAAGGCGGATGCAGCAATGCTACAAGAGACACACCTAAGGGTTACAGACCAGACGAGATTGAGAAAGGGATGGGTCAGCCAAGTATTCCACTCAGGGCTGGACTCAAAGACCAGGGAGGTAGCGATCTTGATCAACAAACGAGTGGCATTTGAGGCAGGGAGAATCATGTCAGACAAGGGGGGGGGGGGGGGGGGGGGGGGGGTAGGTACATATTGGTGAGTGGGAAGCTGGAGGGGGTGCGGGTGGTACTTGTGAACATATATGCTCCGAATTGGGACGATGTGGAATTTATGAGGTGGGTTTTAGGTAAGATCCCAGACAGGGCAGCACGGTGGCCTAGTGGTTAGCACAACCGCCTCACGGCGCTGAGGTCCCAGGTTCGATCCCGGCTCTGGGTCACTGTCCGTGTGGAGTTTGCACATTCTCCCTGTGTCTGCGTGGGTTTCGCCCCCACAACCCAAAAATGTGCAGAGTAGGTGGATTGGCCATGCTAAATTGCCCCTTAATAAAAAAATAAAAAAAAAAGGTAAGATCCCAGACTTAGAGTCACATAACCTGATCATGGGAGGAGACTTTAACAGTCATTGATCCGAAATTAGACCGGTCAAAATCCAGGACAGGAAGGAGGCCGGCTGCGGCAAAGGAATTGAAGGGATTTATGGAACAGATGGGGGGAGTAGACCCATGGAGGTTTGCACGGCCAAGGGCGAAGGAGTTTTCCTTTTTCTCACATGTCCACAAGGTTTACTCTCGCATCGACTTTTTTGTTCTGAGCAGGGCGCTAATACCGAAGGTGGTGGATACTGAGCACTCGGCAATCACAGTGTCGGATCGTGCCCCGCATTGGGTGGACCTACGGGTTAGTGTAGAGAGAGGGCAATGCCCGCTGTGGAGATTGGATTTAGGGTTGCTGGTGGACGATGAGATCTGTAGGCAGGTGAACAAGTCCATCTAGAAGTACCTGGAAACAAATTATACGGGGGAAGTCTCCGCAGCGACGGTTTGGGAAGCTCTGAAGGCAGTGGTCAGAGGGGAATTAATTCTATAAGACGTTTTCAGAGATATTGAGCCCACTGCTGGTGAGGACATTTAATGAGTGAAAATTAAATGAGTGAAGAGAGTGAGTGAAGAAAGTGTTGCTAGAGCGCAGTCGGGGGGAAGGTGGGTTGGCGCTGCTGAACTTCTGCAATTACTACTGGGCGGCTAATATTGCTATGATTAGGAAGTGGGTAGTGGGGGAGGGGTCGGCATGAGAGCGGATGGAGGCGGCGTCATGAAAAGATACAAGTTTGGGAGCACTGATAATGGCATCTCTTCCGTTCTCGCCAGCCGATACTCCACAAGTCCGGTGGTGGTGGCGGCTCTGAGAATCTAGAGGCAGTGGAGGAGATATAAGAGAGTGGAGGGAGCATCGGTTTGGACCCCGATTTATAATCATAGATTTGTACCGGGTAGGCTAGATGGCGGGTTCCGGAGTTGGCAGAGGGCAGGAATTAGAAGGATGGGGGATCTATTTATAGATGGGAGCTTTCCCAGCTTGAAAGCTTTGGAGGATAAATTTGAATTGCCAGCAGATAATGGGTTTAGGTATTTGCAGGTGCGAGACTTCCTGAGAAAACAGGTGCCGGCCTTTCCACTGCTGCTGCCATGGAGGATACAGGATAGTCTCCAGTATCTAGGCGGGAGAGGGGAAGGTTTCAGATATTTCCCAGGAGCTTTAGGAGGCGGAGTAAACTCCGGTGGAGGAGCTTAAGGACAAGTGGGAGGACGAGCTAGGAGGAGAGATAGAGGCGGGTCTATGGACGGATGCCCTAAGCAGCGTTTATACATCCTCATCATGTGCCAGGCTTAGCCTGATACAATTTAAGGTAGTCCACTGGGCACATATGACAGCGGCCCAGATGAGCTGGTTTTTCAGAGTAGAAGATAGGTGTGCGGGAAGCCCAGCAAATCATGCCCACATGTTTTGGGCATGCCCGAGGCTTAGAGGGTTTTGGCAGGGATTTGCTAAGGCAATGTCCACGGTGCTAAAAACACGGGTGGTGTCGAGTCCGGAGGTAGCGATCTTTGGAGTGTCGGAAGAGCCGGAAGTTCAGGGGGCGAAAGAGGCTGACGTCTTGGCCTTTGCCTCACGGATCTTGTTTATGTGGAGGGGCTCGAAGCCCCCGAGTGCAGAGGCCTGGGTTAGTGACATGGCTGGGTTTCTCAGTCTCGAAAAAATAAAGTTCGCTTTAAGAGGGTCAATGGTTGGGTTCACCTGGAGGCGGCAGCCGTTTGTCGACTTTCTCAGGGAAAATTTAAATGTCAGCAGATGCAGTATTCCAGGGGATTGTTGTATGGTTGGGGTGTGTGAAGATTGAGATGGGGGGAGAAAGTTTATTATACCATGTGGATGTCATTGTCTATGTTATTTTTATAAAAAATTTCAAATACCTTAATAAAATATTTTTAAAAAAAGAGATTATCAAATTGTATATTTGTGGCAATAATGTTATCAAAATGGGTTTAAGATGCATACAGCTAGTATGTCTGCTAAAGCTGTGATTAAGGGGTGGTAAAAGTGAGATAATAATTGATTTTAACCATTTACACATTTACAGACAGTGGATTAATGGAATATTGTTTTGGGTTTTGGAGGATACCTGGGGTGTAAATAATTTATGAGGGATTATGCTTTGTTCCTGGCTAACCAGGTCATGGGACATCTTGTGGGATATTTTGCTTTCATAACAATGTGCTTAAAAAGGCATTGTGGGACATTTCTTGAGGTTATGCCAGAACTGTAGAAAACACTAAAAGTTGTGCAAACACAAAGGCGGCAAATGGATATAGACAGATTGGTGAGTAGGCAACAAGATGGATTATAACGTGGGCAAGCGTCAGGTTATTCACTTTGCTTGTAAGAAAAGAAAAACTGAATATTTTTTTAAAGCAGTAAAACTTGTAAATGTCAATTTTCAGAGAAACTTGGGTGTACTAATACAAAGAACATAAAGGGAGTAATTCTCCTGAAAGATTTCTAAGTGTGGAAGTGAGCGGGAACTGCCATGAACCTCCCAGCGCTTGGCCTGGCGAGGCCGATAACGCTGTTCAACATTAAGTGGTCCACTTAACAAGACCCCACTGGCTTCATGATGCAAATGTAGGCTTGCGAGCCAATTCGATGGGGTCATGCTTGCTAGCAATCCCCGCCCCCCCCCCCCCCCCCCACAAGAAGGTCGACCAGCACTTAATCAGCACTTGCACAGGCAACCACACCCAGCTCACAGCCGTGGCACCAAGATGACCAGCCCCACGATTTGGAGATGCAGACCTAGGGAGGCTCGTAGATGCGGTGGAGGCCTGGAGGGATGTCCTGTTCCACCGAGAGTCCTGGAGGATGAACCACAGGACAGCCAGTGCCACCTGGGATGAAGTGGCAGTGACCGTAAGCTCGGGCAGCATGACCAGGAGGACTGGCCTCCACTGCTGCAAAAAGGTCAATGACCTACACCAGGCAGCACGCATGTGGTGCCCCCTCCACCCCCTCCCAACCCTCCATCTGCCCCAACCCTCCCTTCACACCGCTCTCCCCAGCACTCTGACCCACATGTTGGCTGACGATGCCCCTCTGTCTCTGCAGGAAAGGCCCTCCCACAATCGCCAAGGGAGGGCCCAGATTGGCGGAGGGTGCCGGACAGAAGAATCTTCACGCATTCGAGGAATGTGCCCTGGAGATTTGGGGGCTGGCTGAGGACAGAACTGGTCACCAAAGTGGAGATCGGTGCACGCCGCAGAGGTGAGGATCACTGGACCCCACCCGGATGAGCTGTCACACATGAGTTCTCTTTGCCACACTGACCCATCCCTCCCACTGACCACGCGCTCATTCTTTACAGGTTCTCCAGCCGACAGCGCCAGCCCTTCTGGGGTGACCCCCACCCCTGCCTCACATGAGACTTCCTCGGAGAAGAGCTCTCCAAGGATGCCACAGTGATGCGTCATAGCTGTCGTCCCCACCCTCCACCAGCGCAGATACACATACCTATGTGGGCAACGTTAGTGTATAGGCTTCTGGGGAACAATCTGGTGAGCACTAATCTTTATTAGTGTCACAAGTAGACTCACATTAACACTGCAATGAAGTTACTGTGAAAACCTCCACACTACGGCGCCTGCTTGGTTACACTGAGGGAGAATTCAGAATGTCCAATTCACCTAATGAGCACGTATTTCGGGACTTGAAGGATCAAACGGAGCACCCAGAGGAAACCCGCGCAGACACAGGGAGAATGTGCAGTCTCTGCACAGAGTGAGACCCAAGACGGGAATCGAACCTGGGGCCCTGATGCTGTAAAGCAATAGTGCTAACCACAGTGCTACCGTAAATCCACAGACAGTCATCAAAGGCCAGATGTCAACACGGGACCCTGACGCTGTGACGCATCAGTACTAACAACTGTGCCATTGTACATTACAATTGCAATGTCCTGTAGAAACTCCCACTCCTGTAGGGATGTCAAGTGAAATAGAGGGCATCTACAAGGTTTAATATTGCTTTGTGAAGTTTTTCCATTGTGCAAACAATTGCAGAAAAGGTGAAAAATGTCTCTTGGGAGAAGTAATGAGAACCTATTCTGGTGATTTGAAGGCCTTCTAACTTTAACATTAAAAGAATGTATAGATACATGTAGTGATTGATGAATATAGCAGAGGAAATCTGTCTGAAAAATATGCAACAGGAGCATGGCATGGATATTAATTTTCACACGCATCCCTTTTGTTACTTCCATCAACTTGTTTATTGTTATGTAGATAAAAAAAGGATAGCAATAAAATTTGGGACATCTACTGACATGAGACATGGCAAGGCCAGTAACTCAGTGGGGGGTTCAGAACATACACTGGCGAGTGGAGCCCGTTAGTGCAGGAAATGGGACTAAGCGTGGCTTTCCTCTCCAAGGCCCAGAAATGCAGCAGAACCCATTTAATAGCGGGCTTGTTCTCGGCATTACAAGCTCCTGGAAACACCTGGCTAAATTTGCCCGACATGTGACTCTGTTTCATTTCCATTAAATCGCGCCCATGGAGCACCCTTTTTTCAATTCTCTACCAACAGAAATGGTGGACTGGATCAGCAACCCCAGAAGCCCCACCTCCGAGAGCTGCTGGCCAGAGGGCAGATGTGTCAAAAGTGCCAATGTAAGCAGTGGCCACTGCCAATCCAGCAGCATGCCTGCAGGAAGGTGAATTTAGCAAAACGAGGGGAGTCCAACGGGTTTCTTAAAAGTCTTTTTATTCAGCAAACAATATTACCTATACAAGGCGGGGTACACCTCACTGGGTCCTCTCTCCTTTCTCTCAGCCCCACACTGGCTGAATTTTTATATCAGTACTAATAAGTTACCTAGCCCACAGTGGAGAGCTTGTAGCACTGTGGGAGGAAACCTTCGCAGACACGGGAGAATGTGTCCCGTTTTCAATGTGAAAACTTCCACATAGTCACCTGAAGCCGGAATTGAACCCGAGTCTCTGGCGCTGTGAGGCAGCAGTGCTAATCATTGTGCCACCGTGTCACCCCAAGATCAACCGAGAGGAGATAAAACCTACTCTGGACTGCCTTCAATGCCAGTAGATCTTTCCTTAGATAAGGGGACCAAATCTGTTCACAGTATTCCAGGTGTGGACGAACTACCTCGTATAGTTTTAGCATGATTTCCCTGTTTTTATCCCCTTTGACATGAAGGCCAACATTTGCCTTCCCAATTGCCTGCTGAACTTGCTTGCTAGCTTTTTGCGATTTATGCCTGAGGACCGGAAATCCCTCTATGTTGCAGTTTTCTGCAGGTCTTTCTCCATTTAAATAATATTTAGCTCCTATATTCTTCATACCAAAGTGCATAACTTCACACTTTCCTACATTATATTCCGTGTGCCAGGTTTTTGCCCATTCACCTAACCTGTCTATATGCCTCTTTAGGATCCTTGGGTCAGCTCCACTACTTGTCTTCCTGCCTATTTTTGTGTCATTCGCAAACTTGGCAATAGTACATTCACTTCTCGCGTCCGATTCATTAATATATGTTGCAAATAATTGTGGCCCAGCATGGATCCCTGTGGCACTCCACTAGTTACAGGTTGCCATCCTGAAACTGCCCCTCTTATCCCAGCTCTGTCTTATAATAATAATAATCTTTATTGTCACAGGTAGGCTTACATTAACACTGCAATGAAGTTACTGTGAAAATCCCCTAGTTGTCACACTCCGGCACCTGTTCGGGTACACAGGGAGAATTCAGAATGTCCAAATTACCCAAGCACGTCTTTCGGGACTTTTGTGGAAGGAATCTGGAGCAGTCGGAGGAAACCCACGCTATCAGTTACCCAATCCTCCATCCATGCTGATGTACTATTCCCAACGCCGTGGGCTCTTATCTTAATTAGTAGCCTTTCGTGCGGTACCTTCTTGAACTCTTTTTGGAAATCCAAGTATATTGCATTTGCTGGTTCCCCTTCATTTATCCTGCTCATTACCACTTCTAATGCATTTCCCCTTCATGAAGCCATGCTGACTCTGCTTGATTACATTATGTACTTCTATATGCCATGCTATTACATCCTTTATAATGGACTCTTCTATCATTTTCGCAAAGACAGACGTTGAGCTAACTGGCCTTTGGTTATCTTTTTTTGTCTCCCTCCCTTTTTGAATAAGGGTGTTACATTGAGTTTTCCAATCCCCTGGGACCTTCCCAGAATTTAAGGATTTTTAGAAGATTACAACCAGTGCAGCCACTGTCGCTGTAGCTACTTATTTTAACGTGGAATTGCTACTCCCACTTTCACCACTAATTATTTTCACCAGTGCGGGAAAAGGTTAATAATAACAATCTGTTATTGTCACAAGTAGGCTTATGTTAACACTGCAATGAAGTTACTGTGAAAAGCCCCGAATCGCCACACTCAGGCGCCTGTTCGGGTACACGGAGAGAGAATTCAGAACGTCCAAATTACCTAATAGCACATCTTTCGGGACTTGTGGGAGGAAACCGCAGCACCCGGAGGAAACCCACGCAGACACGGGGAGAATGTGCAGACTCCGCACAGACAGTGACCCAAGCCGGGAATGGAACCTGGGACACTGCCGCTGTGAAGACATAGTGCTAACCACTCTGCTACCGTGCTGTCCCAACATGCAAGGTGAAGGACGTTGTGGCCACCACATTATAAACTTCAGCAGCAATAATTTATCTATTGATGGAGTTGTGCGAGGTTTGGAAGTGTGTGCATACTATTCCAGTTGCTGCCACTTGTGATTGTCAATGAGGTTAGCCACTCAGTCTTGAGTGGAGTTTATACATTCAAAGTCCTGAGACATGGTTGCTCTGTTCTGTACTACAGACTCCTCCAATTGCAGTGCATGAGTTCTCAATGCTTCATGGAACTCAACCAGTCAGTCACACATCAGCTACTGTAGGTCCAAACACTCAACCCTAACTGATTCCCAAGGCCTTCCTCACTTCCTCACAGGCAGATGGGCAAAGGAGGCGGGGTTGCATTGTCAGTGAGGAATGAAGTTAAATCGATAGCAAGGAACAATATAGGATCAGAAGACACAGCATCTCTGTGGGTAGAGTTGAGGAATCACAAAGGTAAAAAGATGGGAGTTATGTACAGGTCCCCTAGCAGTAGTCAGGAGGTGGGGCAGAAAATAAATCAGGCATATAAAAAGGCAATATCACAATAATCATGGGGGACTTCAATATGCAGGTGGACTGGGAAAATCAGGTTGGTAGTGGATCCCAAGAAAAGGAATTTGTGGAACGTCTTAGAGATGTTTTTTTGGAGCAGCTTCTGACAGAGCCTACGAGAGGACAGGCAATTCTGGATTTGGTGATGTGTAATGAGGCAGACTTGATTAGGGATCTTAAGGTGAAGGTACCCTTAGCGAGCAGTGACCACAATATGATAGAATTTACCCTGCAGTTTGAGAGGGAGAAGCTGCAATCAGATGTAACGGTATTACAATCAAATAAGGGTAACTACAAAGACATGAGGAAGGAGCTGGCCAGAGTTGATTGGAAAAGGAGCCTAGCAGGGAAGAGAGTGGAACAGCAATGGCAGGAGTTTTTGGGGGTTATTCAGGAGGCACAACAGAAATTCATCCCAAGAAGGAAGAAACATGCGAAGGGGAGGGCAAGGCATCCATGGCTGACGAGGGAAGTCAAGGATGGCATAAAAGCTAAAGAAAAAGCATACAAAGTGGCGAGGATTAGTGGGAAGCCAGAGGATTGGGAAGCCTTTAAAAGTGAGCAGAGGGCAACTAAAAAAGCAATAAGGGGGAGAAGATGAAGTGTGAGTGCAAGCTACCTAGTAATATAAAGGAAGATAGGAAGAGATATTTTCAATATAGAACAGGTAAGAGTGAGGCAAAAATAGACATTGGACCACTGGAAAATGTGGCTGGAGAAGTAATAATAGGAAACAAAGAAATGGCAGACGAACTGAATAGTTAATTTGCATCAGTCTTCATGGTGGAAGACAACAGTGGGATGCCAGAGCTCCAGGAGAACCAGGGGGCAGAGGTGAGTGCAGTGACCATTACTGGGGAAACGGAAAGATCTGAAGATGGATAAATCGCCTGGACCGGATGAACTACACCCCAGGGTTCTGAAACAGATAGCTGAGGAGATTGTGGAGGCATTGATAATGATCTTTCAGGAATCTCTGGAGGCAGGAAGGGTCCCAGAAGACTGGAAAGTGGCTAATGTAACACCACTGTTTAAGGGAGGGAGGCAGAATACGGGAAATTATAGGCTGGTTAGCCTGACATCAGCCATTGGTGAGGTTTTAGAGTACAATATTAAAGATGAGATCACAGAGTGGTTGGAAAGTGCATGATAAAATAGGACTGAGTCAGCACGGCTTCGTCAAGGGGAGGTCATGTCTGACAAATCTGTTAGAGTTCTTTGAGGAGGTAACAAGGACGTTAGACAAAGGAGAACCAGTGGGCGTGATTTATTTAGCTTTCCAGAAGGCCTTTGACAAGGTGCTGCATAGGAGATTGTTAAATCAGTCAAGAGTTTATGGTGTTCAGGGTAAGATCCTGGCATAAATAGAGGATTGTCTGACTGGCAGAAGACAGAGAGTGCGGATAAAGGGGTCTTTTTCAGGATGGCAACCGGTGACTAGTGGTCCCCCCTCAGGGGTCGGTGCTGGGACCACAATTTTTCACAATATATATTAATGATCTGGAGGAAGGAACTGAAGGCATCATTGCTAAGTTTGCAGATAATACAAAGATTAGTAGAGGGGCAGGTAGTTTTGAGGAAGCAGTCGTGCTTAAGAAGGATTTAGACAGGCTAGGAGAGTGGGCAAAGAAGTGGCAAATGGAATACAATGTGGAAAAGTGTGAGGTTATGCACTTTGGAAGGAGAAACAGAGGCATAGACTATTTTCTAAATGGGAAGATGCTTAGGAAATCAGAAGCACAAAGGGACTTGGGAGTCCTTGTTCACGATTCTCTTCAGGTTAACATGCAGGGTCAGTCGGCAGTTAGGAAGGCAAATGCAATGTTAGCATTCATGTTGAGAGGGCTAGAATACAAGACCAGGGATGTACTTCTGAGGCTAGATAAGGCTCTGGTCAGACCTCATTTGGAGTATTGTGAGCAGTATTGGGCCCCGTATCTTAGGAAGGATGTGCTGGCCTTGGAAAGGGTCCAGAGGAGATTGACAAGAATGATCCCTGGAATGAAGAGCTTGCCGTATGAGGAACGGTTCAGGACTCTGGGTCCGTAGAGGAGCTTCACCAGGTTGTTGCCTGGTATGGAGGGTGCTAGCTATGAAGAAAGGTTGAGCAGATTAGGATTGTTTTCGTTGGAAAGACGGAGGTTATGGGGGGACCTGATAGAGGTCTACAAAATTATGAGAGGTATGGACAGGGTGGATAGCAACAAGCTTTTTCCAAGAGTGGGGGTGTCAATTACAAGGGGTCACAATTTCAAGGTGAGAGGGGGAAAGTTTAAGGGAGATGTGCGTGGAATGTTTTTTACGCAGAGGGTGGTGGGTGCCTGGAACGCTTTGCCAGCGGAGGTGGTAGAGGCGGGCACGATAGCATCATTTAAGATGCATCTGGACAGATATGTGAACGGGCGGGAAACAGAGAGAAGCAGATCCTTGGAAAATAGGCAACAGGTTTAGATAAAGGATCTGGATCGGCGCAGGCTGGGAGGGCTGATGGGCCTGTTCCTGTGCTGTAATTCTCTTTGTTCTTTGTACTCGTTGGAGTTTAGAAGGATGAGGGGGATCTCATTGAAACTTACAGGATACTACGTGGCCTGAATAGAGTGGACATGGAGGGAATGTTTCCACTTGTAGGATGGCGAGGTCTTGGTCAATGAACAGTGCAGCTGGCAGATCCTTTCTCTCTTGACTGTTTCCACTTTCAGCATTCGTACATACGTCAGTACGTTTGCTGATCATGTGTTTGGTGTATCGTTAGCTTGGAAGAATTAAATGTTGTTGAGGGGATGGTGTTTTGTAGCCTGACATATCAGTGATGGGTTTGCCATGCAGAAGCTTGGTGGCCTCCCATTGGTGTACAAATGCCAGGGCGGCAGGTCCTGAGTTTGGCTGCTGTGCACATTTGTAGAGCTGTGTTGTGATCTGCTGCATGGTAACCTGGCAGAATGCAGCCACTTGCAGGGAAGATCAGAGAAAGGTTGTCCTTAAAGACTCCTAAGTGCTGGCTACTCCTCAGCGTTGGATCTTCACAGCAGCAGATCAGGATAGTGTGATTCATGTAATGGGTTGGGAGCTCACTGAGGGCCTTTCCACACCCGGCCAACTTTTCAGGGCAACAATCTATTAACCACCAATGAAATCAGCAACATCAATAAATACCCACACAACTGTGACAGCATTTATGATGATCTCCTCCAATTACTTCCTTCATTTCTTGTGGCATCAAGTTGGCACTGCAGGTGGCCTTTTCAGTCCTTGGACATGATTGGCCTGCCTCCATACCTGACACCTTCTGAACAACCTCAGGAGTTGGAATCCCCAAATCCAGTCAGTCCCTGACTCAGCAGCATGAAAATGCGGTGGTAGGGCACACAGCCAGTCAGGAGGCACGATCACAATGTTGGAAAATGGCTTGATCACTGATTCCCACTTCAAACATAAAAAACTGGCCCTTTATGTTTTGGGGGAAAAAAAATCAAATATTTTCGGAGGAATTCTCCGTTCCTGAGACTAAGTGTTGACGCTGCGGCAGGATTTGTGGACTTTTACGATAGCAAAACTGCCGCCGCACCTGGAATGATTCAACGATAGTTCAGGGCCCAGCACCAGTGCCATTTCCAACATTTTTTTTTTTTTTTTATAAATTTAGATTAGCCAATTATTTTTTCCAATTAAGGGGCAATTTAGCGTGGCCAATCCACCTACTCTGCACATTTTTGGGTTGTGGGGGCGAAACCCACGCAGACACGGGGAGAACGTGCAAACTCCACACGGACAGTGACCCAGAGCCGGGATCGAACCTGGGACCTCAGCGCCGTGAGGCGGTTGTGCTAACCACTAGGCCACCGTGCTGCCCTGCCATTTCCAACATAATCAATTTCAATGAGAAACGGTGTGACATTCGCCGGAGACACGATTGACACTCAGGAGGCTGACAAGCCGCAGCCGCAAATACAGACTTCACTGCCCACACACACCATCCCAGCCAACAAGATGGCAGCAAGGAGAGCAGCACCCCGTCTTACGCAATCCAAACTTGAGACCCTGCTGGTGCCGTGGAAGAGGAGGGTACCCTGTACCCTGGCCCAGAAAGGAGGCTGCCAGCTTCCACCATTTGCCGTGCCTGGGTGCAGGTCACAGAGGTGGTCAACGCCATCAGCAACACTGTCCGGACCGGCTCGCAATGCAGGAAAAAATGTACGCGCTCCTCAGGGCGGCCATGGTGAGTTGGCAGCACTGTGCCCCTGGCACCAACCCCGGCCCACACAGCCGTAACCATCTCCCCCCCCCCACCCGAAGGGCGCCGAAAGACGTCCATAACTGCTTGGGAGCAGGAAAAGACCGAACCTGCGGCTCCTCACTGCAGCAGATCAGAGGGCCCTGGATGTGGTCGGTGGGCCTGAGGAAAGGGCAGTCGCTAGGGTGGAGATAGGTGTCAGGAGAGGAAGTGAGACCCTGCTGAGTTGGGGTTCCCCATGAGACGTGTGTCATCCTCAACACCACCGTTCCACCCCCAACACCCTCACACCACCAACCACACCCTATCATCCCCACTCACCCCAGCCTAATCATGCGTCTTGTCACGTATCTTGCAGGAGCTGCTGTTGATGGGGTGGGCCCCTCTGGTGTCCCACGACCCCAACCACAGCCAGAGCCCAGGTACCAAGCAGCGACGAGGACACCCAACACAGGCAGGAGCCATCAGCCGAGACCCAGGACACCCCGATGCTCGAGTCGAATGATGCCACAGATTTCCCGTCACAACTGTCTCCAACATCCTTCACCATTCCTGAGACAGTCACCTCGGTTGGCCATGTTAGTGAAGAGGCTCCTGGGGCACTATCTGGTGCGCACCACACATGCTCCAGAACAGCTGGTGGAGGTAGGAACACCAAAGAGGCGGTGGGTTGGAGGGTGGACTGACCCCAGGGACTAGCTGCCAGTATAAGGCTTCTGGAACAGGTAGTCCCAATGATCGTGAAGATGCAGGCACAGATCCAGGGACTGCTTGAGGGGTTGTCGGCAAGAATCCAGCATGTGCAGGAGCAGGAGATGGCCCCGGAAAGCATGCCACCCAGATCAACACCGCACAGGTGGCATCCGGGGTGGAGGCCTTTGGAGCAAGGGTTTCGGCTATGGATCACCATGTCCAAGGCCTGGGGCATTCTGTGCAGGCAGCGGCTGAGGTCCAGGACAGAGCTGCCCTCTCACAGGCAACCGTGTTCCAGAGCCACAAGAACATTGCATCAACGTTCCTGAGCATAGCCCAGTAACAGCGGGTCATGACTGAGAGCGTCGGCGGCATTGCCCAGGCGCTGGCCGGCGTGGCACAGACACAGAGGGAGAGGGCGCAATCACTGGCTGATGTGACACACACCCAGAAGTTGGTGGCACAGTCAATGGGTGATGTGGCGATTCCCAGACGGAGGTGGGCCAGTCCCTGTGCTCCATGTCCGTGAGCATGCAAACCCTGGTTGAGATGGCAGCGGGCCTCCAAGACTGGCAGTCCCAGGTGGCGGGGGAGCCTCAGGGGATAGCTCTTCTCACACCCACGTCCCATGGAGTAGCCCGGGGACCTTCAGGCACCCCGAGTGAGGAGGTGGTGATGGGGCCCGTACCGGTGACTCCCTCAGAGAAAGTGCGGGAACACCGCAGCACCTTGGGCTCCCCCCGTCGTATCCCTAGCACATCTGGTGGGCAGTAGACAGAACAGGGCGGCATCACACCACCTGAGACACCCGAGCAACAGTTGGGCCCATCGACCCAATCGCCCCGGAAGATGTCCGCCAAAGAGGACCCAGGTCGCAGAGCGGGATCACAGTAGGCCGCCTCCATTCCTAATCCACCTGTAAGGCCAGAAAATTAGACAAGGTTGATTGGCACAGTTCAGTAATAGGGGAGAGGGCACAAATCTTTATATGTTTTAAAAACATTAAAAACCCTTGCCCAATGTTACAACCTGCCTCGGTGTTCTTCAGAAGAGTGTGGGGGTGGTCTGGTCTGGGCTGGCCATAGAGGTGGCATGGGTGGGTGGGGGTGGTGGGGGGGGATGGATGCACGCTGGTTGAACTTGGCTCAGGAACCACAGTTCAGCCAGCGCTCACCGCTCAGGTGTTCCACCCCCATCCCACCAAACACCACGGCCACCGTCCCCATCTCCGCCATCACAAGGGATTCAATGGCACCATGTGATGGAATGGCCAGCTCGCATGCAGGGATCACCCAGGCGGACGAAGGAAAATGCTACCATGGGCATGCAACGTTGTTGAATGTTGCGGAGCACCAGAGTTCATCGCAGAGCGGGTTGTCATCATCTTCCATCCGATAGACCAGAGCCGCTGATACTGCCAACCCAGGACCTGCACCCCGTAGGGGGGTGCATGTGGGATGCATTGTCTGTGCCCCTGGCCTGTCCCCCCTTCCAGTCGGTGAACCTGCACGTTGACCATGGTGCACACGTTGTGTGGCCTCCCGTGCCTGCCCTGGCTCCATACTCACCCATCCTCGCCCTCCTACGCATTCTTCTCGTCGGATGAGGCCTGCTGTTCATCCTCTTCTTCCAGCACGTGCCCCCTCTCTTGCCCGATGTTGTGGAGGATACGATGCGGGCGACCATCTCAGTACCATACACACAGAGTGATCCAGACACATGAACCACATCTTCAGGAGGCCGAAGCACCGCTCGATCATGTTCCTGGATACTGCATGGGCGTCGTTGTAGCAGGTCTCCGCATCAGTCTGTGGCCTCCGGATATGCATCATCAGCTACGGCATTAGTAGATCACCCCTGTCACTCAGGAGCCAACCCCCCAGCCGGGAGGAAGTTTCGAACATGTCAAGAATCGTCGAGTGTGGCAGGATTAAGGCACCATGCACACTGTCCTGGTACTGGGTTCAGATGTGCATGATGTGCACCTGATGGTCACACACCAGCTGCACGTTCATCGAGTGGAACCTCTTTTGGTTTGCGTAGAGATGTCTGTCATCTGCAGGTGCTTGTTGGGCGACATGCATCCCGTCGATCACGCCCTGGACCAAGGGCATCTCGGCAGTGAACCCCGCTGCCCGGGCATCCTGGTGGGCTCGGACCACATGGAAATCGATGTATTGTGCCGGCTGGGCATATAGCGCCACCTTGATGGCCACCAGGCGCGGGTGTCCCCCCCCCCCATTCCCCCGTAGTGCAGGTGCGCCATGATCTGGCAGATATGTCACACTTGTCCCCCGGCTCAGCGGAGTCTTCGACGGCATGCCCGGTCCAGCAGATCCTCGAAAGACAGGCACTGCCGATACCCGCAAAGCCTAATGGGGTTCCTCCTTTGCACCTTCTCCTCGGCCTGTTGGGTGGGCGGCTTGCCATCCTCAGTGGCTGTTTCTTATTCCTCTGAGGATGCTCCGCTGCTGCCTCCTCCTCAAACAGCTCCAGCTCGTACAGCTGCAGTGCATCCCCCAGGGCTGTGGTGACTGGGAGGAAGGCCACCATTGCTGGTTATATTCCAATATCTATTATCTGCAAGGAGTGAAAGGGCGACATGTTAGCATGGTGCGTATCCGTGTGCCCATCTAGTCTAACGGGCCACACGGTGGCCACAGTTGGCACTGCAGAGCGTGCCTCCCCCCCCCCCACCCCGGCGCCGTGGAGGCCTCTGGCCCTGGGGTCGTTCCTGTTGCTAGGGGTACCGGCAGCTACCGCTGCCCTTGCCAGGGTTATGCTCCAGCCCGGCAACCCACGATCGCACCTCTCTGGTCCTACCTCATTAGCCACGGCGTCTGTTTCTCAATTTTTAATAGCACAACTGAATCTCGCCATCGGGAATTCTCCCAGTGGAGGCGGAGAATCGCGGAGATCCTGGAGAATGCCGGGTCAGGCCTGCTAATGATATGTCAACGAGGTTTACTGTGCATGCGGAGTGGAACACATTGACGACGCTGTTGAGGTACTGAAGGTTTCTGATTTGGCTTGAACCTGGGGCCCGCTATGATTTTGGCTTCAAAACTCATTTTCTGCCCAATCGTGGTTCCCAATTCCGTCGCCGACTGACAGATAATCCCACCCTTTAAGTTTCAAGTAGGGAGAGAGCATTGCTCCCATCTGACACCTCCCAAATTGTCAGAATGAAGCAACCACTGATAGAATTGTGGGTGAGAGTAGATTGTCAATCAACCCCTCAGCTAAGACATGACATGTGACAAATGGAAAAAAGCTTAAGTATTCCACATATAATGCTAGTTGTCAGGTTTTGGTAATTTTTCAGCTGCTTCAAGCCAATAGCACAATTTGCTAATGCCCTCTTTCTCAACTATTATCGACATACTACCCGCCTTGCGCTCTTCCCGAGCACAGTGAAGCCGGTGAATTCCGGGAGAGCCTCTCATAGGTTTCCAGGCAGTCTTCGCACCTTGCAGGATCCACCCAAATCCGGTGAGGCGTTGGAGGAAGGATCCCGCCCAAAAGGGCTGGGACAAAATGGTGTTGTCAGGGTAGTCAAGGATAGTGCAGGGTGGCACCCTGGCCCTCCCCCTGGAACGCGGGAACCTTGATACTGCCCAGTTGGCACCTTGGCACTGCCATCCTGGCAGGAACACTGCCCAAGTGCCAGTGCAAGGGTGCCCCGGTGTCAGTGCCAAGGTTCAGAATCCGAGGGGGCCATGCCTATGAAAGGGGGGGTTTGAAGGGTGTGGGGTGCAGGGCAGGTAGGTAGGGGCCTCTAGGAAAGTTGGGGGGTGACGGGTGTGGGTCCGGGAAGAAGGGACCTGTAAGGGGGTGTGGGGGCCTGAAGAAGGGGACCCCCAGAGATTCCATTGGGAGGTATCCTCACTTGGCAGGGTGTGAGGTAGTGTTTGAGGGGTGACATTGCTCATGGGTGGGGAGTGTAGGGAACCCTCAAGGACACTTAGAGATCAGAGCACCCTTTCAAAATAGCGGCCTCATTTCTGCATTCAACTCACCTGTGCTGAAAAAAATTCCCAAGTGTGGGCTAAACCACTGATAAACTCCCCAGGGCCTATAAAAGTGACCAAGGCCTGGATTCTCCAGTCGTGCCCGCCCAGCGATCTGAAATACCCACCCGAGGTCCATGGACTTTACATGGTCCGTGTCCCGCCCGTGGCGATCTTGCGGCAGGTGGGGTGGATGAATCCAGCCCTAAGTGTCATTGGATAGCGGTGGGAAACCCTTGAAAAACCCACCACAAATTAAGTTAGAAATTTGTCTGGAGAATCTCGCCCATAGATTATATTTTGCCAGTATTTTTGCACATAAAGAGTATTTTAGGGGGTAAAATATTTATTCCAGGGTGAATTTATGAAACACATCAAAGCAACATTTGTGAAATTACTTATTTACAGTTTAGTAGGAACTGGCATTCTTTGAAAAACATCCCAGTATTTTTAAACACATTCAGGCTGTCAAAGGTAAGTCTAATTATATCCAGGTGTAAGCCAAAAAAATGCTCCAAAGTATGTAACTCAAGCAATTAATTTTGATGGTTGTAAGGGCCAAAGTAAGTCAGTTTATCTTAGCTAATGATGCTTATAGCTGGTTTAGCTCACTGGGCTAAATCGCTGGCTTTTAAAGCAGACCAAGCAGGCCAGCATCACGGTTCCCGTACCAGCCTCCCCGGACAGGCGCCGGAATGTGGCGACTAGGGGCTTTTCACAGTAACTACATTGAAGCCTACTCGTGACAATAAGTGATTTTCATTTTTTCATAATAGGTGATCTTTTTAACCCTTAATATATGGTTTTGCAAGTCATGAGTTTGGGATCAGGACATCCTCATTTAGGTATTATGAAATAAACTCCCCGTGCAGACAACAAAGGAATCTGGACTGCAGCCAGTGGAACACTGCCACTCTAATTTATAAGTTGCAAACAATACAACTTGAATTTAAGGGCCAAAGCAATGCAGGAAATGGTGTGAAGTTTTGCAGTCACTGAATTCACTATTGTCCAATGTTTCAGGGGTCACATGAATGACTGAATTATGCCAATAAAATGCTGTAGTTTTAAGTATGAGAATTAAAATCTGTAAGTTATTTTAGAGAACATTAGTACTGGAGAATCAGCATGGGCAATCCTATTCTCAGTTTAAAGTTGATTCTCAGGAACTTTAAACCTTGCAGTGATTTATCAACCTGCTAAAAATAAATGCCCAGTATACATACATCCATGTTCCTCTGGCCCGACAGCAAAACACACACCAACTATTCAGTTTACCAGGAAAATGCATCCCTGCATCTGTTCATTTCCCAGACATGCCCTACTTCAGTTCATTATCCAAAATCACTTCTATAGTCACATCTGATCCGCTGTGCAAATTTGCAAGTTAAGTCCATTTTCCTCAAAAATATATCCAGAGCCAACCCCTTTCCCTAATTAATTCACAATATTCTTCCTGCAGTGAAACTATCAACTCCCACACCCACTTGTGCGGTAACTATAATTATTGCCACATTCCCCACTATCAGCAACTACACTACATTCATATGCTCTCCAATTGTCCAGGATAGTCTGTTTCCATTATTCTCCAGGGAAAACTCATGAACATTTTTACAATAAGTGCACACACTGCTGTCTAGATTTATACCGAATGCCAGCGCAATCCATCCACTCACACCATTCAATGTTCAACAGTCTCCTCTGTAAAATATAATATCCATATTCTATTCAATCTGTACCTATTCCTGCAGCAAACACATCCCCTTGCCAAATTCCTGCAAGAAGTACAATTGCCTGACATCCATCCTTCTCTAATAGCTAACTTCTCAACATCCATTCCCTGCATACACGCACCTTACTCCTCTGTACATTACACCCTACTGAATGCCACCCCTTACCGAGTTGGCCTCCTGTTAGTCTGTGGAAAGCATGAACAGTTCTTTTACAAAAATAATTAGTGGTTATCAGTTACTTGGTCTCACACTATTTAACATTAACAGGACATTAAAAAAAATGAAGAATTGCCAGTTAATAGGAAATATATTGATGGTTGAACTCACTTCACACAAAATGCAAGAAGTTTACTCATAACCTAAAAACACAAAAACTAAGACTGCATGTTCTACTGTATGTAGTTGCTTGGTTACCAGATGGTTCCCATCACAACGAGACTTGCCATTTATATATAAATCATCTGAATTACCCTTATCAAGTAATTTCTCATGATATTGTTATAAAATCATTACAGCTCTCAATTTTTTCAAAGGTAGTTGTAAAGTAGATGAAAAGCTTTCAAAACCATGGCCATGCTTAAATTCTGGTGTATCTGGGAGACTGAGAACAAAAAATGTGTCATTAAACCTTGAAATGCCTCCTTCCAATTCTGGTGTGCCTTCTGGCCCCACTCAGATCTGAAATTTCCATCATCTAAGAGAGAATGGAAAATTACTGCATGCAGAATGTATTTTATATACCTTCTTATATTGGAATATCATTACCATTTAAAAAATCAAGACATCCAGAAATAACACTGTTTATTTCATCTTGTAAATTTGTCAGTGAGCTAAAATTGGTTTTAAAATTACCGTCTTTATAAAATGTGCAACACATACCAGGTAGAAATTGACACTTCATTCTCTTGATTGCTTATGCTACAAACTAAGCAAGATCTTATGCCCTACTACATCCCATAGTGCAAGGACTGTAATTTGCAAACATGCATTGGGTGACAGTGGGTTTCCAACATGGGAGCTGACATGTTTTTATGTTGTATTTCTAAAAGGCAAAATAAGGGCAGCACGGTGGTGATGCCTCACGGCGCCGAGGTCCCAGATTCAATCCCGGCTCTGGGTCACTGTCCGTGTAGAGTTTGCACATTCTCCCCGTGTTTGCGTGGGTTTCGCCCCCACTACCCAAAGATGTGCAGGCTAGGTGGGTTGGCCACACTAAATTGCCCCTGAATTGGAAAAATTAATTGGGTACTCTAAATTTATATTAAAAAAAGGGAAAATAATTTGAATGAAATTAATCTTTGGTTGAAAAGAAAAGAAATAAACAACTTAGTGGTATGAGCTTTTACATAATATACAAAATGCATATTAGGAGAGTGGTCATGATTCAATATATACAGACACATCAGCATAATACAACATTCATGACTGACTATAACACAAATTAACACGACTATTGATGAAAAGAGACAAGAAAGCTTTTCATCTTGTACTCATCAGTACAAATGCAAAAATGTCAAATGTCAAACAATCACTATAATTTAAATTCCAGGAGAAAAGGGTGCTGATTGGTTGGTGAGTTGACTCTCATTAGCCAAGGCATTGTAATGGGGAACGAAAGACTCCCTAAGCTCCCTGGCATTTCAAAAATGGTGCAAGCCTTCAACGTATTTCTTGTGTTTGCAGAGAAAGGGTCCCTGCCTACCAAGGTATGTCACTTCCAAGAAGCGTAAATGAGCTTGATTAATTATCTTAAATTTGTTGTTGGTATAGCTAGTCGTGCACTCAAGATTGTTCAGAAAGTGCTGTTCAATTGCATCAACAGTAGTTATTTTGTTTGGAGTTTTGCAAGCACAGAAAGGTTGAGTATGGTCTGTACTCTGCCTATTAAGAACAACTAAAGGAATATGCTATTTGATTTGATCAGCTATTTGATGGGTTGTACAGACTACCTGGCATCGCACCGGCACTGACATCCTACATGACATCGCTCTATTGTGTGGTAACTAGAACGTGTTTGTGAACTGATGGCAGCATCCTGCTGGTATAAAATACCACATGCATAGCCATTTCATAGTGGCACTATGAACCAGCTTCTGTTGTCCATATTTTTGAAATACATTACTTTTCATGATAATTTGAAGTAGACTGGGCACTTTTCAGATCCAAAACTGATGGCCTTTGGCACACTTGCAAGTTTGTGATACAGTGAATGAGATTTGATTAGAACGGCCACCAGGGCCGGTTTTAAGCCTATTTGACCAATTTCATCAAATTGGGCCCTGCACCTTAAGGGGGCCCCGCGCCAGCAGCGACAGAGTTACCGTTTGAAGCCTTTTCTGTATTCTAAGAGGAACTATAGGGTAGTTTTTACTTTTGGGGAACGCACCGCATTACCGTCGACAAATCCTTCCGCCCGGGTAAGTAAGTTTCAAAATTTTAGTATATCAAGCATTTAATGTTTTTTTTTGGTTAAAGACGAGCATACTACACGAAATATAAACATACATAAATTTTTACTTTTGTAGAGTAGGGGCCCCGCCATCACTTTTCTAATTGGGCCCGCAATTCCTAGCACCGGCCCTGACGGCCACTGTCCTGCAGGTTAGCATTGAAGCACTCTGTTTATGTGTCAGGCTGGCAAGGTGAGTAAATGGCTCTGTATACAAGATTGCTGATAAGGCCAATCTTTTGGCACATTGTGGAAACATTGAGATTCTGATGAAAAGCTTCAGCAATATGTGTCACTTCAGCACAACTCAAATTATTGAGAAGCAGTTTTTATGTGGCTTATTTGTATTACTTGACTATGCATTGTTACGTATATTTTGAAGAAAGGAAATTATTTAGGGTGAACAAAGTGGGCCTTACATCATACCAAATAGAAATATTGAATTTCACATCCATTAGTCTACGTGTGGAGCACAAGTTCTCAATGCATTTGTTTTCAAGTTTTGCTGGAAATATCTGGTGGTCTTCAATGGTGTCAGGTCCTTGCTTCAGTGGTCTGAGCGTTTTACATTTTTGGGAGTTAACTCACATTGTGCTACAGCTGCTGACAGAGTATCATAACCCAGGAATGCAACATTAGTTGCCACGTGACCTGAACTGGATATTTGTGCCTTTTGCACATGTATTTTTTCAAGTGGGGTTCACATCACAACGTCTTGTGGGATTACTTTGAATCCCGCGTGGCGTTGCGAGCCGGATCAGCGTCGGGGGCAGGGTCTCCGGCTTTAAACAGCCACGCTGTGCCACGGCGAGCTGCTTTTCCGGCGCAGTGTTGGATTGCGCCCATAGTCACTTTGTAGGACCCTGGGGGGGTTTCTCGCTGGTTTAGCCCACACCTTGAATTTTCTTTCAACACTGGGGAGCTGAACTCAGAGAACGAGCAGCCATTTTGAAAGGGTGCCCTGATCTCTATGTCCCTCCCACCCCACCCATGGGCAATGAGGTGATTGAAGGAAAGGAGAATATGGGAAAAAGGTGAGTATCTGGTGGTAGAACTACTTCTTGTTTAGAGGATGAATATAAGCATTAACTGGCTGGGCCGAGGGGTAATTTCTATGCAATATACTGGACAATAACAAAGAAGAAGATAACAAATGCTCAACTTATTTTTTCTTTATTTGTATTTTTAATGGGAGTATTCAATTCAAGCTGCTCAACCAACCTCTGTGTAATGGTAAAATTTCCCATTCTTCAGTGAGTAAATTCAGCAGCTTTCTAGACACATTCCAGCAACCCCTCCAACTCTGCATTTCCAAGGACTCAATTGTTTATCTGAAACTCTCTCAAGAAAGCTATGAAACTTCATTTGGATAATATAAAAGTACTGAAATAGCTTCATGATATGAATAAAGTAAATTGATTACATTGTTCTCATGTTTTGCAGGGTTTGTACTAACATGAGTCAAACACCAATCTTATCCCTTCCCTAAGTCACTTTACTTCTACAATTCTAAAGTTACAGAAAGTCTTCACTTGCAAAAATGTTTCCATACCACATACCCTAACCCTAATCCTGAGTGTCATCGTGAATCTGACACTGTTTTTCATTGGAATCGATTGTATTCCACATGGCGCCGCTGCTAGCCCCCAACGGTCGCTGAGTCAGTGCAGGGCAGCACCAGTTTTGCTGTTGGGAAGTCCACGAATCCTGCCCCGGAGTCAACACTTAGTCTCAGGAATGGACCATTCCGCCGCATATCTTCCATCAGGAACAAGGGGGGCGATTCTCCGCACTCACGACGGTGCGGAGAATAGCGGGGGTCGTAAATTTTTACGGCCACGCTGGTCTGACGCCCTCCCGCTATTCTCCCCCCCCCCCCCCACGCCCGCCTCCTGACACGAATCGCTGCCCGCCGTTTTTTTACGGCGAGCAGCGATTCTCAGCTGGCCGATGGGCCGAAGTCCAAGCCCTTTACGACCGTTTTTAGGAACGTCAAACACACCTGGTCTGACCGTTCGTAAAAACGGCCGTAAAGTTGTGATCTTGGGAACCATGGCACCGATTGGCACGGCAGTACCACGGCCGTGCCAAGGGTGCCATGGGCCCGCGATCAGTGGGCACCGATCGCGGGCAGCGGGTACTTACCCCGCGCACTCTTTGTCCTTCCGCCGCCCCGCTGTATTCATTCGCGGGGCGGCTGAGGGGCATCCCGGCCCGCGCATGCGCGGGTTTCGCGCAAATGCGCGATGACGTCATCCGCGCATGCGCGGGTTGGAGTCTTCCAATCCACGCATGCGCGGCTGACGTCATGTGACGCGTCAGCCGTCGCAAACCCTGGCACGCGGGCTTAACGAAATTCGTTAAGCCCGCGATGCCGGAGTTCACGGCCGCGGGATGCTAGCCCCGACCGGGAACCAGAATCGGTTCCCGGTCGGGGGGGCGGAGGCTGGTGTCAAACCCGCCCGTTTTTGACGCCAGCCTCACGATTTCTCCAGGTTTCGGAGAATCACGCCCAAGGTCTTTCAAGAAACTATATTATAGGAGAAATTTTTTTCTTTTCTTTTTGCGTTCTTGGGCTGTGGGCATCGCTGTCTGGGCCAGCATTTGTTTCCCATCCCTAATTGCCCTTGAACTGAGTGGTTTGCTCGGCCATTTCAGTGAGGGGCAGTTAAGAGTCAACAGCATCGCTGTGTGGGTCTGGAGTCATGTGTAGGCCAGACCGGGAAAGGACGGCAGATTTCCTTCCCTGAAGGACATTAGTGAACCAAACGGGTTTTTGCGACAATGGTTTCATCTTTAGACTTTTAATTGCAGATTTTTATTGAATTCAAGTTTTACCATCTGCCATGGTACCCCAGAGCATTACCCTGTGTCTCTGAATTACTAGACCAGCGACAATACAACTTCTGCCATGATCATAGGGCAGACCCAATATATCTCCTACACTGTCCAAACCCACGTCGATATCATCTGAAGGAGGCATGTGGATCAACTGTTGGTGGGGAGAACTATTCTGTCAGAAGCAAAACCCGCAGAAAGTTTCAATCCAACTGTGCTGAGAAACGACCTGGACCTTCCTGAAAAACTGAAAATCAGAACTGATTGGGGGAAACAGCACCTCGATTGCAAATCAAGTCCCAAGTCAATCTCAAATCCAAACGTCATCTCTGGTTAAAACAACCACTGACGACTTTCACATCGAATTAAAGACACTAGAGTTTCCAGTAAGTGCTAAGAAGCAGTGCCAGATGCTCACCGACAAACACAGAGAACGATGATCTTCAAATCATCTGACTTATTGACCGTTGTTGTTTATTGATTGTACGTGATATACTTTTTTATACCTTGTGTTGGGGCAGTTTGATTTAAAGGGGGAGGAAATGTGTATTTATCATGATTTCTTATTATCAGCATTGAAGCTGAATACGACGCATTAGATAATGCATGCATGACATCATCGGAGGTGACGTTATCGGCCGTTTGCGTGGGGAACTGCACAGAGTACGTCTTCAGCTTGTACTGAACACATCTCCTTCATAAAGCTCCTTAGCTCTGTGGCCTCCTACCTCAATTCTGCAAACACCAATACACAAAAGTTAACATGCAGGGTATCTTTGGCATTTCTGCTACATTTTGCAAAACTTGCTGTGAAATTAATAGGGAAATGTTTGCACACCATTATTAATATACAAATTTACCATGTTATTTGTTATTTCCATGTTCTACTCAACTAAGCATAATCACACTGCCATCTCCCTGTCAATACCATTATTCTATAAAATGGCCAGCTCCCATATGGGAAAAAAAATATCGAAGAGGACAATTAGTGATTTGTTTTGGAAGGAAACATGGGTTATATTAAAATGAGGATATTTCAACTTTTGGCATTGTTTGTCACAGTTCCAGCAAGTGAAGGGGGCACTCAGTAGAGTGCATACCTTTGCCACGCTATGTCAAAATTTCAATTACGCAGCTCTTCCTTGAGGCTTTTCCAAGCCTGCTTGATGTTCTATGACTACAAAGATGAAAAAATGTTTTTATTAAGAGCATCCATCTCACTGAGGACGTCTCAGGTCATTCCCCATCCAATAACCTGCTCTGAAAACTCTGCACACATTTTGACAGCTCTGACAAATTTCACCACAAAAGTTGAGTCAATCCACAACATTCTAAACAATCAACAACATGTTAAATGAAACAACACACAACATTCCAAAAAAAAAAATCAATTTCTCCTAATTCCAAATTTAAATGGGTCCTTTAAAAAAATCCATGAACTGGATTAACACCTTTGCTGAAAAGTACGCGGTTCCTTCTTGGGCCAAACCCTATTTGTACACAACGTTTTGTCTAAATCGGTCCATTAATGTTTGAGACATATTGGACGGGATTCTCTCATAATGGGGCTATATCTCCACGCCGGCGTGAAAACCGGCGCCAACGGCTCCGGCGTCAACGGCCCCCGAAAGTGAGGAATTCTCACCTTCCTAGGGGGCTAGGTTGGCGCCGGAGTGTTCCCGCAGCTCCAGCCAGCGCAGAATGGCCTGCGCGAATTCGTGCATGCGCGGAACGGCCGGCGTATTTCCGCACATGCGCGGAATGGCCAGCGTATTTCTGCGCATGCGCAGAACGGCCAATGTATTTCCGCGCATGCACGGGTGTTCCCTTTTCCGTGCCAGCCCCCGGGCAATTTGGCAGAGCCCTACAGGGCCCGATCACGGGTCAGGACACCCCGGGGTTGAATCCCCCCCACCCCACCCCCCCTCCAGGATGGCCCTCGCACACTCACCTTCCAGGTCCCGCCGTGTGGGAGATGAGGAATCCACACCGGCGGGTCTCGGCCAAACTCGTCGGCCACTTGGCCCTTCGGGGCGCGGTGAATCATCATTGTCAATGGCTCCCGACCGCCGCGGCGGGAATCCTGCGGGCGCCTGGAAAACGTCACCGGAGAATGGGTAAGCCGGCACCCTCACACCCCCCCGGGATTCTCCGACCCGGCCATTCAAACAGTGTCACAGCAAAAATCACAACCTCCACCACTGAGCACTAAACACCATTTTCAGGATATTATGTTGAATTCCAATCTCAATGAGATCGACAAAGATGTCACAATTCTGGACAGAAAAATTCTGAATTGATGTAATCATTGGCCGAGATTCTCTGTTCAAGAGACTATGGCGGGAATCTCTACTTGCCGACGCCATAATCGCATTCGGCGATCGGGCGGAGAACCCTTTTGATGCCGAAATCGGGGGTGTTTTCGGTGCTGCGCCCCCTCCAAAACGGCATCATCAGTGAGTATGCCACACCCCTTTGGGACGGCCTTGTGACGTCACCTGAAGGCCCTCCCCCGATGCTCCCCTCCTGATGGACCGACTTCGCGACTGCGTGGATCACTTGTGCTCTCAGTTTTCGTCAACCTCTGGTGGTGATTATGGACTGTGGCCAGCGCTGCCACTGATGGGGGGGGGGCGATCGCTGGCTGGGGGGGGGGGGGCTTCGGCGGGTGTTGGGAGTTGGTTCGGGGGTGGCAAGGGAGGTTACAGTGGGGGTACTATCTGACAGGTCGGGTCCGCAGGCGGCATGACCGCTCTGCAGCGCCGTCATGCGCGGCCATGAACCCAGCAATTCCCTGGCCATTTCTGTCAGGAACGCTGGAGGGTTTACGTGGCGCAGCTGCTAGCCCGGGTGGGAGGGGTCTTTGATTATGCTGCTCACTTTCCCAAGGCAGGGGGAGGAGTAGACAGAGTCAATGGATGGGAGGCAGGTTCACATGAAACACTGGGCTGTGTTCACAACTCTCTGTAGTTTCCAACGCCTTGGGCTGAGCAGTTGCCATACCAGGCTGTGATGCAGCCAGATAGGACGCTTTCTATGGTGCATCTGTAAAAATTAGTAAGAGTCGATGTGAACATGCCAAATTTCCTTACTTTCCTGTTGTGCTTTCTGGGTCACAGCGTCGGCATGAGTGGACCAGGACAGATTGTTAGCGATGTGCACATCTAGGAATTTGAAGCTGTCAACCATCTCCACCTCAGCACTATTGGTGCAGACAGGGGTGTGTATGAATACTTCACTTCCTTAAGTCGATGACCAACACCTTGGTTTTGCTACCATTGAGGGGAGATTGTTGTCGTTGCACCATGCCACTAGGTTCTCTATCTCCCTCCTGTATTCTAACTCATTGTTATTTGAGATCCACCATGGTTGTGTCATCAGCAAACTTGTAGATGGATTTGGAGCTGGATTTTGCCACACAGTCTTGTGTGTACAGGGAGTACAGTAGGGGGCTAAGTACACAGCCTTGCGGTGCACCAGTGTTGAGGACTATTCTGGAGGAAATATCAGTTGTTTATCCTGACTGATTGTGGTCTAAGGGTCAGGAAGTCGAGGATCCAGTTGCAGAGGGAGGAGCCAACCAAGTCCTAGGTTTTGAAGTTTGGATATGAGTTTGGCTGGCATTATGATGTTGAAGGTGGAGCTGTAGTCAATGAACAAGAGTCTGACGTAGGAGTCTTTGTTGTCGAGGTGCTCCAGGGATGAGTGCAAGGCCAGGGAGATGGCGTCTGCTGTGGACTGATTATGGCGATATGCGAATTGCAGTGGATCAAGGCATTCTGGGAGTATGGAGTTGATGTGTCTCATGACCAACCTCTCAAAGCACTTCATAATGCTAGATGTCAAGGAAACTTCCGGTGACGGCAGGTGAGAGGCAGCCGCACACTGGAGGGCTCCCACTCGGGAATGGAAATTTTGGAGTTTTAACGCCCGGTCCTGGAGGCAACGGAGTTTGAAAAGGCTGCAAGAAGGCACAGGGAGGAAAAATGTCCAAGTTTGGGAGAAAAAGGGCCGTGAAAAAGGGGGTTAATGAAAGTCCGGCGGTGAGTGGAAAAGTCAGCACAGGAACTGTAAGGAAAGCGGAGGCTGGAGCACCAGGGGAGGCCGCAGCAGAAGAAATGACCAAGGTGGAATTTGAAAAACAGTTCACAAAACACATGGAAACAATGAAGAAGGAGATGGGGGCGGTATTGAAAGTGCTGGTGGAGGAGGCGATTGCCCTGGTGAGGGCAGCGGTATCAAGCACAGTGGTGGAGGTGTGGGAGCAAGGTGAGACACTGAAGGAAGTGGAAGAGGTATTATTGCAGCACAGTGATCAATTCACCTCGATGGGGAAGGGGTTGCAGAAGGTGATAGAGACCAAAAAGGGTCTGCGAGACAAAATAGAAGACCTGGAAAACAGATCCAGGCAACAGAATCTGAGGATCGTGGGTCTGCCCGAAGGGGTGGAAGGTCCGAGGCCAATGGAGTATTTTGCCACAATGTTGGTGAAGCAATTGGGGGAGGGGGACGATCCCTCCCGGTACGAACTGGATCGGGCTCATCGGTCCTGGAGGCCTATACCAAAGGCAAGTCAGCCGCCAAGAGTAATAACTGTTTCCGTAGGTACAGCGGGAAGGAGAAAGTCCTGTGCTGGGCAAAGCAGAAGTGGGTGGTGTAGTGGACTGGAGCTGGTATACACATATATCAGGACTTTACGGTGGAGCTGGCGAGGAGGCGGGCTGCCTTCAGCCGGGTGAAGAAGGCACTGTACATCAGCAAGGTGCAGTGCAGGATAGTATATCCAGCTAAGTTGAGGGTGACCTACAAATCCAAGGACTTTTATTTTGGGACGGTGGAAGCAGCGGAGGAGTTTGCAAAGGCAGAAGGACTGTGGTAGAATTGAGAAATGGTCATGTACCGATGTAGCCTCATGTAACTGTATTTTTTCACTGCGTGCTGGTATATGTACTATACGAGTCAACGCTGTACATATTTGGACAATGGAAGAGAAGGGACTTTCATTTGCAATGATGGTTCTTTGGGGCTTGGGTGTGTATGCGGGGGTTGTGTGCAAAAGGGGATTTCTTGATTTTCCTGGGACCGGACAGGGGGAAGGAGACCCGGGCGGGAGCCACCACGCTGGCCGGTTTAAGCCGGCCAGTGAACGGGAGTGAGGTGGGGGGGAGGGGCTGCGGCCATCAGAACCTGGTAGAACACGTTTTGGTGAGTCCAGCCGGGGTGACAAGTTGTGGGGAGGACCTGAGGTTGGGGGAAGGAGTTTACAAGAGGAAGTGGAGGGGAGGAGTCTGGGGGGGTGGGGGAGGTGCCTACAATTCATGGGTGTCATTTACAGTACTCTTTCGGGGTTTGGATGGCATTGAATATTAGTGGGGATGGGGGGGGGGGGGGGGGGGGGGGGGGGTTTGGACCGTATACGTCAATGGTGACCATAGGTTATTCCTGATTCCTTTCTTTTTTTCCTTGTTTCCTACTTGGAAGGGTTTGTTTTATTTGATGCTTATATTGTCAGGCGGGCCGTTGTTTGGGGTGGTGAGAGAATGGAATCGTTGTTGTTAATAAGGGGATTGACATTGTATTCGTTACCGTTTATTGTTTGTTGGTGGTGTGTAAACTCTGAAGAAAATGTGAAAATGGAGAATAAAATAAAAATTTAAAAAATGATACGGTAGATGTCAAGGCCACCAGACAGTAGTCATGAGGCATGTTGCCTGGTACTTCTTTGGCACTGGTATGACAGCGATCTTCTTGAAACAGCTGGGAACCTCAGAAAAGAGTAGAGAGAGGTTGATGGGGGTCTCAGATGGGGTCCACCTATTCAGGCAGTCTTGGGGGGGTCCCTTTATTCAGAGGGTCTCTCTACCTAGAGGGTCTCTGTAAGGGGGTCTCCCTATCTAGGGGTTCTCTGGGGGTGTCTCCCGGTTTAGATGGGCCTCTGGGGGGGGGGGGGGGGGGTTGGATAGGGGTGGGGTGGACAGGTCATCCACTGTGGGGTGAGTGAACTTTGGTAACATCTCCCTTAAGGGGTTACCCCCTTGGCCCAGGGCAAGGTCCACTACATAAGGGCCACTCGGTAAATACCAGTAGTCATCCGCGTCCACGTGACTCCTGGCCCAGTGGACTGGAGAATTGCGAGGGCCCGAGACTCTGGTGCCGGGCCCGCTAAGTGGATGCAATGGGTCATTCGGATCCATTTGCATCCATTGGTATCCTACCACTGGCGTCTGGGCACGAACTCCAAACCTGCTGCCAGCGGGGTAGGCCGGAGCATAGCAGCCAGGTCGATACCCGATGCAAACCTCGGTCTCGGCTGGACGCCTGATCGTGAGTCAAGGGGCGGAGAATCCAGGCTATTGAAGTTTAATAAGAAGTAATTCAGAGATTAGAACAAATATGAAATACTGTGAAATCTGCAAATATTAATTAAAAACAGAAAATCCTGGAAGCTCTCAAAAGGTCAAGTAGAATCTGTGGAGATCTTAGGAGGCATAAACAGGGATAATGTTTCCGATCAATCTTTCATCACTGACCTCAAATATGAGGCCAGATCTTTAAATGGCAAGTTGGGTCTGAAATTCCTGCCTCCACTCTGGGTGTCTGAAATTTTCATGAGGGCTGGGGAAGCATGGGCCTGCTTAGTCAAATTAAGCTCATTAAGGAGCTTGTTAAAACTCTGATTTACTCTACCTGGTTTTAAATTTTGTGGAGACAGCCGGTGTTCTGGAGCTGTCTGCTTCATGTCTAGCTGAAGGCAGGTAACGAACCATGTCAGGGAGTGAAGAAAAACGGTGCAGGCGGGTCTAAAGGCCGATCAGAGCTGAAAGGGCAAACCCTTTTAAAGGAAAAGTGGCAACAACCCATTACAAGTCAGAAGAAGAGTCAGCATTAAGAACTTCGGCATGCCTGGGCATCGGAACAGTAGATAAAACTTTTATGACTTCACCTAAGCAAGGAAGATTGCTGCTGGAAATGGATATGGCACCTTCTGGGGCTGGTTTAGCATTGGGCTAAATCGCTGGCTTTTAAAGCAGACCAAGGCAGGCCAGAAGCATTGTTCAATTCCCATATCATCCCCCCCGAACAGGTGCCGGAATGTGGCGACTAGGGGCTTTTCACAGTAACTTCATTGAAGCCTACTTGTGACAATAAGCGATTTTCATTTCATTCATTTTGTCATTTCATAAATCAAGGTTCTGAGATGAGAAGCAGCAGCCTGCACAAGAATACAGCCCTGTGCATTTGGAGACCTGTAGAGTGGTGGCCAACAATGTCCTCCAGTGACTTCTGGTGGCGACTATGAAGTGAACGGTCACACATTTGGCAGCTCCGCTCATAGTGGTCTTTGTGCGGCTTTTAAGCCGGATTGTTGCAGGAAATATGTAGAGAAAGGGTGTAGAAGCAAGGACCAAAGGGACCCCCAGTTTATGGAGCTGCGGCCCAGAAGTCATCGGAAAAGAATGAACCAGGCGGTGGTGGCAAATGACTAGCGGACAAGGCGAGTGGGGATGGCCATCGAACAGGGTCGGACCCCGTCAGCTCAGTGGTCGATGGACCAGTTGGTGAGCTTCTTAAATGAGAAGTTCACCCAACAATGGAAGGAGAGTGCGGAGGACCTGGCCTGGGCGGTGGACTCGATCAAGTCAGTGGTTGACCGCGTAGAGATGGAACTGGCGACCCAGGGTCAGGCGATCCAGAGGTTGGAGGAGCTGGTGGCACAGATTGAGATGCTGCAGGACCAGCAGAAGCGATTGTTGGAGAAAGCGGAGGACCTGGAAAATCGTTCTCAGAGGCAGACCATTCGGATTGCGAGTCTGCTGGAGAGAATCGAAGGATCGGACACTGGTGCGTATGTGGGGAAGATGGTGGAGAAGCTGCTTGGGGAAGGTGCGTTTGATTGACTGCTGGAGGTGGATCGGGCCCACAGGGTGCTGATGCGGAAGCCCCAGGGGGGTGAGTCACCAAGGGCGATGGGGGTGCGATTGCATCGGTTCCTGGACAAGGAGTGCATTATGAGGTGGGCCAGGCAGACGAGGCGATGTACGTGGGAGGATGTCGAGATCCGGATGTATCAAGACCTGGGGGCAGAGCTCGCAAAAAGGAGGACGAGCTTTAATAAGGTCAAGCCGGCCCTGTACAAAAAGGGCATAAAGTTCAGACTACTGTACCCAGCCTGGCTATGGGTGACCTATGGGGGCTGGGAGTGGTACTTTGCCTCGTCGGAGGAGGCAGCGGATTTCATGAAGGAGAATAGACTGACTGGTGAAGGGAGAGCTTGAAGTTTGACTGAGGGGATCTGAATTATGTTTTGTAAAACTTTGGATCTGTGTTGTTTGCAGGGCCAGCCCAAGGCACCGGCAACTCGGGCAGTCACCCGGGGCGCCATGTGCTGGGGGCGCCAGAGACCCAGGTCCCGCGCATGCGCAGTTGGGCTGGTGCCAACCAGCGCATGCGCGGTGGCCGCCCTCACCCAGGGCGGCCCCCCCGCCCCCCTCTCGGCCCCCCCCGCCCCCCCCCCCGCCCCCCTCTCGGCCCCCCCGCCCCCCCTCGACCCCCTCTCGGCCCCGCCCCCCGGCCGCCCCCCCCCCCCCCCCCCCCCCCCACCCCGAAGGGCGGCGAAGTTCAGCTTGCCCGGGGCGCCAGCAACCCTAGGGCCGGCGCTGGTTGTTTGGGCATATCTTGGGGATTTTGCTTGTTCCTTGCTGGGTTTTTTTCAGTTTGGTTTGGGGTTAGGCTGGTATACAGTCATTTGTAACGGGAGGATGGGTGGGCCTGTGTGCTCGGAACTTGGAAGGGATTGTTTGTTTGCTTTTGCTTCTTGCCTTTGTTTCGACTGTTTGCACTAAGTGCGGGGGGAGGGGACCAGCGGGGGTGGGGGGGGGGGGGGGGTGGTAAGATGGTAGGCGCCATGGGTGGGAGCTACCATGGGATGGCTAGTTCACGGTAGCAAAGTTGGGGGGTGAGCTGAAGACCCATTTGGGGGGGAGTAGACAGCTGACGGGGAGGGGACTTTCAAGGTGGAGGAGGGTTGATGGCGGTAGTTGCCCGAGGACGGGCCAGGGGAGAGGCAGGACTGGCCGAGGTGAGGTTATGGTTTATCGGCAGGGGGGATAACCAGGCTGGTCACGTGCAACGTTTGGGGACTGAATGGGCCGGTGAAAAGGCCCGTGTGTTCGCGCACTTGAGGCAGCTAAAGGCGGATGTGGCCATGTTGCAGGAGACACATTTGAAGGTGGGGGATCAGATTAGGTTGAGGAAGGGATGGGTTGGGTAGGTGTTTCATTCGGGATTAGACTTTAAAACGAGGGGCATGGCAATCCTGGTCAATAAACGGGTGGCGTTCGAGGTGGGGAAGATAGAGGCAAACCCCAAACTGAGATGATGTTGAGTTTGTCAGATGGGTGCTGGGGAAGATCCCGGACCTGGATTCATATCGACTGATTATGGGGGGAGATCTCAACACGGTCCTGGATCCGAGGCTGGATCGGTCGAGTTCCAGGTCTGGGAAGGTATCAACTGTGGCAAAGGAGCTGCGTGGGATTATGGAGTGCATGGCAGGGGTGGATCCGTGGAGATTTGGGAGGCCAAGGAGTAAGGAGTTTTCATTCTACTCCCATGTACACAAGGTATATTCTCGGAAAGACTCTTTTGTACTGGGCAAAACGCTACTGGCTGAGGTGGTGGATGTTGAATATTCAGCAATTGTGGTCTCAGACCACGCCTCGCACTGGGCAGACCTGCAAGTCAACAAAGGAAAGGCCCAGCGGCCGCAGTGGAGGTTGGATGTGGGGATGTGCGTGGGCCTAGTGGTCGAGAGAGCAGCAGGAGTTCCTAAGTAGGTGCTTTGCCGAGCTGAAGACGGAGATGCTGGCCCCTATGTAGGCCTCTATGGAAAGGATAGTGGAGACTCAGAAGGTGCAGGAGAAGGCGTTCAAAGAGGTGGAGAGAAAGGTATCTGACAACAAGGATGAGATCCTGGGCCTGGCGGTCAGGGTGGAGGCGCATGAGGCCCTGCACAAGAGATGGCAGGAGAGACTGGATGACCTTGAATATAGGTCCAGGAGACCAAACCTGCAAATTCTGGGCCTCCCTGAAGGTGTGGAGGGGGGCGGACGCGAGCGCATTTGTGACTACAATGCTGGGGTCGCTGATGGGCGCGGGGGCCTTCCCGCGGCCCTTGGAATTGGATGGAGTGCACAGAGTCCTCGCGAGGAAGCCTAGGGCGAACAAACCACCGGGAGCGATGGTGATGAGATTCCATCGCTTCACAGACAGGGAGCGTGTCTTGCGTTGGGCAAAGAAGGAGTGGAGCAGTAAGTGGGAGAACTGCGAGATTCGTATATACCAGGACCTGGGACCTGAATTGACTAAGAGGCGTGCGGGATTCAACCGGGCTAAGGCGGTCCTCCACAACAAAGGGGTGAAGTTCGGGCTGCTGCATCCGGCAAGGCTTTGGGTAACATACCAGGACAGGCACCACAACTTCGATACTCTGGACGAGGCGTGGACATTTATTAAGCGTGAAAAGCTGGACTCGAACTAATGGACGTGGGTGAAACGTCCTGGTGGGGACGTGTAACTGGGTGTTGGCCTAATGTAAGATTAGTAGCAGAATTTAAGTTGTTCGCTTTTCCTTTTTTTTGGGGGGGGGGGGTTCTTTTATGCAGGGGGTAGGGTAACGCCCGGGATGTGTTTCTTGTTTCACGGGAAGAATTTGGGTGGCTCTCGCTCTCTGACCCGGTGGGGGAGGGGAGGTTGGGGGCCCAAAGGAGGAAACAACAGTTAGATTGGGGATAGAGGCGGGAGCGGCCGGGGTCAGCATGGGTCACCTGACTTACGGAAGCGTTATGGGGGGGAAATCAGTGCTAAGCGGGTGCTTGGCACGTGGGATTGGGATGGGGGGGGGGGGGGGGGGGATGGGGTGCTTCTTTGCTGACTGAAGGGGAGCCAACTTTTGGGTACAGATGGAAAGTCGGGTTGGGGAGCCTCCGGCGGGAGGGCTGGAGCGAGCCGGGGGGCGCGGGCGCATGGCTGGCCGAAAAAGGGAGATGCTAGTCAGCGGGGGGGGGGGGGGGGGGGGGGGAGACAACCCCCCCGTCCAGGCTGATCACATGGAATGTGAGGGGTCTGAACGGGCCGGTCAAGAGGGCCCGCGTCTTCTTGCACTTAAAGGGATTAAAGATGGTCGTGGTCATGCTACAGGAGACGCACTTAAAATTCGCTGACCAAATGAGGTTGAGGAAGGGATGGGTGGGCCAGGTGTTCCACTCAGGGCTGGACTTGAAGACCAGAGAGGCAACAATTCTGGTTAGCGAATGGGTGGCATTCGAGGCCGTGAGTATTGTGGCGGACAAAGGGGGGGTGGGGGGGGGGGGGGGGGGGGGGGGAGGTACATTATGGTGAGTGGCAAGCTGCAGGGGGTCCGGGTGGTGTTATTGAATGTCTATGTCCCGAACTGGGACGACATGGAATTCATGAGGCGTATGCTGGGTAAAATCCCGGATTTGGAATCAAGTAATTTGATCATGGGGGGGGACTTCAACACAGTCCTGGATCCGGCATTGGACCGGTCTAAGTCCAGGTCGGGAAAGAGACCGGCAGCGGCCAGTGCTCTGGGGGAGTTCATGGATCAGATGGGGGGGCGTGGACCTGTGGAGATTCGCGCGGCCAAGGGCAAAGGAGTTCTCTTTTCTCTCCCTTTCACAAAGTGTACTCTCGGATTGACTTTTTTGTGTTGAGCAGGGCGTTAATCCCAAGGGTGGAGGGGGTCGAGTATTCAGCCATTGCGGTCTCAGACCATGCCCCGCACTGGGTGGACTTGCGACTAGGGGTGGAGGGAGGGCAGCGCCCTCTCTGGAGACTAGATGTGGGACTGCTAGCGGATGAAGAGGTGTGCGGGCGGATAAGGAGGAGCATCCAAAACTATGTGACAACAAACGATACAGGGGAGGTAACAGCAACAACGGTCTGGGAGGCTATAAAGGCAGTTGTCAGAGGGGAGTTAATCTCTATTAGGTCCCATAGAGAGAAGAGGGAGAGGGCGGAGAGGGAGAGCCTGGTGGGAGAGATACTCAGAATTGACAGGGGGTACGCGGAGACCCCCGAGGAGGGGCTGCTAAAGGAGCGGCGGAGACTGCAGGCGGAGTTTGATCTGCTGACCACTGGGAATGCGGAGGCACAGCTGAGGAAGGTGAAAGGGACAGTCTATGAGTATGGGGAGAAAGCAAGTAGGATGCTGGAGCGCCAACTTCACAGGAGAGAGGCGGCCAGTGAGATTGGGGAAGTTAGGGATAAGGCAGGTAACACGGTCTTGGGCCCAGAGAAGATCAACAAAGTCTTCAAGGAGTTTTATTGTAAACTGTACGAGTCTGAGTCCCCAATTATGGAACAATTGAGGTTCCCAAGGGTGGACGAGGACCTGGTGGAGGGACTGGGGGCCCTGATTGAGTTGGAGGAGATAGTTAAGGGCCTAGAAAGTATGCAGTTGGGCAAGGCCCCGGGACCGGACGGCTTCCCTGTAGAATTTTACAAGAAATTCTCGGAGCTGCTGAGCCCACTCTTGCTAAGAGCCTTTAACGAGGCTAAGGAGAGAGGAACCCTCCCCCCGATGATGTCGCCGGCTTCTATCTCGCTCATCCTGAAGAGGGAGAGGGATCCACTTCAATGTGGGTCCAACAGGCCGCTATCGCTCTTGAACGTGGATGCCAAACTAGGCTAAAATTCTGGCTACTAGAATAGAGGACTGTGTCCCGGGAGTGATTGATGAGGATCAGAAGGGTTTCGTCAAGGGCATGCAATTGAACGCAAATGTGAGGAGGCTCCTAAACATTACCATGATGCCCTCAGAAGGAGGGGATACAGAAGTAGTGGCTGCAATGGATGCAGAGAAAGCCTTTGACCGGTTGCAATGGGAGTACCTGTGGGAAGTGTTGGGTAGATTTGGATTTGGTAGGGTGGGTCAAGCTACTATATCAGGGATTCATAGGGTGGGTCAAGCTACTGTATCAGGCCCCCGTAGCAAGTGTATCCACGAACTGGCTGAGGTCGGAGTATTTTAGGCTGCACTGAGGGACGAGGCAGGTGTGCCTCCTCTGCCCGCGACTATTTGCACTGGCAATTGAGCCGTTGGCCATAGTGCTGAGGACTTCAAGGAACTGGAGGGGGCGGAGGAGCACCAGGTTTCGCTTTACGCAGATGACCTGATATTGTATATTTCGGACCCGCTAGAGGGGATGGGGGAGGTCATGCGGATCCTAAGAGACTTTGGGAGCTTCTTGGGGTACAAGTTGAACATGGGGAAAAGTGAGCAGCTTGTAATCCACGCTAGGGGTCAGGAGAGACTGGGGGAGCTCTGCTCAAGATGGTGGAGAGGAGCTTTCGCTACCTAGGAATACAGGTGGCCAGGGACTGGGATGCCCTACATAGGCTCAAACTGTCTCGGCTTGTAAAGCAGATTGAGGAAGACTTTAAAAGTTGGGACATGCTCCCGCTTTCCCTGGCTGGAAGGTGCAGACTGTGAAACTGACGGTCCTCCCCAGATTCCGGTTCGTTTTCCAGTGCCGTCCCATCTTTATCCCCAAATCCTTCTTCAAGCGGGTGAACAAGATTATCACGGGATTTGTGTGGACCCGATTCGGAATAACCATAGATCTGTTCCAGGCAAGATAGACAGGGAGTGGAGGTTTCAAAGCTGGCACAGAGCAGGCATTAAAAGGATGGGGAACCTGTTCATAGATGGGACTTTCCCTAGCTTGAATGCGCTGGAGGAGAAATTCAGCCTGCCCCCTGGAAACGCCGTCAGATACCTCCAAGTCCACGACTTTCTCAAAAAACAGGTGGGGACATTTCCGTTGCTACCCCCTCGTAGGATTCAGGACAGGGTGATGTCTGGCATCTGGGTAGGAGCGGGGAAGGTGTCAGACAACTACCAAGAACTGCAGGAGGCGGAGGAAGCCCCAGTGGAGGAACTGAAGGGTAAGTGGGAGGAGGAGTTGGGTGAGGAGCTAGATGAGAGCCTGTGGGCTGATGCTCTAGGCAGGGTTAATTCCTCCTCACCATGTGCCAGGCTCAGCTTAATTCAGTTTAAGGTGGTACATCGGGCACACATGACGACGGCGAGAATGAGCAAGTTCTTTGGGGTGAAGGACAGGTGTGCGAGATGTTCAGGGAGTCCAGCGAACCATGTCCATATGTTTTGGGCATGCCCGGTGCATAAAGAATTCTGGCAGGGCTTTGCGAGGGCTCTATGTCCAGGATTTTTGACACAAGGGTGAAGCCGAGTCCAGGACTAGCAATCTTTGAGGTGTCAGAGGATCCGGGAGTGCAGGGGACGAAAGAGGCCGAGGTTTTGGCCTTTGCCTCCCTGGAGACGGATCTTGTTAATGTGGAGGGACTCGAAACCCCCGAGCGTGGAGACCTGGGTTAGTAACATGGCTGGGTTTCTCAGCCTGGAGCGAATAAAGTTTACATTGAGAGGGTCCATGCTGGGGTTCTCCCGACGGTGGCAACCGTTTCTTGACTTTCTAGTAGAGCATTAAAATGTCAGCAGCAGCAGCAACTGGGGGGGGGGGGGGGGGGGGGGGGCTTAGGTGGGGAACTGTTTATTTAATGTATATTCTCTTTTTGTATAATGATAACTGCCACCTAATTTTGTTAAATATTTTCCTTTTATTTTTCTGTTATTGGTTATGTAAAAATTCTGTTTGAAAAAAGCTTTAATAAAAACAAATTTAAAAAACAAAATAGACGGGTTGGGGGCGATGCAATCGGTTAAGGCCCCGGGACCTGATGGCTACACGGTTGAGTTTTATAAAAAGTTTTCCGGGTTGCGAGGGCCGCTCCTGGTAAAGGCTTTTAATGAGTCCATGGAGTGCTCCCCGCAAAAGTTATCGCAGGCATTGATCTCCCTTGTTTTGAAGCGGGATAAGGATCCAGAGAGTTGTGGGTCGTATAGACCAATCTCCCTGTTGAATGTGGATGCTAAATTGCTGGCAAAGATCTTGGCCATGCGCATAGAGGATGGTGTCCCGGAGGTAATAGAGGACCAGACGGGATTTATGAAGGGACGACACCTGATATCCAATATTAGATGGCTCCTAAATGTGATAATGGTGCCTGCGGAGGGGCGCGAGGCCGAGGTGGCGGTGGCCATGGATGCAAAAAAGGCTTTTGATCAGGTGGAGTGGAGGTACCTGTGGAAGTCCTGGGAAGATCAGGTTCGAGCAGGGATTCATGGATTGGGTCGGTTGCTTTATCAGGCACCTGTGGCGAATGTAAGGACCAACCGGGTCCTGTCAGAGTACTTTAGTCTCTGCAGGGTGACAAGGCAGGGGTGCCCACTCTCCCCACCACTGTTTACCCTGGCCATAGAGCCTTTGGCAATGGCGCTGAGGGCATCGAACATTTGGCGGGGAATAGTGAGGTGGGGGGGTGGATCATAGGGTCACGTTCTATGCAGACGATTTGCTCCTGCGTATAACAGACCCGTTGGGGGAGATTGCAGGAATTATGGGAATACTGGAGGAATTTGGCTGGTTCTTAGATTACAAACTAAACATGAGCAAGAGTGAGGTTTTCGCGATCCAGGCAAGGGGACAGGGGAGGAGACTGAGGAAGATGCCGTTCAAAGTGGTGAGAAGGAGTTTTAGGTAGCTGGAGATTCAGGTGGCAAGAGACTGGGGTCAGCTTCATAAACTAAATTTGGGCCGTGCAAATGAAAGGGGACTTCCGCAGGTGGGACGTGCTCCCGCTGTCATTGGCAGGGAGGGTACAGACTGTGAAAATGACAGGTAAAATGACAGTCCTCCCGAGATTGCTGTTTGTGTTTCAGTGTCTCCCAATCTTTATCCCCAAGGCATTTTGTAGGAAAATGAACGCGGGTTTTATACGGGCTGGGAAAGCCCTGAGGGTGAAGAAGGTCCTTCTTGAGCCGGGGCGCGGGAGGGAGGCTTGGCCCTTCCGAACTTTACTAATTACTACTGGGAGGCTAATATTTTGATGGTTAGGAAGTGGGTAGTGGAGGGGTTGGTGTGGGAGCGGTAGAGGCGGAGAGGGGGCTGGATGGGGACTTTAGGAGGTGGCAGCAGGCAGGAATTGAGAGATTTGGGGACCTTTTCATTGAGGATGGTTTCCCGAGCCTGAAGAGGAGTTTGAGTTATCGAATGGGAACAGCCTCTTCCTGCCACCATCCAGGAAAAGGACTCCCCTCCTCCCCCTTTTATATTAGATCCAGGTCGGCATCAATGAAATGAGGATCTGCACTGCCCCATGTGCCAGACTTCATGCTCTCCTATGACTCTCTCTTCCCTGTGGTGCGATGAAAGGCTTTGGCACAAATAGTTGATTTCTCTCTCAGAACAAGCGGCAGCCTCAGTGATGGTTACCGTGGGTTGTCTAAAGGAGTTGCATAGTTCATCTGACCTGCCTCCATTTCTGCCCCACGGACTTTAATTGGGGCGCTGTTGGAGTAGTGGTAATGTCAACTGCACTAGTAACCCAGGCTAATTCCACCATGGCAGCTGGTGGAATTTGCATTCAACGAATAAGTCTGAAATGTAATGCTAGTATCAGTAATGGTGACTGTGAAAACCATCCTCCATTGTCATGAAAAACCATCTGGTTCACTAATGTCCTTCAGGGAAGGAAATCCGCCACCCTTTACTTGATCTGGCTTACATGTGACTCCAGACTACAGCAATGTGGTGGAATCTTAACTTCCCAATTAAATGGACTAACCACTCAGTTCAAGGGCAATGAAGGATGTGCAACAAATGATGGTCTTGCCAGCGATGCCCACATCCTATGAAAGAATTGTTATGGGAGCGTCGTTTTCAGAACCCCAAAATGTATCATGGAGTTCAACCAACCTCTCCCTTTAATGTATTGTTGCTTTTGAAGCACACGGCTTGGTCTCCAGGTGCGGTATTATGGACACGTGGGTTTTTAAACACAAAACAATGTTTATTCCATGAATTCAACTTAACCTTTTTACATAAACATTGGATCCCTTAACACCCCTTACTTCAAAGATAACCCCGAAAATAATACAACACTAAATAATCCCTCAAAATGTTCCTTCAAACCTCCAAAAGACTTAACACCTTTAAACAGAAGCACATCAGGTTAATGACATTACTATTATGAGTTTAAATCACACAAACGATTCAGAGATAGTCTTTTCTGGCAGAGATCACAGCAGATCCAGCTCACTGCAAACACAGACACAGCCAAGCTCTTTTCCTCAAAACTGAAACTAAACACTGCAAAAAGCAGAAGTGATCTCAGCTCAGCTCCCCCCTCTGACATCACTTCAGTAATATGAGCTGCCTCATTTCTTAAAGGTACATTGCTTAAACATCCATTTCTTAAAGATACTCTCACATGACAGAATGAAAAAAAGTAAACTGTCTCTGTATCAATTAAGGACTCACTCTTGTGAAAACCTGCGCTTTAGTCAATTTGCTACCAGGGGCATGTTTCTGACCCAGAAATGGAAATGGCTGATGTTTCCTGTCTCCGTATTGAAAATCCAGTCCGTTAATTCTTTTCTTTCCAGACGCTACTGAAACTGCTGACTGTTTCCAGAATTTTCCATTTTAATTCAGATGCTCTGCAAGGTATCTGTGTATCCCATATTTATAATTTCAGTTGAATGCAAACAACATGCAAATCATTTGTGTGTTCCACACATGGAGGGTGGGTTACTGCGTCCCTCCGCACCAGATTTCAGCTTCAGTACACCGTCGGGATTCTCCGTTTTGCCAGCTGGTCAATGGGATTTCCCACTGTGGGACAGCCCCACGCTGTCGGGAAACCCCCAGGCCGCCTGCAAAACAGAGCATCCCGCCGGCGGAGAATTCATCCCACAATCTCAGTTGAATATGAAAGAACGTCATGTGGGTATACATCTCCCAGGCAACGTAAAAGCAAGTACCAGATCTAAGTGCCATAACGTTGCTAGTCAAAAGCAACAGCCACAATTCAGATATCCCAAAACTGGAAAGATTTTCTTTTATTGTGTTGATACAAACAAAAACACAAAACTATGCAGTTAAATATGCAGCAGAAAATGAAGCTGTATAACCACAGTTGGTCAGAACACTTTAGTGTGCTTAGAGATAAAATAAGTTGCGGAAATCTCCACTTCTGAGACGCCGGGATTGAATTGGTGGTGTTCGACGACAGGAAAATTGGCGCCATTCCCAGATGCCCAGCCGTTATTGGGCTAGCACTGGTGCTACATGGAACATGTTGGCCCTCTGCTGCCGATGTTGTGGAGGAAGCAGCAGGCCATCATGATTTGGGAGACTCTCCTAGTGTTATATTGGAGGGCCCCTCCAGAACGTTCCAGGCACCTGAACTGCATCTTCAGGATGCCGAAACACTGCTTGAAAACGGCCCTGGTCGCCGCATGAGCATCACTGTATGTGGTCTCCACTTCGGTCTGTGGCCTCTGGATAGGCATCATAAGCCTCGGCCGCAGCAAATAACCGTCGCCCAAGAGACAACTCCTGAGCCGGGGGTGCGCCTCGATGAGGTCAGGGACTGTCGAGTGCGCCAGGATAAAGGCGTTCTGCGCACTGCTCGGGTATCAGATGCAGACGTGCATGATGTGCAGCTGATGGTCACACACCAGCTCCACGCTCATCAAGTGGAACCCCTTTCGATTTATGTAGAGTGGCCTGTCATGGGCCGGTACTCGTGGGGCAACATGCATCCCGTGAATCACCAACCTGGACCTGGGGCATCTCAGTAATTACCGTGAACCTTACTCTTCCCCCCCCCGCCGCATCCTGGTGGGCTCGGTCCACATTGAATTTGATGTATTGTGCTGACCGGCCATATCGGGCCTCCGTGATGCACCTGTCCACTAAGGTCTGCAAAATCCCAGACAGCGCGACCATCACCTTGACAGCCGCCAGGAGCAGGTGTCCTCCCCCATAACCCCGTGGTGCCAGGTGCACCATGATCTGGCAAATATATTGCACTGTCCCCCTTCTCAGCCGAAGTCTGCAACAGCATGCCCGGTCCAGCAGGTCCTCGAATGACAGGCACTGGCGGTATACACGAGGCCTCATGTGGCGCCTCCATCCCGCCTCCTCCTTCTTGGCCTGTTGTATGGCCGGCTCGCCATCCTCAGCAGCTGCCTCCAGTTCCTCTGGGGCACGCTCTGCTGCTGCTGGGTCCCTCTTGAGCAGCTCCACCTCGTACAGCCTCAGTGCATCCCCTGGGCTATGGCAACTAGGATGAAGGCCATCATTCCTGTTTGAATTATGAAGTCCACTGTCTGCACTGCGTGATACTCAGACATGTTAGCATGGTATGTACTCCCGTGCCCTACCAGGTCCACCAGGGTACATGGTGTTGCCCTGGTCTGCACTGCACTCTGCCGCTGCCACATGTACCCATGTGAGTTGGTAGGGCGGAGGGTGTGGGATGGGGTGGTGGGTTGGAGGTTGGGGGCTGGGGTCCGGGGGTGGGGGCACTTACTCTGTGCAACCAAAGGCCACAGTGTGCAGTCAGAGGGGTGCGCAGCAAGATGGCTGCCTTGCAGGCCTCGGCAATGGCGGTCTATGCCTGAACACCTTGGTCACTTGGGGGGTAACCCCGACCCATAGCCCAACCCCTGACCACCTCACCCACCCCTTGCCCGTCCCCCGGCTAGCCCCACGGTCAGACCTCTGCACGTCCTACCTGCTCGCTCCCTCATCAGCCACACCGCCCGTTTCCCTATTTTTAAAACTACAAGTGGAGCACACCGAACACAGTAATGCCCCCCGGCAGAGGAGCAGCATCGGAGGCCCAGGTGAATACCAGGTCAGGCCCGCAAATTATGTGCGGACGATGTTTACTGTACATGCGGAGGAGAACGCATTCACGCTGCAGTTAAGGCACTCTGGCGATTCTCTGTCCAATCACGTTTCACGATTCTGACGTCGGACGACACAGAATCCTGCCCAAGGTTTCTGTCCAATGAGAAAACAAATACAAGAGGCAGAGAGGCTTGTGTGCTTTGTGACCCAATGTTAACGAGCTGAACATTGATGAACTTTAGATTATTCTTTGAACTGACATTGTGATTGTTTATGAAATTGCTCAGGCACTTGGGCCTCAAAGTGTGTTAGATAGTTCTGTATTTCTTGCAAGGTTTACAAACGAAGACAAGAAACACTTGGATTACTTCCAACATTTTATTAGTGATGCTAACTGCCGTCTTATATCTTCCCTTGGCATTACAGGAGTTCAAGCTGAGGATTTACTTTCCTGTCTGGCACAATTTATTGTTTGACACATCCAATACTCCGATTGGGATTAATTAAACCAGGAGGCAACATTTTATACAAAAAGTTAATTTGGATGCAATTCATTTGATCAAGGCAATATTTCTGAGTCATTCCAGAGCAAATGTTAATCAAAAACAGCATTGGTAAGCTCACAATTCTACTTCTGACCCACATTTATCATCTCAGAATTATTGTAGTCCACTTTGATTAAATCTGCCACAGCATAATATGAACTGATTCATTATGGTTGCAACATGGTAGAGGTTGTGCAAAGTCTGCTTTGATTTATATAAACCTGTGCTTCAGGATGCTTCAACATCCTTTAAAAAAAAAATCTACCAGTACTGGACATTATCATTAAATGTAGCCATTTCTGTTGCACAGTTGAGATTTACTTGCCGTTTTTTATTGCCCTTCTAGCTTCAATTTTATCACAATGGAGAAAGTAATGTACGTTTGGCTAATATAAAGGGCATAATTTTAACTGACAAGGTGTGGACTGCTCGGGGGAAAGGAAGTTACATACATGAAAAATATACTCGTCAAAAACCCAACATGATTCGGCCCACTTCAGGGTTTTGCCAGAGCACGTTCGGAGGCGAACAGGAAACCTGCATCGAGCTGTCAGGCCAGTCATTTTAATATGTAAACAACAATTGATTGCGGTTTTAACACCGGATTTTGACTTTCACATTTGCATTGGGTTTGCTGAGCTGTGTGGAACTCACCAGGGTCAACGAGAACACAGTGGGGTGTCATTGATCAATGAAACATATAGAATTGGAAGTTTTTGCATAGCCAATGGCCTACCTCTGGGAAAAGCATATGTTCACAGCACATGATTTGAGACTGATTTCACTATATTACGGGTGATTTAATCTCAATTCACCTATCTTGGACTTGACTCACTTCAGTATGATCTTGCCTGTTATCAGCATTCACTGTAGCAAGAGAGAAACTTATGTTGATGTAGCATGGATTACCAGGAGCAGCCTTATCAACAGTACCAGTAGCAGCAGCAACAGCAGCAGCAATTGCCTTCTCTGCAGCTACATGCTGCTTCATGGGATTTAAGATATAAGAAATAGGGGTGGCAGCTGGCCATTTAGTCCCATTCAAGCCATTCAATTGTGGCCTTAACTCCACTTCTGTGACTGATACCATAACTCTCTCATTGATCAAAAATTTCTAACTCAGCCTTGAATATATTCAAGCAGGAGAGGAAGATGAGACTAAGACCAGACCTGGAGGCTTAAAAGAGCTAGGTGGTGGTGATGGCACTTAGCCTGTGGACTGTTGGCAATTAGTGGCAAGGTGGTTAGCACTGCTGCCTCACAGCAATAGGGACCCGGGTTCAATTTCGGCCTTGGATGACTGTATGGCGTTTGCACCCCCCTTCCCCCACCCAGTGTTGTGGAGTTTGCACCCCCCGCTGTCTGCTTGGGTATCCTCCTGGGTGCTTCAGTTTTCTCCCACGGTCCAAAGTTGCGCAGGTTGGGTGGATTGGCCATGTTAAATTGTCCCTTACTGTCCAAACGTTAGTGTAGTGATATCATGGTTGTAATTCACCAACTGACCAGTAGGAGTCTTATTAGTATATAAGTGAATGATAGAGTCAGGTGACCTCAGATTGACTAGGAAGCTGGGAGAGGTTGCTTGTGCATGTTCATACTGTTATTCATCTGTTGATTTGTATATATTTCACCCACAGTTAATGTTAATAAATTGTTTATAGTTTCAGCTACAAGTGTTCTTGTAATATAAAGTCAGGCCATCCGACAGGAGCATTACAGTTAGGTGGGGTTATGGAATGTGGCGGGTGAACGGGCCTGGGTAGGGTACTCTTTCGGAGGATTGGTGCAGACTCGATGGACTGAATGACCTCCTTCTGTACTGTCAGGATTCTATGATTCGGAGAAAAATTTGATGTTTTAGAGAGCCAAATAAATGGTTGGTTGGTGAGTGTTTTGCTCATTTACCTTTGAAGACCTCGTACAAATTATTGGTAACAATGAGGTTTATTAGTAGTAAGGTTTTGTAGTAACAGTAGTAAAGCTTATTCGTAGTAGTAAGTTTTATTAACTTAAAAAGTATTAAATTATCACATAATAAAGATGGCAGGACAGGTGCTGTGTTGTGACTGTGAAATGTGAAAAGTTCCTGGACACCAGTGTGAACCAGGACAAACACGGCTGCAGTATGCATCAGTCATTGAGCTGTAGGCAGACACCACAATTCATTAGTGAGTTGGAGAGTTACCTGGGCACTTTGTGGCTAGGCAGACCTTTAGAGTTGGTCACTGGTCAGGGATAGGAGGGTGTGATGGTGAGTCAGGTGGATCGGGGGATTAATCAGATTGTGTAGAGGTTTGGGAGGCCGAGGGCAAAGGAATTTTCGTACTTCTCCCATGTGCACAGGGTGTACTCGTGGATCAATTACTTTGTGGTGGATAAGACTTTGCTGGTGGGGGTGGTTGACTCAGACTATTCAGTGATTGTGGTCTCTGACCACGCGCCGCACTGGGTGGATTTGCAAGTGGACCGGCTTGGGGGGGCAGGGGGCAACACCCGCACTGGAGATTAGCCGTGGTGTTGCTAGCAGATGAGGAGGTGTGTTAGCGGGTGAGGGCCGCCATTCGGGGCCATGTGGAGCTGAATGACATGGGTGAGGTTTCACCCGCCACGCTATGGGAGATGCTTAAGGTAGTGGTCAGGGGATAGTTTATATCGATCCAGGCGCCCAGGGACAGTATGGAGCTGGCAGAGATGGCAAGGCTGGTGGAGGAGATCCTGCAGGTAGATAGGAGTTACCCGGAGGCAGGGCTGTTGAAGGAGCGACAGAAATTCCAGATGGAGTTCAGGTTGGTGTCCACGAGGAAGGCAGTGGGGCAGTTGCGGAGGGCCAATGGTCAGTGTATGAATATGGGGAGAAGGCGAGTAGGAAGCTGGCCCACCAACTTAGGAAGCAGGAGGTGGTGAGGAAAAGGTGAAGGGTGGGAGGGGAAGAGCGGTTCTGGACCTGGTGGGGGTGAATGGGGGGGGGTTTGAGGAATTCTCTATGAATCGGAGCTCCCGGCTGGGGGAGAGGTAATGCAGTGATTTCTGGACGGGTTGGAGTTCCCCAAAGTGGAGAAAGGCTGGGGGCACACACTGGATTGGTGGAGGTGATGGAGGGTGATGTGACCATCAATTCACAAGACACGTGATTGGAAGTGAACAGTGGTTTTAATAGTCTTACAACTAAGCCTGCCTGCGACGAGATGAACTGGCAGCAGACTCACAACTGCTGATCTTTATACTTCCAGTTAGTGGGAGGAGCCATGGGCGGAGCCAAGGGTGGAGCCCAGTACAAACTCCTCATCTCCCCCTATGGGCAGAGCCGCGCAACTGCACGTATACAGAGCTCACAAAGACACAATACATATAACACAACACAGTGTGAATTACTAGGATTAGAATTGACCACAGAGGGCATGGGGGCAATGCAGACAGGGAAGGCCCCAGGCCCGGATGGTTTCCCGGTAGAATTTTACAAAATGTTTTCGGGGTTCTGCAGCCGTTGCTAATAAGGGCATACAATGAGTCTAGGGAGAAGAGGGAGCTTTCCCCCTACGTTATTGCAGGCTTCGATATCCTTAATTTTAAAGAAGGACAAGGACTAGGAGCAGTGCTGGTCTTACTGCCCAATATCGCTACTAAATGTGGATGCCAAGTTGTTGGCAAAGATCTTCGCCTGGAGGATCGAGGACTGTGTGCTGGGGGTGAAGGAAGTCATAGAGGTTTACAGCATGAAAACAGGCACTTCGGCCAAACATGTCCATGCCGCCCAGTTTTTATCACTAAGTTAGTCCCAATTGCCTGCATTTGGCCCATATCCCTCCATACCCAGCTTTCCCATATAACTCTCTAAACGCTTTTTAAAAGACAATATTGTACCCGCCCCTACTACTGCCTCTGGCAGCTCGTTCAAGACACTCACCACCCTCTGTATGAAAAGAATTGCCCCTCTGGACCCTTTTGTATCTCTCCCCTGTCACCTTAAACCTATGCCCTCTAGTTTTAGACTCCCCTACCTTTGGGGAAAGATGTTGACTATCTACCTTATCTATGCCCCTCATTATTTTATAGACCTCTATAAAATCACCCCTAAGCCTCCTACGCTCCAGGGAAACAGTCCCAGTCTATCCAGCCTCTCCAAATAACTTAAACCATCAAGTCTCGGTAGCATCCTAGTAAATATTTCTGCACTCTTTCTAGTTGAATAATATCCTTTCTATAATAGGGTGTCGAGAACTGTACACAGTATTTCAAGTGTGGTCTTACTAATGTCTTGTACAACATCAGAAGTTGTACAACGTCCCAACTCCTGTATTCAATATTCAGACCAATAAAACCAAGCATGCCGAATGCCTTCCTCACCACCCTGACCACCTGTGACTGCACCTTTAAGGAGCTATGAACCTGTACTCCTAGATCTCTTTGTTCTGTAACTCTCCCCAACTCCCTACTATTAACTGAGTAGGTTCTGCCCCGATTTGTTTTACCAAAATGCATCACCTCATATTTATCTAAATTAAACTCCATCTGCCATTCATCAGCCCACTGGCCCAATTGATCAAGATCCCGTTGCAATCCGAGATAACCTTCTTCACTGTCCACTATGCCATCAATCTGAGGGTCATCTGCAAACAAACTAACATGCCTCCTAAATTCTCATCCAAATCATTAATATAAATAACAAATAACAGTTGACCCAGCACTGATCGCTGGTCACAGGCCTCCAGTTTGACAAATAACCCTCTACAACCACCCTTTGTCTTCTGTCGTCCAGCCAATTTTGTATCCAATTGGCTACCGCACCCTGGATCTCATGAGATTTAACCTTATGCAACAACCTACCATGTGGTGTCTTGTCAAAAGCTTTGCTAAAGTCCATGTAGACAACGTCAACCGCACTGCCCTCATCTACCTTTTTGGTTACCCCTTCAAAAACTCAATCAAATTCGTGAGACATGATTTTCTATTCATAAAGCCATGCTGACTGTCCCTAATCAGTCCTTGCCTCTCTAAATGCCTATAGATCCTGTCTCTCAGAATGACTTCCAACAGCTTACCCAACACAGACGTTAGGCTCACCGGTCTGTAGTTTCCAGGCTTTTCATGCGGCCCTTCTTGAACAAAGGCACAACATTTGCGACCCTCCAATCTTCAGGCACCTCACCTGTGGCTGTCGCCAATTCAAATATTTCTGCTAGGAGGCCCACAATTTCCTCCCTAACCTCCGACAACGTCTTGGGATACATTTCATCAGGTCCCGGGTATTTATCAATCTTGATGCGCTTTAAAACTTCCAGCACCTCCTTCTCTGGAATATGTACACTCAAGACATCATTATTTATTTACCCATGTTTCCTAACATCCACATCAACAGTAAATACCGAAGAGAAATATTAATTTAGGATCTCACCCATCTCTTGTGGGCCCGCACATAGATGACCTTATAGATCCTTGAGAGGCCTTACTCTCTCCCTCGTTACTCTTTTGCCCTTTATGTATTTATAGAAGTTCTTTGGTTCTCCTTTGCCATATCTGCCAAAGTAATCTCATGGGCAGGGGAAGACCAGATGGGGTTTCATAGAATCATAGAATTTACAGTGCAGAAGGAGGCCATTCGGCCCATCGTGTCTGCACCGGCTCTTTGAAAGAGCACCCTACCCAAGCCCACACCTTCACCCTATCCCCATAACCCAGTAACCCCACCCAACACTAAGGGCAATTTGGAACACTAAGGGCAATTTAGCATGGCCAATCCACCTAACCTGCACATCTTTGGACTGTGGGAGGAAACCAGAGCATCCGGAGGAAACCCACGCAGACACGGGGAGAACGTGCAGACTCCGCACAGACAGTGACCCAAGCCGGGAATCGAACCTGGGGCCTTGGAGCTGTGAAGCAATTGTGCTACCACCATGCTACCATGCTGCCCTATCGGGTTTCGATTATGCGGATGATCTGTTGCTTTACATTTCGGATCCAATGGGAGGGATGGGGAGGGGGGGGGGGGGGGGGGAATCATGAGCATCTTAGAGGAATTCGGCCGGTTTTCCGGGTGTAAGTTAAACATGGGGGAGCAAGGTCTTCCCAATCCTGGCAGGGGGACAGGAGAGGAGGTTGGGTGAGCTGCCGTTTAAAGTGGTGGGGACGAACTTTAGGTACCTGGATATCCAAGTAGTGCGGGGATGGGAACAGCTGCACAAATTGAATCTGGCACAGATGGTAGAGCAGATGAAGGGGGAGTTTAAGAAATGGGACGTGCTCCCGCTGTCACTGGCGTGCCGTGAAATGTTGGTACTTCCGATCTTTATTCTAAAGGCCTTTTGTAGGAAAATTAATGCCTTGACTTTGGGGTTTGTGTGGGTGGGGAAATCCCCACGGGCAAAGAAAGTGTTGCTTAAAAGTGGTCATTCGGAGAGGGGGGTGGCTGTGCCAAATTTAATGAACAATTACTGGGCAGCTAATATAGTCATGGTTAGGAAATGGGTAGTGGGGAGGGGTTGGTGTGGGAGCAGATGGAGGCAGTCTCTTGTAAGGACACTGGTTTAGGGCACTTTTGACGGCGCCTTTGCCGTTCTTGCTGGCCAGGTACTCCACGAGCCCGGTGGTGGTGGTAGCCCTCAGAGTGTGGGGACAGTGGCGGCAGCACTAGAGGTTAGAGGGTGCCTCTGTCTGGGCAGCAAGTTGCAGGAATCAAAAGTTTGCACTGGGGAGGTTGAATGCAGGGTTCTGGTAGTGGCAGCCGGCGGATATTGAACGGTTTTGAGACCTATTTGTGCGGGGTAGCTTTTCGAGATTAGAGGAAATGGAAGAGGAGTATGAGCTGTCCAGCGGGAATGGGTTCCAGAATTTACAGGTAAGCGATTCTGTCAGGAAGCAGGTGCCATCTTTTCCTGACCTGCCAGAGTTGCAGGGCAAGGTGGTGTCAACATCAGAGGTTGGCCAGAGTAGGGTGTCGGAGATTTAAAAGGAATTAATGGATTGGGAGGGAGCTCGATAGGAGAAGTTAAACGGAAGTGGGGGGAAGAGCTGGGGAGGGAGCTGGAGGCTGGGTTATGGGAGGAGGCCCTGAGGAGAGTGAATGCATCTTCGCCTATCGAGCTCCCTCCCAATCCATTCATTCCTTTTAAATCTCTGACACCCTATCCTCGCCAACCTCTGATTTTGACACCACCTTATCCTGCAACTCTGGCAGGTCAGGAAAAGACTAGCATCCTCTTTGTGTGCTAGGCTTCGCATTATTCAATTCAAAGTAGATCATAGTGTGCATATGACGGTGGACAGAATGAGCAGGTTTGTCGAGGGGGTAGAGGATAGGTATGGTTGGTGCGCAGGGAGGCCCGCGAAGCATGTCCGCATGTTTTGGGCTTGTCCGAAGCTGCGGGGATTCTGGCAAAGGTTCGCTGACGTTATATCCGAGATACTGAAGGTGAAGGTTGCCCCAAGTCCAGAAGTGGCATTTTTCAGAGTCCCATGGAGCGAGAGAGGCCGACGTCTTGGTCTTTGTGTCCACTTTAGTCGAAAGAATAGAAGAGTTGAATTTTTTTAAAAGGTGAGGAACTTGTAAGTGTGGATGCTTAAAGAAACTTTTGTATGTTAACATACAGGTACAACAAGCAGTTAGGAAGGAGATTGGAGTACAGGAATAAATAAGTCTTGCTAGAGTTGAACGGGGTTTTGGTGAGACCACATTTGGAGTTGTGTGCGCAGATGCGGTCTCCACAAAGAAGGAAATGCATACAGCAAAGATTCACTAAGTTGGTCCCTAGGATGAGGAGGTTGTCTTTTGATGAGAGATTAAGTAAATTGGGTCAGTTTTCTCTGAAGTTTTAAAGTGAGAGGTGATCTCATTGAAACGTGCAAGCCTCTAAAGGGGCTTGTTAGGGTCGACGTTGAGATTGTTTCCACTGGTTGGGGAATCTAAAATGTTCAGGATAAGGGGCTGATCATTTAGGACTGAAATTACTTCTTTCAAAAAAGGTTGTGAACCTTGGAATTCTCTGTCCCAGAGGGTTGTGGATGCTTCATCACATTTAAGGCGGGGAGATAAAATTTTTGTCTCTCAGGGAATCAAGGGATATGAGGAACAGGCAGCAAAAGTGGAGCTGAAGCCCAAGATCAACAATGATCGTATTGAAAGGCGGAGCAGGCTTGACGGACCGCATAGTCAACTCCTGCTCCTATTTCTTGTGTTCAATGACCTAGCTCTTTATGGAAGAGAATTCGAAATACTGACAACACTTTTGAGAGAAAAACATTTTCCTCACCTCAGTCTTACACGGAAGACCCCTTATGTGAAAACTATTCTGCCTAGTTCTAGATTTCGCTTTGATGGGAAGCATCCTCTCAGCAGCCACCCTGTCAAGTCTCCTCGGAATCTAATGTTTCAATAAGATCATCTTTCATTCTTCTAAACTCCAATGAGTATAGGCAGAACATGCTCGACCTTTCCTCATGAGACAATTCCTTCATCCCAGGGGTCATCCCAATGAACTTTCTCTGAGCCACTTCCAATGCAAATATACTTCTCTTTAAGTAAGGAACTCCACATTGCACACAATACTCTAGATGTGGTCTCACTAATGTCCTGTACAATTCTAGAAAGACTTCTCTTCTTTTATCCTCCATCGCTGTTCCAATAAAGGTCAACAATTAATTGCCTTATTAATTACTCGCAGTACTTGAATGCTTCTGTTTCGTGAATCATGAATGAGGACACTCAGATCCCTCTGTACCGCAGCATTCTGCAGGCTCTCTATTTTAAATAATATTGTACTTATCCATTCTTCTTCCCAAACGGGCAATGTCACATTTTCCCACATTATACTCCATCTGCCAATGTTTTTCCCATTCACTTAACCTATCTACATCATTTTGAAGGTTATTTGTAGCCTTCTCACAACATGTATTTCTACCTATCTTTGTACCATCAGGAAATGTGGCTACAAAACGGTTGATCTCTGCATCCAAGTCAGTAAGATAGATCGTAAATAGTTCGGGCCCCACTACGGATATCTGTGAAACTCCTCTACTTACAATTGGCCAATTTGATATGTACCATTTATCCAGACTCTCCATTTCCTACTAATTAGCTAATTCTCTGCTCAAGCTAATATATGACTGCCAACATCATGAGCTCTTATCTGGTGCAGTCACCTTTATGTGGCACCTTACCAAATGCCATTCAGAAATCTAAATAGATACATTAACTGGTTCCCCTTTATCCATCATGCCTGTCATTGAGAATGTATCAAACACAATTTCCCTTTCACAAAACCATGTTAACTCTGCCCAATCATATTAGTATTTTCTAAATTTGCTGCTATAAATTCCTTACTAATAGTTTCCAGAATTTTCCCAATAACAGACATGGGGCTAACTGATCTATAGTTTCATGTTTTCTATCTCCTTCCTTTCTTGAATAGAGGTGTCACATTTGTATTTTTTTAATCCCCGGGACCTTTCCAGAATCTGAAATGTAGGAAATTTAGGAAGATTACCACCAATACATCCACCATTTCTGTCACCACGGGCGGGATTCTCTATTGGCCGACGCCAAAATCGGGAAACGCGATTGGGTGGAGAATCGGTTTTGACGCCAAAAACATGGCGGATGCTGGTTTAACACCAAATCGCATTTCTCCGGTTTCTTGACAGCGGCGTCAATACGTTTCACTCCGCACGTACAGTAAACACTCTTGGCATATCATAGCGGGCCTGACCCGGTATGGGGCCTCCTCTATTCTCCGCCTCCACTGGGAGGAATATCCCGACAGCGAGGTTCATTTATGCTTTTAAAAATCATGAAACAGGCGCCATGGTTGATGAGGAAGAGAGAGGGGTACAGAATGTGTCCAACTTCACCACAGTTTGCTGAAAGTTGTGCCGCTGTCCAGGGGGCTGCTTCCAGGGGCGGGGGGGTAGGTTGTGTGGGCGGTGGGGTCGGGGTGGGTGGACATGGAACACCATTGCTGCAGCCTGCCAGGCAGCCATGAGGCTGTGCACGCCGCCAGTTGCCCGCTGTGAACTTTGTGCCATGGGTCGTATGTGTGTATGTGTCCCCATGTCCCCAGGTTCCCCCTGGCCCCATGGACGCCCTCCATGGTGTGATGGGGAGTGGAGTGCTAATGCGGCTGCATCTTGTCGATTACTCGAGCGTCAATCCTGACCCTGGCGACGACGACATCGTTTTCCATTGTAATCGACCGTGTTCCATGAGGCGCCGGTACTAGCCCCTCAACAGACGCTGAATCGGTCCAAATGCGGCATCAGTTTTACTACCATAGAAATGCACGAATCCTGCTCCAGCGTCAACACTTAAGCCTCAGAAACGGACAATCCCGCCGCACCTCTTTTAACATCCTGGGATGCAAGCTATCAGGTCCACACTAGTTTCCCTGTACATTTTTTCCATCCATTGTAGTTTCTCCATCATTTTTGCCTCTTGCTTTTCTACTATTCCTGGGATAATTTTTGTGTCTTCTACAATGTCTCTGTCATTTTCTTGTTACCCATCATTAATCCTTCAATCTCAACTTCTAAGAGGCCAATGGCTTACGCTGGGACTGAATTCCTAAAGAAAGCTGCCTCGAGATAAATGAATGTTGTGCAAGGATTGCTGAGGAAGTCAGAGGGTAGGGTTTGAAACCTGAAAGTAAGTTGTCATCTTTCCAGACCTCATGAGGTCATTGAGCCCTTTGAGGCACTGTATGCAGTCTGGGAGGCCATGCTCCTGTCTGGGTTGGGAGGCAGGCCTTTTCCTTTGTCTGCAGGAAACAGCATTTCACTTCAATCCGTCAGCGCGATCACCAGAGAGGAGTCAGAGACCAGGAGCAGGGTCAGCCTACCCATGTTTCCTTCTCATTCCTCTGGTTGCTGAAGCTTCAGGAGTCAATGTAGAATTCAGCCACTCTGACCCCTCATCCCTTTAACCAGAAGACTTTCTTTGACAGACGTTGGTTGCCTTCATGTCTGGAATCTGTAATTGGTCAGGAAACCCGGAAAAGGGATATTAATACGAAGCTAAATTGTAGTCATGGCAAAGTCTGCTTCTCTGAAAAATGTATTTCAAACCTGTTGTTGGCACCCCTGTTGTGAGCAGGTCTGTTATGTTAAAATCCTGTCATTATGTGCGTACATATGTTCTCAAATAATTAATTGCCGAATCTATTTTCTCTTTGCTTAATTAAGTCTTAAATTTTTAATTTTTTAACGTGTTATTTCCAAAAGCAATCCTCCAGCACCAATAAACAATATTATGATTTCCTTTCCAGGCCTTTCAATGAGCAACAAAAACCTAATTGACCATCATTAAAGGGAACTTATTAGTCACCAGAAGGTAATTTAATATCTAAATATAATTAACATTTTGTAGTGGCATGTCTATCTGCAAAATAGACAGTGTAAGAGTTTAGCTGCTTCAGTAAAAGTCAAGCCTCACTTAAGAAATATTCACTCCTCCCGCTCTGTATTTAAAAAGAATGCAGGTCAGAGATAATGCTATGCTGTGGCACCAACTATATGACCTGCGCTGGAGCACAGTTCTCGCTGGAAGCACAGAATTTTTCCATGTTTCATGCAAATGTTTGGAACTCACACAATGGCTTTGACTTTCACCAAATCTGGCCGACTTGGGAGTCCTTTAAAAATGGTGGATGAGACCCAATTACAGGATGCCCGCCTTCTTTTACATTACCGGCAATTTTTGCCAGCACAGAATAAGGTGAATAAGTCCTCCCTGATGCTCCCCCTTACTCACCACACACTAGCAATTTATGTGGAGTCAGGTCCCTTCTGTAGGAAAATGTGATTCATGGCACCTCAGAGGAATTGTGAACTACAGCGGAACCCCGGTCCCGACAGGGGAACAAAATAAAGTCATCTGTTCCTGGAATTCTTTCACTCACAAGCTTTGCAATACAAAATAAAAGCTGTTCTTTTTGTTTCAATAGTTAGATGCTGTATTGTAAGTTAGATGCATTTTTACTACAGTGATTGATTATGGGGCTCTGTCCTGCAAAGGTAGATCGATTAGCACAGTGTAAATGTTGAGACGTGTTAAGTTACATTTCCAATTTGCAAAAGTGTTGTTATGCATTAATACTTGAAGCATACTATGCTTGGATACTCTTTAAGAGTCACAATCTGAAGTGATTTAAATGTTCACAACTCTTTAAAATAGAGCAGAAAATCTTACATCTTGTATCTGCTCTACAGCTTTCCCTTAAAGAGAAAAACAAGCCCGTTCCTGGGTACACAGGTTAACAGGCTATCTGGCCTAGGTTACACAAAGATAGATAACTTTCTGTTTTTACAATTTCAATAGGCTTCATTGTTTGTGTTTTATAATAGCTATAATGACAGTTGAGACGCCTTTGCATGCTTGATTGAGTTTCAAAAGCTATGGAAGCACTGATCCCAGCAGGACGCTTGTGGACAGTTTGATTGGCTGTTTTAAGAGGTAATTGAAGGATTACTTGTCTTTGATGTAAGTGAATGTTTGTTTTTACAACAAATTGACCACTTAAGAGGAGTTACCTTTTAAATGGGTGTTTCAAATGAGAGTACTTTTAGCATAACATATGTCTGAATGACAGTTTTATTATTTAGTTAGAAGTTTATTTTTAATGCCCATTACAGAGACATAGCTTTTGAGATCTGCCCATGGTAGATACTGAGTGATACTGTGCAGGATACATGGAGATATGATGGGGCATGGGGTTATAAGGGGTCATGGCAGGTATGGAGGGGCACTGGAGTATGAGGGGGCATGTGGGGGAATGGGGGGGCATGAGGATATGAGGGTGAATGAAAATGGCATGAGATATAAGGAGGTATGGAGGTGGCATGGGATCATGCGAGGTGGGTGGGGAAGTGAGGGTCTGACATTCATCACCACGACAGGGCTTATTTCCCACTAAATGAATATGGGAGTTTTAGCCTGTCAGCCTCACCATCTACCCACCCCATTATTGCCTCAGGTCTTCCTCCAAATCTGGCAGGCCCACCAGCATCCCACTTCTGCATGCCAGAGTGAAAATTCAGAGGGCCATATTTAAGAGGCAGGTCTTCCAGGTGAGGAAGCTCCCCTCGATGAAAATCCAGCCCAGTGATTTCCCCAACAATTATACCTCCCAGTTTTTACAATGAGTACCACTCCGTATGTAGGAACACAGCAGTTTACTCCTGTCACAGAATCCATAAACAGAGTCCTTGGTTTCTCAGCTAATGTTAAGAACACATCAATGAATTGTAGATTATATTGCAATTGAATAATGATTTTATTTCCTCATCTCTTTTTTAAAAATAATTAACTACCTAGTTCAAATGACAGGTACGTTCCAATCAAGTCAACAGGTTAGATAAAGATAACATTTGTATTTTATTGCAACTTTCAAGCATTCAATTAATAATTTTAAAGTACAATTTTTGTGCTGTTGATTAAGAGATGAATCGCCCTGAGAGGATCGGTGCAAGGGTTCTTTAAACGGTGACAACCTTTCCTCGACTTTCTGGCTCAACGATAGGGCACTGGGACAGTAGCAGCAGCAACCCGGGGGGGGGGGGGGGGGGGGCGGGGGACGTTGATTATGTTGGCTTAATTTATTTAAATTTGATTTATTTAATTTTAATTTATGGTTAAGTTCTCTTGTTGGGGGTGGGGGGGGGGTGGGGGGAGTGTGATACATGTGATGTTATGGTATGGGGGGAATTGTGGGTGTTATGGGGCTGTTAGTTGCATATTACTGCTTGTTGCTATACTTGTTGTTATATTTTTATATTTTCTGTAAAAAATTCCAATAAAAATTATTTTAAAAAAAAGATTAAGAGATGAATATTTGCCAAGAGAATACTGCATTTTTTCAAACAGTACTCCTCACCATCAAACCCAAACACCCCCCCCCCCCCCCCCCCATTTAGTCCACAGGCCGCCACTGTGCGCATACGCGGACTGCCGAACGTATGTGCGGCCCCAGAGCTGCGAGAAGCACTCCAGGGCCCTGCCAGCCCCCTGCAGGTAGGAGAATCGCACAGGACTTTCTTAAGGAAAGTCCAGGGTGAAACGCCTGCATTTTTACGCTGGCGTGGGGACATTGCCCCTTAAATTAGCAAGGCATAGATTAATACTTGCGGTACTAAACAGATTGTGGCCCTTGTCAGAACTCCTGCCTCTGGCTGAATACCTTCAAAATAGCTGCTACCACTGGGTTGATTCATTCTCTTCCTTGTCTTCATACAAGACAGCTCTGCTTTTAAAATATTATTACTCTTGTTTTAACTCGCCTACTTGAAAATAATTGTGGACTCAGGCAGATCAAAACTCAGCTTCTCTCTCTTTCAAAGCTTCTCCACATTGACTGCCTCTCTGAGCTCTCCCCATAAATGTCCTTGGGCTCGATTCCCTGTTTCTGTGGCTAAGTGCTGGCTTGTACGGAGATTCTGTGGGAGGTTCATGATTCCGGTACCGGTGACGGGCTAGCACCGGCGCCGACTGAAACACCCGGCGCCGTGCCAAAAACGGGTGGAGAATGGCCGGGTCCTGGGCCGCGCATGCGCATGGCTGATGTCCTGCACCGGATGCACCGTACAACATGGCGTCAGCCGTGCGAGGACCCAACCCGGCATCCCCGACCCCACAGCCCACCCCCTGGCCACCCCCCACCAGTCCCCCCAGCCGTCCCCCCTTTGCGCAGCCACAGACCCGGCAATTCTCTGGCTGTTTATTTGGTGGAGGCTGGACGGTTTACGCGGCGCGACTGCTAGCCCTTCACCAGTCAGAGGAGCGTTGCTGGGGCGGCGCTGATTTTTCCCACGTAAAATGCCTCGGATCCTCCGGACATAGCCTAAAATCGGAGAATCCAGCCTTATGTTCTCCCGCTGAAGCTGAATTCCACCAGTTTTACAATCCCCTTGGGGTCATAAAGCTGGATGCAATTCAGTGTTCCACGCTATGCAAATTTATGCGTGTCATGGAATACGAGGGATCCCAGGGAATCCAGTTATTCGATAGCGATGTGCTGGTGCTGGCCACCTCCCCCCACACTGCAAATTGGCCCCAACCCCCTAATGTTTGTAGATATTGACCACATCAAAGAGAGGCCACTGCAGTGAAATCAGACGCTTGAGTTGATTGGAATGCACTCAGTGCTTGGAATGCACTTGCCTCTTTGGTCAATGTTTGCAAACATTTGAATGGATCAAAGATGCAGATGTTTTGTAGAAGCTGTTAATCACAGAGCACTACTGGAAAACTATGAGCAGCTTGCAGATAACGGATCTGTGGGAACCAGTTAAGTATTATAGCCATAATGCTTCCCATGTCCCTGTCTGGACAGCTCTCTAGGTTCCCGACAAGGGTCCCTTTTCTGGGAGGGAGCGGGTGTTCTGTGGGGGGGGAGGGGTGGCTGTTGAGGAGGTTCCTTTATGCAGGGTCCCTGTGTACCGTCTCCTATTACAGGAGTCTCTGGGAAGGCTCCTATTGCAGGGGTCTCTGGAAAGGCTCCTATTACAGGGGTCCCTGTGCACCAAGGATCCCTGTGGGGGTCTTCCTATTACAGGCAATCCTGGAGAAGACTCCCTATTACAGGGGTCTCTGGGGGGGTCCCCCTATTACTTTGTCCCTGGGGGATCTGGTAGAGAAGTCATGGGTAGGCAGTGCATTTTTGGGGGATGGTCTCTACCTGCATGGGCCTGACGTGGTGGACCAAGAGGATCCGCAAGGTCCTCCATGACAGAGCCAAAGCTGGCAGAGACCACAAGTCAACAGCACCCACGTGAATCGCAGAGGGCAGGAGCACGGAGTGTCAGTCCCGCTAAATGGATGCAAGGCCATTAAGATCCATCTGCATTTATTTACATCGCCCCACCGGCGCACTTCGACCTAAGTCACGCTGCGAGCAGGGGGTCGGAGCATTGCACTTGAATTGGCAGCTAGTGCCGATCCCGATTTTCCCCCAACGCCTGATTCTCCATCCCATTGGGGAACGTATTCCGGGCGGAGAATCCTGCCATTATCTCTGCAGGCTGCATAAGCACATTAACTCCCCGGGGACTTCCCCAGGCAAACTACCATGCATTAGTCCAGACTTATAAACACATTCTTGTGTCAAATTCACTTGTTGGCTGCTAAAACCATCCAAGCTCTGCAAACAGAATTGATTTTAAACAGACACCTTCTAAATGCCAGGCTTTTAACCCTTAAATTGCCCACATTTATAATACAATTTAAATTTATAATACAATCAATGTAAACAGGGCTTCATTTTTCTAAAACCCTTTTAACCATAGACATAAGAGCAGAATTAGGCCATTCGGCCCATTGAGTCTGCTCCACCATTCAATCATGGCTGATATTTTTCTCATCCCCATTCTCCTGCCTTCTCCCCATAACCCCTGATCCCCATATTGATCAAAAACCTATCTCTGTTTTAAAGACACTCTTTAAAACAGACTCCACAGACTTCTGCGGCCAAGGGTTCCACAGATTCACCACCCTCTGGCTGAAGAAATTCCTCCTCGTCTCTGTTTTAGAGGATCATCCCTTTAGTCTGAGATTGTGTCCTCTGGTTCTAGTTTTTCCTACAAGTGGAAACATTCTCTCCACGTCCACTCGATCCAGGCCACGCAGTATCCTGTAAGTTTCAATAAGATCACCCCTCATCCTTCTAAACTCCAATGCATACCGATCCAGAGTCCTCAACCGTTCCTCATACGACAAGTTCTTCATTCCAGGGATCATTCATGTGAACCTCCTCTGGACCCTTTCCAAGGCCAGCACATCCTTCCTTAGACTAGGCCAAAAACTGCTCACATTACTCCAAATGGAGTCTGACCAGAGCCTTATACAGCCTCAGAAGTACATTCCTGGTCTTGTATTCTAGCCCTCTTGACATGAATGCTAACATTGCATTTGCCTTAACGTTACACATTTTTAAAAATTACATACAATTTATACTCTATTAGATATATAATTTTATATTTTTCAACAGCCAAACATTAACATCAATGTAGTCTATTTTTGTCTTCTCAAACATTAATAGTGAGAAAGCATCAATCAAAATTTCTCCTGCCATATGAAGAATTCAGAAATTAAGCGGTTGTCACAATGAACTCCATCTGATTAGTTTTGCATTTTGTGTTGTAAATTTGTCCAAGAATTCTAAGGGATTATGGTCTGTATATACAATTGCGACAGATAAATTGATATTAACATAGATGTTGAAATGCTAATTCGCCTATACCAAACTGAATGGGCGGCATTCTCCACTGCCCGATGCCGGAATAATCGTAAATCGGCGAATGGACGGAGAATGGGCTCCGCCACTGAAATCGGGGCAGCGCCAGTTTGATGCTGGTCAGCTATGCTCCGCCCCCTCATAAATTACGTCATCACGACGCATGCCATTGCAACGGCATTGGCGCGTCATCTGTCTGCCCACCCCCGATGCTCCGCCCTGATGGGCCGAGTTCCTGACGGCACGCAACACGTGTGTTCACACAGATCGTGAACCGGGCGTGGCAGCTGCAGACTGTGTCCAGCGTCGCCACACTCGGCCGGGATCCATGCTGCTAGCCAGGGGTGCTTCTGCAAGGACTGGTGGAGGTTGGCCAAGGATGGTCTGTGAGGTCACAGGTCGCGGATTGGGTCCACGCACGGCCGATGCCACGTTGTACAATGTGACCGCTACAGGTCATCAGCCATGCGCATTCGCGGCCCGGGACCCGGCCATTCTCCAGCCATTTTCTGCATGGGAGGTGGGAGTTTTGGTCACCGCCGGTGCTAAACCCTGGAATCGGAAAGGGGTTTGCACCAGTTTTTTTCGCGTAATCCTCCTGTGGATTCGCCGTTCAAGCCGGCACTTAGTCGCAGAATCAGTGAATCCAGCCCAATGTCTCCTTTTGAGTGGTCGAATATTTGTTTTGGTGAATGCTGGGTTTTCTAGGAAAATACCCGATTGGTCTTTCAATTCCTTAGTCGTCGTTGTCCTGCACAGGACAGCATCAACACACACATCACTGTATCAATTGCCACCTGAAATGATTTGGCATAATTAGGTGTCATCAACACTAGTACGGTGGTTGACACAAGTCTTCAGATTGTCGAATGCCTCCTGACATTCTGCCGTCCACTGACACTTGTGTTATTTTTTTGAAATTCAGTCAGTGGAGCAACCACGCTGACACAAATTTCTGGCAGAAACCACTGATGCCCAGGAATCTTATAACTTCTCTCCAATTCGATGGTATTGGAAATACTCCAGTAGCTTTTGTCTTCACACTCCTTGGAACCATCTGACCATGTCCAATGGTATGGCCTAAGAAAGTGGTTTGAGCTTTTGCAAACTCACTCTTAGCCAAATTTACCACCAATCCAGCTTTGTTTAATCATCTAAATAGGTACATAGGAACAGAAGTAGGCCATTCAGTTCCTTGCGCCTGTCCTGCCATTTAATGAGATCATGGCTGATCTGTGACGTAACTCCCGGAATATCTTTGCTCAACAAAACCCTATCAATCTCAGATTTAAAATTAACAAATAATCTAGCTTCAACTGCTGTTTGAGAAAGAGTTCCAAACCATGACCACCTTTAGTTCCAGAATAGAATCAAACAATTTACAGTCCAGGAGGAGGACATTCGGCCCATTGAGTCTGCACAGGTCCTTGGAAAGAGCATCCTAATTAAGCCCACTCCTCCACCCTATCCCCAGAACCCTACCTAAACTTTTTGGACACTAAGGGGCAATTTAGCATGGCCAATCCATCTAACCTGCATATCTTTGACTATGGGAGGAAATGGAGCACCTGCAGGAAAGCCCTGCAGACACGGAGAAAATGTGCAAACTCCACAGTCACCCGAGGCCGGAATTAAACCCGATCTCTGGAGCTGTGAGACAGCAGTGCTAACCCTGCCATCCAAGTTCTTCCTGACCTCTCTCCTGAATGCTCTAGCCCTAATTTTTAGAAGATGCCCTCCCTAGTTTTCGAATTTCCAACCAGTGGAAATAGTTTATCTTTCTCTATCCAGTCTTTCCCAGTTGTTTTAAATGTTCCAAATGCTCCTTCCATGTTTCACTGAACACCACCAAATCATCAACGTATGCTACACAATTGCTTAGTCCGGAGATGACTGGTTGGTTAATCTTCAGAATGCTGCTGCCGCATTTTTCATTCTAAATGGCATGACCTTGAATTGATACCAATCATTTGGCATCACAAAAGCCGAAATCCCCTCCATCCTGTTTGATAAAAGTGCTGCCAATATCCGTGAAGTAAGTCAAGTTTGATAATCAAATCTGCTTGTCCAACCTTTCAACACAAGTCTTCCAAACAAGGAATAGGTACAAACCTGACTTTGTAACTGCGGTGACCTTTCTATAGTCCACACACAATCATTGTGTTCCTTCTTTGGTACCATGACAATCGGTGAGTCCAATCACTGCAACTCACTTCGATGATATCCTCCTTAAGCATGTTGTCAATCCCCTTTTGTACCTAAGCTAACTTTAGTGGATTGAGTCAGTATGAATGTTGGTTAATGAGAATAACATTTCCTATATTTATAATCATGCATAATTACCTTCGTATTTCCCAATTTATTTTCACATACAACTCTACTTGCCACCCCTCGGACTGCAAGCCACCAGATCCCAGTTTCTCAGGATTTTAACCAATTCATGCAACTGGGACTCTTGGCTGGAGGATCCCAGGAGGCAGGTGAATTGGTTGTCCTGCACATAAATTACATTCAAACAGCTTTGATTAACTATTTGCATGTTCCTGCTGGGTCTGGGTGGGAACCTTGTCAGGGACATCAGAAAGCTTTTCGGGCCAGAGGGGTAGGCTGGGAGATTGACAACCCCGTCGGGATTCCATCCACTTGTGAGTGGCCCGAGAGAATCCCAGCCATTAAGGCCTACATTTTCACCAAAGAGAGGCTCTCCGTCATTGTGACAATAGCCGAAATGGCTGAAAATCTAAAGACCCGCCACCAAACAAGGCATTTTATATTTTCACCGGAATGGGATTGGAGCCATGCCAGGGTTTGTGCATGCACGTTTTACAGAAACAGCAGCAGGGCTACTTAAATCATCAGCTGTCTCCAGTGAAAAGGATTTTGGTAGGCCAGGAGTGTGCTGATTAGATCAAGTAAAAGTTGGTCTGAACTGGCTGGATTAATTTGGAATGCCAGAGTACCCCCCTTTGGATATGGTCCGGGACACCTTCCAAGGTGTATGAAACCCTTAGCAATAGATAACGCACCCTTTGCAATAAATAATGCACCTTTTGTCAGTGGTAAGGCACCCTTTGGGATTGTTAAAAATAAATGTAATAATGTGTAGAAAGTGCATAAACTCATTGGAACTTTCAAGCTGTCAAAGAACTGTCAAAACTGCCAAACAACTGTCAAACATGTCAAGGGATTTAATTCTGCTGGGCTTTAAATTTTAAAAGGTCGATAGTACAAAGAAAATCAATGTATAATATTACATTCTGTCTATTGATATAGGCTCTAAGAGATTATAGAATAGAAACACTTGTTTTCATAAGAGATTAATTGAACAAATTTCTATGTATTGAATGTTCTTTTTAAAGCAATTAGAGAGAGCATTCTTGTTTAAAATAGGTGCTATCAGTAGACACAACTTTATTTTCTAACAGCTGGCTGCTGTGGTTTTCCATGGTGGATACTCGGCGAGTTGGGGTAGAGGGGGGAATGGCAAAGGGTGATGGGTAGAGGAGCTTGGGTTGGCATAAGAGTATAAGAGGCTATTGGGTTGAGTGGAGGGTAATGTGTTGACATGGAGGGGTGAGAGGTAGCATTGAGAGTGTGTGTGGGGTTAAGGGATGAGGGCTGGAGGTCTGTTTTTTGTTTTTTTAGAGCCCTAGCTGAGGGATGATACCTGTCCCCTTAACAAATCTTTCTCGCCTAGATATACTTTATACCACTTGCCCTGTTCAAAACGTTGCTGTAATGATCTTGCCCTTATCTCTAATCACACCTGGTTAATCACTACTACTTTGGTAACTTATCCACTCCTTTGTTCCACCTTTTAGGCTCCTGATTTAGGATCTTTGTTGTGTACTGTCCACGCAAATGCAATTCCACCTTTCTCAATGGAGGTATCTTCTCTGCTTTCCTCTCTTCTCAATTTTGGTAATGCTAACCTGAATTTAGCTCTGCTTGCTCTCTCTCTTTTTTGAGTTCATTGTCCTCCTTTTCTCCCTAAATCTCTGCCTCCATGTGAATGTTCCTGCCCCTGCTACAACAACTTGTATAGCTCTATTAACCTAATAAAGCAGTGCAAGATGTTTCACAGGAACATTATAAAGCTAAACCAAACACCGAGCCATATAAGACAACATTAGGGCAGATGGTAAATGTTTGGTCAACATTAAGTGGGTTTCAAGGAATGTGGTAAATGAAAGAAGAAATGTAGAGTGTCAGAGAGCATTAGGGAGGGAATTCTAGAGCCTAGGATCTAGGCAGATGAAGGAAAGGCCAGCAATAATAGAGTGATTAAAAATGGTAGTGTTCAAGAGGCAAAATCAGATGAGCAAAGAAATCCTGGGGCTGGAGGAGATTGAAAGGTAGGGAGGAACGAAGGAAGAGATGGAGGGATTTGAAAACAAAGAAAACAAACAGAGTCCATGGGCCAAAGCTGGAACTGATGACAGGAACAGGAAAGAGGTTGGCGGGATTAGCCCTTGGCAGGCACTCAGGGTGGGAAGGGCAGGGAGAAATAGGGTGGGACAATGGGATTGCTGTTCATTAGAGGGCAAAGATGTAAGTCTCGGCAGACATTTCAGAGGATGCCAAGAGAGAAACAAAGCCAAATGTAGATTTATCGAGAGGGAGTCAAGCCTCGGATGACGGGAGGAGAGTTGGAAAGACGAGGAATGCTAAAGATTTATGAGAGTAGGGTACTAGGGCAGAGAGAAAAAAGGACGCATGATAGGAGGAGAGGAGCAAACAGTGAAGAAAGAGAGTGAAAAACCATAGAATCATTAAATCATAACATTTACAGTGCAGAAGGAGGCCATTTGCCCCATCGAGTCTGCACCGACCCTTGGAAAGAGCACCCTACTCAAGTCCATGGGAAGAAAAGTGCTCGGCTTAGTTCTAGAGCTTCAGCCAAAAGGTGCATCGGAATACACGGGGAAAGTTAGCTACACAGGTGACATGGTTACGTGCTAGATTAAGATAGTTATGCTTTGAATGCATGGCAAGTAGCAGGGAGAAAACACATGGAAATACTAGTTTTAACGTAAGAGGTTGATAAGATTGATGTTGGTTGGATGAAATCAGTGACAAATTGATGTCCAGATGCTGAGACAGGTGATACGATTGAAACCAGAAAATTCTCAATTTCACACGAAAGATCCTTTTTGTTAGTTTAAAGCAGACATTCACAAAAGCTTTTTATATGTCAGCAATTGTAAAGATTAAACATTATCTTCACTGCAAATTACAACAGATTTTCTACCATGCTTTATTTCATTGACTGGTCAGGATTTATCAGTGCAAAAGTTACCATAGTAACAGCACAGTTAGTTCACAGCTTATAACATAATTACATTGCCACCTGGCTGGTTGGCAAAACCCCTTAAGTGATGAATACAAAGTGTACACAGAACAAAACTTACCGTGTTTATTAATGTATAACAAAATTCTATGGGCATAGGGACCATAATTTGCTGGAAATGAGATGGGTAAGACACAAAATTCATCCATCCACCCTATTTCCATGATTTCCATGCTACTGTTGTAGCGTGGCTGATAGTGGCTCTGGTGCAGCTCCCAGCATCCATTTTTGAGCAGGTGTCCTGTGCACACTCCAGGGGGCTGAGAAGTATTGGAAAGAAACCCCGTGCTACAGGCAGACTTCCTTTAAAGGTGCAGTCCTATTAAAGGAAAGCTGCAGCAATGCACTGCAGGCTGCGAGATAATTGTTTTTATTTGCCATTCAGGCACAAGCTGTGGCACACCAGAGGAAGGAGAAAGCTCCCCCTTTCGTCATAGAACATGGGTGTTCTATGCCGAGAGCTTAAAGCCAGGGAGGAGGCCATGTTTCCCATGCCTGCAGCAAGTTTGAAAACTAACCAAAGGGAATTGGAAAAGGTTGAAAATTGGCATGGTCAGCGCCCAAGGCACAGCTCCACTAATCTGTACAGCAATGCCCCCGGGGTTAACGGATGGATGTGAAAAGTGTCGGCGGGGTCCAGCGAGACATGTTGACATGTTTTGGGGTTGCGAGGAGTTGGAGAGCTTCTGGGAGGTGGTGTTTGGAACCTTATCAACGATAGCGGGGGGCTGAGGTGAAGCCAGATCACATGATACTGATCTTTGGAGCGTCAGAGGTGATGGAGCTGCTGGAAGGGAAAGGGGGCCATGGGGTAAGGCAAAAGCACCTGAGCTGTAACTTGTTGAATGGCCCTTTAAACAGCTCCAGAATAGGGTCCATCTTGCTTCCTACTATTTATTATGAAGTTGTCAAGAATGCAAGAAATAAGAGCAAGAATAGGTCATTTGGCACTTTCAGCCTGCTGCTCCTTTCAATATGGTCATGGAAGATTTTTGACCCCAATTCCCACTTCCTTCCACTCTTCATAGGCAGGATTCTCTCAGCCCACATTGGGCCTGAGAATCGCCGGGCCGGGCGCGACTCGCGTGACGCCACCCCGACGCCAGTCCGCCGATTCTCCGTAGAGCAGAGAATTGGCGCCATTAGCGCTGGCACGGTCGGCGCGGTGCCGGAGCGGCCCCCGGGTGATTCCCCGCGCGGGATGGACAGAATGGCCTCAAAAAAATCCGAGTCCTGCTGGTGCCATCCACGTGTGGTCTTACGCGGCGGGACCTTGCCGTGCATCCTTCCGAGGGCGGCATGGAGGGGGGTGAGGGGGAGTCCGGCTCTGGGTTGGGCCTCCACTGTGGCCTGGCCCGTGATCTGAGCCTACCGATCGGCGGGGGCCTCATTTGTTCTGCGCCGGCCCCTGTAGCCCGACACCATGTTGCGTCGGGGACGGCGCAGAGAAGGAATCCACCACGCATGCGCGCAATTGCGCCGGTCGCAATGCGCATGCGCAGACCCGCGGTGGCCATTTGCGCCGGTATCGGCAGCTGGAGCAGCGTGGGTCGCTCCAGTGCCGTGCTGGCCTACTGAGGGGCTTGGAATCGCTGCTCCTGAGGGCCTATTGACGCTGTCGTGAAACGCGACGCGGTTACGACTACTTCAACACTGAGCCTCAGGATCAGAGAATCCCGCCCCATATTCCTTAATTTAAGTATCCAAAAATTTATGTTCTCTGTCTTGAATTTACTCATCATATACTGGGAGTCACTGACTGCTCACACATGATAATCAAGATGCTCTCAAATCAACCTGGAATATTTATCAATCGGAAGACATTCTACTCAGTCAATATTCAGTATGCAACCTGCTGATCTACTCTGCCAAAGTTGCTCTGCAAAGAGGAATGAAGTTGCAGGAGAAGGAAGGCGCAGACAACTCAACATTTGAAGGGACGGAGGAGGAAAAAGAACCAGATGTGACCAGAGTGCCTGCCGATGCTTACCTGGCCAGCAGAGAAACCCAATACAAGGGCATTTCAGCTAATGTGAATGCATGAGGTCATATGGAAGTGCAACCAATAAACCCTGTGCACTCCCTACCTTCACCCCAACACAAATCATAATTATATAGTTAGAATCCAACTATTACATTTACACTTTTTCCTCCTCTTCCAACCTGATTATAATGCTGCTGAAGGCGACCGTCCATTCCAAATTAGGATGTAACAAAGTAGATGGCAGGAGAATAAGAGTTCAAATAAAGTGTTTGATCCACTTAACTAAACTTATACTAAACAAAGTGAAAAGTTGAATACTGCATGTGCTAGAATATTGGAAAAACTCACCAGGTTATGCAGCATCTGGGTAGAGATAGAAAGTCAGCTTTTCAAATCGCTTCTGACCTCGGGTGACTGTGTGGAGTTTGCACTTTCTCCCCGTGCTGTATGGGTTTCCTCCGGGTGCTTCAGTTTCCTCCCACAGTCCAAAGATGTGTCGGTTAGGTGAATTGGCTATGCTAAATTTCCCCTAGGAGTGGTACCTACTTGGGTAGGTGGGGGATTGGGCCACGGTAGGGTACTCTTTCAAACAGTCGGTGCAGACTTGATGGGCCAAATGGCCTCCTTCTGCATTGTAGGGATTCTATGATTCTAGGTCGGTGACCTTTTATCATAGTTTCCCTCTCTACACAGATGCTGCTTGGCTGCTGAGCTTTCCATAACAAATGAACATTGTTGCAAATACAAAAATGAATTCCATTCTGCAAATTGATAGATCTTTCTCATCTATTTCATATTAATTAAAGCTCCTAATGGTGCAACCTATGTGACTTCAACAGAGGTGGAGGAAAGCTGCTCATGTTCCTGCTCTGGCAGATGAGATGGTCGAGACGGATGTCTTCCGAATTTTGAAGGATTCCAGGGCCTACCAAAGACTGCCCCACCGGCAGTAAAGGGACAGACTCGGTCTGCAGGACAGAAGCGGTTAGTGGAGCTATGTCTGAGAAGAAGGTGGGGAAGGAGCAAATGCCCTTTCACCATCTTCCCTATCATGCTTCACCTGCACTTCCTGCAAGCCAACAGCTTCCGAGAATTTGGCTGCATTTCAATGAACCACCAATGCAGTGTAAAGTGGCAGAGTGTGCATGCTGTTGGTCAGGGCCAGCATGCACTTGGCTGCCTGCAACATACACTTTCCATGGATTTGGACATCAGCACAAAAGCCTGAGATGTCATGGCACTCCTCTTGGTAATGGATTCCACCAACTTCTCTCTCTAAGGATGTGAGTTGTCTCTGGAAATGCTGAGAGAAGAGCAGGCATTTCCTGTTGCTGCTCCACAAGTTTCCTTTCCATGGATGACCCCTGAGTCTCAGCATCTACAGCCACGTGAGCAGAGCTTGGAGTGCCCTGCACCTTCTGACGGGAATTTTCCACTGCAGATTCTGGGTCCAGCATCTGTTCCTGATCACAGGTGATGTGTATCTACAGTGGACAGTAGAGGATGCTGACAACAGGCCATGTGATGGTGCATTCTCGGAGTGCTAGCTCACCTGAGGCATCATCAGACTCCTCCCACTGCTGTTGCTCATCAAGCTTGAAGGGTCCAGATTCCCAGACATGGATATAGTTGAACCAGACAGAACAGTCATCCCAAAGCTTGATCAGATTTTTGCCTTATTTGGAATCCCTCGAAAGGTGAGAAGTGACAATGGACCCATTCAACAGCAATGAGTTCAATAAATTTGCAAACTACCTGGGTTTCACTCATCAAAAAAAATTACACACTGTGTTGGCCAAGAGCTAATGAAGATCAAGAGATTTATGTGTACCATGAGAAAAGTGATGAATACAGCTACAGCTGAGAGCAAGTCACGGAGCCAAGAGTTGCATCATTTTCTTTGCAATTACAGCACAACTACTCACTTGACTACTGGAAAGCTTCCAGCTCCAATCATCTTTGCACCCTGTGCACATACATTTTCCTGGGCTATCCTGCTAATGATCGACATGCACATGAAAAGGAGGAGCAAATGAAAGTAAATGCAGAGCGAAACATGAAATTTAGAGCGAAGTCACTAGTGCCATGAGGTAAAATACTTGCAAAACATGATGTTCTTGTTGGAAAGCAAACAATCCCCAGGACAGCCATTTCCTGTGACCAACATGAAAGAATTAATGTTTACTGCTAAGCACAATTCGCAAATCATCACATGAAATGTGTAATTCTTCAAAGCACTGCAAACACCTTTTGTAAGCATTGAATCCAACTCCAACATGTGAAGCACATAAGTTAAATCAGGCGAAACCTGGTGTCAGACAATATCCTACTCAGAGAGAAAATGTCCACCATAAGTGATTATATTACGAAGTGAACAATTTTCACTTAGTGAATAAGTTTTCATCTCATTCTCTGCTGATTGTTAAAGTAATTCAAAAGTTTGCATGTGCAATAGTGTTATTGATGAAGTTGAATGTTCAAGTTATGCTTAAGTTAATTATTTATACCGAGGGCCAGGGAATTTTCATTCTTCTCCCATGTGCATAAGGCCTATTCCCAGATCGATTTTTTTGTTATGAGTAGGGCGCTGATTGCGAGAGTGGAGGATACTGAGTACTCGGCGATAGCCATTTCTGATCATGCCCCGCATTGGGTGGACCTCGAGCTGGGGGAGAAGAGAGACCAGCGCCCGCTTTGGCGCTTAGAGGTGGGGTTGCTGGTGGACGAGGAGGTGGGTGGGTGGGTCTGAGGATGTATTGAGAGGTACCTGGAGGCCATTGACAATGGGGAGGTCCGAGTGGGGACGGTCTGGGAGGCGCTGAAGGCGGTGGGTAGGGGAGAGTTGATCTCCATTCGGGCCCACAGGGAGAGGAAAGAGCAGAGAGAGAGGGAGAGGTTGGTGGGGGAGATGGTGAGGGTGGACAGGGGGTACACGGAGGTGCCGGAGGAGGGATTGCTTAGGGAGCGGCGTAGTCTCCAGGCCGAATTCGACCTATTGACCACCAGGAAGGCGGAAGTTCAGTGGAGGAAGGCACAGGGGGCGGTGTATGAATATGGGGAAAAGGCGAGCCGGATGCTGGCGCACCAGCTTCGGAAGCGAGATGCGGCTAGGGAGATCGGTGGAGTTAAGGATAGGGGAGGGAATGTGGTGCGAAGTGGGGTAGGCATCAATGGGGTCTTCAGGGACTTCTATGAGGAACTGTATCGGTCCGAACCCCCACTAGAGGAGGGGAGGATGGGGCGCTTTCTGCACCGGCTGCGATTCCCGAGGGTGGAGGAGGGACAGGTGGAGGGACTGGGGGCGCCGGTTGAGCTGGAGGAGTTGGTCAAAGGGATAGGGAGCATGCAGCCAGGGAAGGCGTCGGGGCCGGATGGGTTCCCGGTCGAATTTTATAAGACGTATGCAGACCTGCAGGGCCCTCTGTTGGTTAGGACCTTCAATGAGGCGAGGGAGGGGTGGGCTTTGCCTCCGACGATGTCTCGGGCGCTGATTTCCTTGATCCTTAAGCGGGACAAGGATCCCCTGCAGTGTGGGTCATACAGGCTGACCTCACTCTTAAATGTAGATGCCAAGTTGTTGGCGAAGATTTTAGCCACGAGGATAGAGGACTGTGTGCCGCAGGTTATTCACGAGGATCAAACGGGGTTCGTGAAAGGGAGGCAGTTGAATACTAACATACGGAGGCTTTTGAATGTTATAATGATGCCGGCGGTAGAAGGAGAGGCGCAGATAGTGGTGGCGATGGACGCGGAGAAGGCCTTCGATAGGGTAGAGTAGGGGTACTTGTGGGAGGTGCTGAAAAGGTTCGGTTCGGGGAGGGGTTTGTCAGGTGGGTGAGGCTGTTATATTAGGCCCCGGTGGCGAGTGTGGCCACGAACAGGAGGAGGTCGGAGTATTTTCGACTATACTGAGGGACGAGGCAGGGGTGTCCCTTGTCCCCCCTACTTTTTGCGCTGGCCATGGCGCTGAGGGAGTCGAGGAACTGGAGGGGGCTGGTGCGAGGTGGGGAGGAGCACCGGTGTCGCTCTATGCGGATGACTTGTTGTTGTATGTGACGGACCCGGTGGGGGGGATGCCGGAGGTAATGAGGATTCTCAGGGAGTTTGGGGATTTCTCAGGGTACAAACTCAACATGGGGAAGAGCGAGCTGTTCGTTGTTCACCCAGGGGACCAGGAGGGGGGGATTGGTAAGCTCCCATTAAAAAGGGCGGAGAGGAGCTTCAGGTACTTGGGGGTCCAGGTGGCCAGGAGCTGGGGGGCCTTACACAAGCTTAACCTCACGAGGCTGGTGGAGCAAATGGAGGAGGAGTTTAAGAGGCGGGACATGCTGCCGCTGTCTCTGGCGGGTAGGGTGCAATCAGTCAAGATGACGGTGCTCCCAAGATTTCTGTTCCTGTTCCAGTGCCTCCCCATCCTTATCCCGAAGGCCTTCTTCAGGAGGGTTAATAGGAGCATTGCGGGGTTTGTGTGGGCGCACGGGACTCCGAGGGTGAGAAGGGTGTTCCTGGAGCGGGGCAGGGATGGGGGGGGTCTGGCGTTGCCCAAACTCGGTGGGTATTACTGGCGTGCCAACGCAGCGATGGTGCGCAAGTGGGTGATGGAGGGGGAAGGGGCAGCATGGAAGAGGATGGAGGTGGTGTCCTGTGTGGACATGAGCCTGGAGGCGCTGGTGACGACGCCGCTGCCGCTCCCTCCAACGAGGTATACCACGAGCCCGGTGGTGGCGGCTACCCTCAAATTTTGGGGCAATGGAGACGGCACAGGGGGGAGGTGGGGGCTTTGGTGAGGTCCCCGATACGGGGGAACCACCGGTTTGTCCCGTGGAGAATTGACGTCAAGTTCCTGAATTGGCACAGGGCAGGCATTAGGAAGATGGGGTCCTGTTTGTGGACGGGAAGTTCGCGAGCCTGGGTGAGTTGGAGGAGAAGTTCGGGCTCCCCCCCCCGGGGAACACCTTCAGATATATTCAGGTAAGGGCGTTTGTCAGGCGGCAAGTGGCGGAGTTCCCACTGTTGCCACCACGCGGGGTCCAGGACAGGGTGCTCTCGGGGGTGTGGGTTGGAGGGGGGGGGATCTCGGCAACGTACTAAGTGATGCAGGAGGAGGACGACGCCTCGGTGGAGGAGCTAAAGGGTAAATGGGAGGAGGAGCTAGGTGAAGAGATCGAGGAGGGGACGTGGCCGGACGCCCTAGGGAGAGTGAACTCCTCCTCTTCTTGCGCGAGGCTCAGCCTCATACAATTTAAGGTGCTGCATAGGGCTCACATGACCGGGACAAGGATGAGCCGGTTTTTTGGGAGTGGGGACAGGTGTGTTAGGTGCTCAGGGAGCCCAGCAAACCATGCTCATATGTTCTGGGCATGCCCAGCTCTGGGGGAATTTTGGAAGGGCGTAGCAAAGATGGTGTCGAGGGTGGTAGGATCCAGGGTCAAGCCAGGCTGGGGACTTGCAATATTTGGGGTTGCAGAGGATCCGGGAGTGCAGGAGGCGAAAGAGGCCGGTATTCTGGCCTTTGGGTCCCTGGTAGCCCGTCAGAGAATTCTTCTTCAGTGGAAGGATGCGCGGCCCCCGGGCATGGAGGCCTGCATCAACGATATGGCGGGGTTTATTAAATTGGAGAGGGTGAAATTTGCCTTAAGGGGATCAGTGCAGGGGTTCTTCAGGAGGTGGCAACCATTCCTAGATTTCCTGGCAGAACGGTAGAAAAAAGGCCAGCAGCAGCAGCAACCCGGGGGGAGGGGGTCATCTCTTTGTTTTGCGCTGAAGGGGCGTGTATATTTGTTCATTGTTGATGACGGGTGTTAATTTATTTCTTTTTTTTGTATATATGGGGGGGGGGGGGGGGTTGTTTCCTCTTTTTTTTTGTATTTTGTTATTGATATATTGTGAAAATTTGAATTAAAATTATTTTTTAAAAAAAGTTAATTATTTATATGTTTTGAATCGAACTATTGAAACATACGATGGCTCTCATTTACTATGTAATTGGTAAGATATGAGGGTTCATTATTAAAGATGAAATCGTGGAGGACTTGGCAGTGCATTATAAAATTGGACTGAGTCAGCACGGCTTCGTCAAGGGGAGGTCATGTCTGACAAATCTGTTAGAGTTCTGACAAATCTGTTAGAGTTCTTTGAAGAAATAACAAGGAAGTTAGACAAAGGAGAACCAGTGGATGCGATTTATTTAGATTTCCAGAAGGCCTTTGACAAGGGCTCCAGAGGAGACTGTTAAATAAGTTAAGAGCCCATGGTGTTAAAGGTAAGATCCTCGCATGGATAGAGGATTGGCTGACTGGCAGAAGGCAGAGAGTGGGCATAAATGGGTATTTTTCATGATAGCAGCCGGTGACAAGTGGTGTGCCTCAGGTATCGGTGCTGGTACCACACTTTTCACAATATACATTAATGATCTGGAAGAAGGAACTTACGGCACTGTTGCTAAGTTTGCAGATGATACAAAAATCTGTAGAGGGACAGGTAGCATTGAGTAAGCAAGGGGGCTGCAGAAGAACTTGGACAGGCTAGGAGAGTGGGCAAAGAAGTGGCAGATGGAAACAATGTGGAAAAGTGTGAGGTTATGCACTTTGGATGGAGAAATGGAGACATAGACTATTATACAAATGGGGAGATGCTTAGGAAATCAGAAGCACAAAGGGACTCGGGAGTCCTTGTTCATGATTCTCTTAAAGTTAACGTGCAGGTTCAGTCGGCAGTTAGGAAGGCAAATGCAATGTGAGCATTCATGTCGAGAGGGCTAGAATACAAGACCAGGGATGTACTTATGAGACTATATAAGGCTCTGGTCAGACCTCATTTGGAGTATTGTGAGCAGTTTTGGGCTCCGTATCAAAGGAAGGATGTGCTGGCCTTGGAAAGGGTCCAGAGGAGATTCACAAGAATGATCCCTGGAATGAAGAGCTTGTCGTATGAGGAACGGTTGAGGACTCTGGGTCTGTACTCGTTGGAGTTTAGAAGGATGAGGGGGATCTTATTGAAACTTACAGGATACCGCGAGGTTTGGATAACGTGGACGTGGAGAGGATATTTCCACTTGTAGGAAAAACTAGAACCAGAGGACACCATCTCAGAACATAGAACATAGAACAGTACAGCACAGAACAGGCCCTTCGGCCCTCAATGTTGTGCCGAGCCATGATCACCCTACTCAAACCCACGTATCCACCCTATACCCGTAACCCAACAACCCCCCCCTTAACCTTACTTTAATTAGGACACTACGGGCAATTTAGCATGGCCAATCCACCTAACCCGCACATCTTTGGACTGTGGGAGGAAACCGGAGCACCCGGAGGAAACCCACGCACACAGGGGGAGGACGTGCAGTCTCCGCACAGACAGTGACCCAGCCGGGAATCGAACCTGGGACCCTGGAGCTGTGAAGCATTTATGCTAACCACCATGCTACCCTGCTGCCCACAGACTAAGGGATGATCCTTTAAAACAGAGATGAGGAGGAATTTCTTCAGCCAGAGGGTGGTGAATCTGTGGAACCCTTTGCCGCAGAAGGCTTTGGAGGCCAAATCACTGAGTGTCTTTAAGACAGAGATAGGTAGGTTCTTGATTAATAAGGGGATCAGGGGTTATGGGGAGAAGGCAAGAGAATGGGGATGAGAAAATATCAACCATGATTGAATGGAGGAGCAGATTCGATGGGCCGAGTGACCTAATTCTGCTCCTATGTCTTATCAACATCCTGTGGGCATACCAGTGACCAGAAACATAACTACCCTAGCCATAATCAGGCAGAGTTAACTTGTGGGATTCTCTGGCTTTCCTGTGGCGGGAGGTGGCCCACTGTTGGTCGGTGGCAGAATCTTCTGGTTCCCCTGCTATCAATGGGATTACCAACTGATTCCACCCCACGCCGCTGAGAAACCCACAATGGGGGTGCGCCATTGGCTGCATGAAGAGCCTGAAGATCTCACCCAACATGGTTTTGTCAAAGGGAAAACTCGTTTGAACAATTTATTGGAGTTCTTTGAAGTAGTCACATGTGCTATGGATAAAGGTGTACTGTGCCTAGATTTAGAGAAGGCATTTGATAAGATACTACATCAAAATCTATTGTGAAAAATAAATGCTCGTTGTGTATGGGGTAACATATTAGCACGGACAGAAGATTAACAGGAAACCAAGAGTAGGCATGAATTGATCATTTCCTGGTTGGCAAGATGCAATGAATGGTGTGCCACAGTTATCAATGCTGGGGCCTCAACTTGCTACATTTAAGCAAATGACTTAGGTGATGTGACCAATGGTATGGTTACTAAGTTTACTGAAGACGCAAACAAAGGTAGGATAGTAAAATGTGAAGAGGACACAAGAAGGCTACAAAGAGATGTAGATAGGTTGAATGAGTGGGCAAAAATCTGGCAAATGGAATATAATGTGTGAAATATAATGTTTCGGCGGGAAAAATAAAAAAAGAACATTGTCTCAATGATGAGAGATTGGAGAGCTCTGAGATGCAGAAGAATCTCGGGGCCCTAGTGTATGAATCACAAAAGGTTAGAATGTAGATACAGCAAGTAATTAGGAAAAGTAACAGAACGTTATCATTTATTGCAAGGGGAATTGAATACAAAAGTAGGGAGGTTATGCTTCATTATACAGGGCACGATGGGAGCACAACTGGAATACTGTGTACAGCAGGCATTATCAAACTCGGGGGCGCGGGCAGGTGTCGGGAGGGTCGCGGAGCCGTCCGTAGCGGCGCTCCCAATCGCGCAAATCCGCACGCAACAGCTGCAGCTTTTAATAATGCCGGCTGCAAACGGCCTTCAAAATGGCCTGGAACAGATTTTTTAAAATTTGGCCGCACTGCGCATGCGTGCCCGATCATCGGTGCACAAACGGATCATTGGAGCCAAAGGGATCCAAGACCATTTCCTCCATTTTTGTCAGCAACAAATAAGGTAAGAGAAAATGATGGATCACGCATGTCGGCGGGCGTGGGTCACGAAGGTCGGCCGGGTTGGTAAAAATGGGTCCCCGGAAAAAAAGTTTGAAGAACACTGGTGTACAGTGTTGGTCTCCTTATTTAGGGAAGGATGTAAATGCTTTAGAAACAGTTCAGAGAATGTTTACTAAGCCTGGAATGGGTGGGGTGTCTTATGAGGAAAGGTTGGACAGGCTCGGCTTTTATCTGCTAGAGTTTAGAAAGGTAAAAAGTGACTTGATTGAAACATATAAGATCCTGGGGGAGTGGTTCTTGGTAGGGTTGACATTGTGAAGATGTTTTCCCTTGTGGGAGAATCTAGTATGAGGGGCCTCTGTTTAAAATAAGGGGTTGACCATTTAGGACAGAGATGAGGAGAAATGTTTCTCTCAGAGGGTGAATCTTTGGATATTTTTAAGGCAGTGTTACGATCGGGAGATTTTAGAAAATTGGATATGGAAATGGGATCGAAGATGTAGTGGGAAATTTAGTGATCAACAGACTGAAGATAAAACGGCTAACACTGAGTCCCACACCAGGCCTGAGTTATATTGTCCCATTCAGGCTTAAACTCGTCAGCCGGGGTGATTCACTCAAGATCCATTTCCCCCCAGGACTCTCTAATCTAACCAGCTATTAGCCCACTACAAAGTCTGATGGCCTCTTTTATCTAGAATTTGGAGTTTAATTGCAAATTCATAGCATGGCCCTTTTGTGTAAATGGGAGTGGGCAATCAAAAGCCAAAAATAACAATGATGAGGTCAAGTCTGGGCACCCCAGGACAGGGGGGAGCTCAGAGAGAAAAGAACCCTGATGGAACAGGTGGGGGCAGAAGGATGTGGAAAGCCACTGGAAGAGGTGATGAAAAGCTGCCACAGAGACAGGTCTTCGAAAAGGGGTCTGAAGGTGTTACTCTAATAACAGGAATATATTCTGTGTAAATGCAAGTATCATTGTTGCCTGCCTGCCTAAGTGGTGCTGAGAGCTGTATGTTAATTTTATGTACTGCTCAATGGGAAATTGTATGTTAGGGTTAAGAGCTACATGTAAGCTGTTTTTGTTAGGTTTGAAGTTTAAAAGTTTAAATATAGCTTTTCTTTTTTTTTAATAAAGTGTTGTTTGTAAAAAATAACCAAGCCCTATTTCTTATGCAATCACTCCTGGAACAAATCAATCTTTCCGCACAGTCTTACAAAATTAAAAAAATGTTGCGCTTCTGGTCCAGTATCTTAGCCATATTGGGATCTGACCAAGCATCCGTAACAGGCAGGTGTATATAGATTTTAGATTAAAAAATGGGTGAATAGTTTCGAGCGAGGGGTAGATGGGAAACTGGAGTTGAGGTTGCAATCAGATCGACCAGAATCTCACTGAATTCACTAAGGGCCAAGTGGCCTACTCCTGCTCCTAATTTGTGGGTTTGTAGATAAATACTCTGGCTACAAGAGCAAGTTAGGGTCTGGGAATTCTGCAGTAAGTAACTCACCTACTTCAAGCTCTGCTGGAATTGGATGAGAAGAAGCAGGCGATGAAACTGATGCAGTCGGGAAGGCATCGGGACCTGACGGGTTCCCGGTGGAATTTTATAATAGACCCATTAGCCCCTGTATTGTTCGGGATGATCAGGGACTCCTTGAAGAAAGGCATTTTGCCACATAAGCTGAGGCAGGCTTCGATTTTTCTGCTCTTGAAAAAAAGACAAGGACCCCTTAAGACTGTGGGCCATATCGACCAATCTCCCTATTACATATGGATGCAAAAGCTGTTAGCTCAGGTGTTGGCATTAAGACTGGAACCTTGTCTGCCAGAGGTGGTGGGGAAAGACTAAATGGGTTTCGTTAAGGGTTGGAGGTTGATAGTGAATGTGAGACAACTGTGGACTGTGGAACGTGATGCTTGCTCCGGGGGTCAGGTTGGGTTCCAGATATCATAATCTCGCTCGACGTGGAGAAGGCGTTCGACTGGGTAGAGTGGGATTATTTGCTAGCTGTTTTAGAAAAATTTGGATTTGGGCCGGGCTTTGTAGTGTGGGTGCGGCTGTTATATACAGCCCCATTGCCAATGATTGCACCAACAAACTGACCTCCGACCCCTTTCGTTTTTACCGGGATAGCAGGCAGGGATGTCCGTTGTCACCTTTGCTGTTTTCACCAGCAATAGAGGCACTAACCATGGCCCCGAGGTTCTTGAATACATGGGGAGCAGTAGTTTGAGGTGGGGTGGAACACAGGTTGGTAAGTGTCAACCTGGTGAAGCTACAACACTGGACTGCATGCGTACCAAGCAGCATAAGCAGCAAGTACTGGACAAAGGTAAGCGATTCCATAACCAACAGATCAGCAGACCTGCCACATCCAGTTGTGAATGGTGTCGGCCAATTAAACAACTCACTTGAGGAGGCTGCTCCACAAATAGCCCCGACCTCAATAATGGGGGAGCCCAGAACGTCAGTGGAAAACACAATGCTGAAGAATTTGCAACAATTTTTAGCCAGAAGTACTGAGTGGATCATCCATCGGAGAAAATTACCTATACATAGAAAGGAGAAATCCAACTAGCTCAATGCAACCCCATCAGTCTACTCTTGATTATCAGTGAAGTAATTCAAAGAGTTCTATGAGTCATCAACAGTGCTTTTAAGATGCACTTTCCTGTCAATAAACTTTCTCAGACCCTGGTCGAACCCAAGTGTCATTCAGATCCTAACCTCAATACAGCCTTGGCTCAAGCATGAACAAAAGAGTTGAACTCCAAAGTTAAGCTGAGAGTGACTGTCCTTAACATCAAGGCAACATTTGACTGAGTCTGGAATCAAGGAGCCCTAGCAAAACTGGAGTCAACGATAAATTGGGGGGAAAACTATCCTTTGGTTGGAGTCATACCGAGTACAAAGGAAGATGGCTCTGGTTGTTGGAGGCCAATCCTAGATCCAATACATCACTGCAGGAGCTCTTTATGGTAATGTCTTAGGCCCAACCATCTTCAGCTGCTTCATCAATTACCTTCCTTCTATTATAATGGGATATTCACAGATAATTTCACAAAGTTCAGGATCATTCGCAACTCCCCAGACACTGAAGTAGTCCATGTCCAAATGCAACAAGCCCTGGACAATATTCAGGCTTGAACTGACAAGTGACAGGTAATATTCACGCCATGCAAGTGCCAGGCAATGATTATCTTCAACAAGAGAGAATTTAACAATCACCCTTTGACAGTCAATGTCATTACTATTGCTGAATCCCCACTAACAACATCCTAGGGTTTACCATTGACCAGAAACTGAACTTGACTAGCCAAATAAACATTGTTGCTACAAGAGCAGGTCAGAGGCTAGGAATCCTGCAATGAGTAACTCCCCTCCCAACTCCACAATTCCTGTCCACCATCTGAAAGGAACAAGCCAAGAGTGTGATGGAATGCTCTCCCTTTGACTGGACGAGTGCAGCTCCAACAACTTTACACCATCCAGGACAAAGCATCCTGCATAATTTGCATTCATTCACAAATATCCACTCCCTCCACCACCAACGCACAGTGGAGTAATGTGTGCCATCCACAAGGGGCACTGCAAGAACTCACCAATGCATCTGAGCTTCCAAACACACAACCACTACCATCTAGAAGGACAAGGGCAGCAGGCAATGAGAACACCGCCACCTGAATGTTCACTTCAAGAATCACTCACCATCCTGACTTGGAAATCTATTGCCATTCCTTCATTGTCACTGTGTCAAAATTCTCAAATTTCCTCCCTAACAGCACTGTTGATGTACCTACACCACATGACTGCAGCAGTTCACCACTACCACTTCAAGGGCAATTAGGAATGGACAATAAATGCTGACCTGGCCAGCGATGCCCTCATCCCATAAATTAATAATTTTTTTAAAATCAAGTTAGTTCATCACCACCTTCTCAAAGGCAATTAGAAATGGGCCAATGACGCTCACTTCCCAAATAAGATAGATTATCATGTGCCAAGTTGGCGTGTGCTTTTTATGCTGTCAGCAGATCTGCGTGGGAATCGCCATGGAGGTGACATCTTCAACTCCTGTTCCTCTCCAGCAGTCAACATGGCTATCACTGCAGCCAATTCCCAGTTTTCTATCTCTTCCTAAAGGCCTGCATTCTCATCGATAAAAAGAGAAAGCAGGGCAGCATGGTGGCGTAGTGGTTAGCACTGCTGCCTCTGGCACCGAGGACACAGGTTCAATCCCGGCTCTGGGTCACTGTCCATGTGGAGTTTGCACATTCTCCCAGTGTCTGCGTGGGTCTCATTCCCACAACCCAAAGATGTGCAGGGTAGGTGGGTTGGCCACACTAAATTGTCCCCTAATTGGAAAATATTTTTTGAAATAAGAGAAAGCACAGAGCTCTATAAGTGGATCCTGTGGAATGGCAACACTTGTTAGGGTCGACTGTTAGTGATGGAACTTTTAACAGTTGGCCTGTCTAGTAATATCAAATGGGGCAACATCAGGCCATTGGCAACAGAATGCATACATTTACTTTGTTGAAAAAGGTCAAAATGCACAATTGGGGCCCCATTAAAGAGAGTCTTACAAGGACTCCACTGTAGTCAATAAATGAAGAACTTATTGTAAAAATAACAAACACTTTTCCTTAACATACTGTAAATTAATCCTCCCACTGATCGCACTAAAATTACAAAAAATTATTTTCCTCCTAACTTTCAATCTCCCACTCCTCGAGTTTCTGGCTAATACTCGAGTATGGCCAAATAGCAAGAACACCTCTTTGGTTTCTCACCAAAGTGGTCCACATTCATGTCCTTCGTTAGTCACATCAGTGATTCTCTCCATTAGTTTTTTAAAAAATTTAGTGTACCCAATTCATTTTTTCCAATTGAGGGGCAATTTAGTGTGGCAATTCACCTAACCTGCACATCTTTGGGTTGTGGGGGCGAAACCCATGCAAGCACAGGGAGAATGTGCAAACTCCACACGGACAGTGACCCAGGGCTGGGATCAAACCTGGGATCTTGGTGACGTGAGGCAGCAGGGCTAACCCACTGCGCAACCGTGCTGCCCTCATTTCTCTCTATTAGTGACTGATAATCTCAAGAAGAAAGTCTACATATTCAGTAACTACGACATCAGGTATGGCTCGTTGATCTACATATTCTAATTTATGGCAGTGGATCCTGAACTTGCCCATTCTGATGCTGTAAATATCATTTACAGCAGATATTTGTAGCGCAGGCTTCATTGAAATAGAACTGGTGAACTGCTAGCATCAATTAGATCTAGCTCACCGGTTCCAAACCTGTTCTATATCAGGGCACCCATACTGGACAATGGGCAAGGTAAATCTGTGATGTGTTGCTCTTGCGACAGGGCGAGGGTTTGAGGGGGAGGGGGGTTGCTTTGGGGAGCAGTGGCCAAGATTATTTTTGTGGCTCAAAGGGTCTGGGCTTTCTAACCTGACAAATGTTATTTCAAAGTTATCTTTTCAGCAAATCTGGTTAGAGAACATGCCAGATCTATACTAAACTGGCCATCTGAGATCTGGGGTGGGAGAATCGCCGAGGGTTAGCATGAATCCCGCCCCGCCGTCCTCCCAATTCTCCCGCCCCCCAAACACCGGCCCGGTGTGAGTCATGCCGCCCGCCTCGGAGAATGGCGGGGTCCGGCACAACTCAATGGGCGACGGGGCCGCCCAAATTCTCCGGCCCGCGATGGGCCAAAGTCCCGCCCGCCTGTAGCCGGTCCTGCCGGCGTAAATCAGAGTAGGTCCCTTACCAGCGGGACCTGGCGGCGCGGGTGGGCTTCAGGGTTCCTTGAGGGCCACGGGGGCATCTGGCCCCGGGAGGTGCCCCCACGGTGGCCTGGCCCGCGGTCGGGGCCCACTGTTCCGCGGGCGGGCCTGTGCCGTGGGGGCACTCTATTACTCCGCATCGGCCATTGTGGTCCTCCGCGATGGCCGATGCGGAGATTAACCCTCCCACGCATGTGCGGGGATGACGCCAGCACGTGCTGGCGCTCCCGCGCATGCGTCGACTCGCGATGGTTGGCAGAGGCCCTTCGGCGTCAGTTGGTGTTGCGGCAGGCCCCTATCCCGCCAGCCAGCGGGGCGCAAACCACTCCGGGGCGGGCCTAGCCCCTTAAGGTGCAGCCCTCCGCACCTTTGGGGCGGTCCAACACCGGAGTGGTTCACGCCACTCCGTCCCGCCAGGACCACCCACCCCGCCGGGTACGGGAGAATCCCGCCCCCTATGTACATCATAGGATTCCTATTTGCAAATTAGATTAGGTTTACTGCCTAAATTGCATTTTGAATACTTTGGTTACATTTGTAACTAAAACAACTGAGGCAGTGGAGAAGGTGAAAAGAAAAAAATCGGAACTGAAAGATTCTACCAAGTAAAGTTTCTATCAAATAAAATATTTAAGAACTCAGAGACCAACTTAAATGAGTATGCCACCACCGTCACAGACTTCATCAGCAAATGTGTGGACAACTGTGTGTCAAAGAAAGCAGTACGTACGTTCCCCAACCGGAAACCGTGGCTCAATCGCGAGATTGACTCCCTAGTGAAGGACAGGTCTGAGGCGTTCAAGTCAGGCGACCCTGACCTATACAAGAAATCCAGGTACGACCTCTGCAAAGCCATCCGAGATGCCAAGAGAGAATATCAGACCAAGCTAGAGTCACAGACTAGCATTACAGACGCTAGGCGGTTGTGGCAAGGCCTAAACAACATAATGGGCGACAAAGCAAAGCCGATCAGTATCTCCGGCAGCAGCTCACCCTGTGATGCTTTTCACAGTAACTTCATTGAAGCCTACTCGTGACAATAAGCGATTATTATTATTATCAATGCATTCTCTGCTTGGTTCGAACAAGAAACCAACAATCCACTGTTGAGTGCCCCAGCAGTCCATAACACACCCATACCCACCGTCACAGCTTCCGAAGTCAGATCGGCTTTCCTGAAAGTGAACCCTCGGAAGGCGATGGGTCTGGATGGGATCTCTAGTTGTGCACTAAGAGCCTGCGTGGACCAGCTGGCAGATGTGTTCGCGGACATCTTTAATCTGTCCCTACTCCGCTCCGAGATCCCCCCCTGTTTAAGAAGACCACCATCACACTGGTGCCTAAGAAGAACCAGGCAACGTGCCTCAATGTGACTACCATCCGGTGGCCCTGACTTCAGGCGTAATGAAGTGCTTCAAGAGGTTGGTCATGAAGCGCATCACCTCCATACTCCCAGAACGCTTTGATCCACTGCAATTCGCATACCGCCGCAACCGGTCCACTCATCCTGGCCCTCCACTCATCCCTAGAGCATCTCAACAAGAAGGACTCCTACATCAGACTCCTATTTATTGACTACAGCTCCGCCTTCAACACCATAATCCTAGCCAAGCTCATATCAAAACTCCAAAACCTCGGACTTGGATCCTCAATCTGCAACTGGATCCTTGACTTTCTGGCCCACAGACCACAATCAGTAAGAATAAACACCAACACCTCCTCCACAATAGTCCTCAATATCGGGGCCCCGCAAGGCTGCGTCCTTAGCCACCTACTATACTGCCTGTACACACACGACTGTGTGGCAAAACTTGGTTCCAACTCCATCTACAAGTTTGCTGACGATACGACCATAGTGGCCCGGATTGTGAATAACGACGAGTCAGAATACAGGAGGGAGATAGAGAACCTAGTGGAGTGGTGCAGCGACAACAATCTCTCCCTCAATGCCAGCAAAACTAAAGAGCAGGTAATTGACTTCAAAAAGCAAAGTACTGTACACACCCCTGTCAGCATCAACGGGGCTGAGGTGGAGATGGTTAGCAGTTTCAAATTCAAGGAGTGCACATCTCCAAAAATCTGTCCTGGTCCACCCACGTCGCGCCACCACCAAGAAAACACAACAGCGCTTATACTTCCTCAGGAAACTAAGGAAATTCGGCATGTCCACATTAACTCTTACCAACTTTTACAGATGCACCATAGAAAGCATCCTATCTGGCTGCATCACAGCCTGGTATGGCAACTGCTCGACCCAAGACCGCAAGAAACTTCAGAGTCGTGAACACAGCCTAGTCCATCACACAAACCTGCCTTCCATCGATTGATTCCATCTACACCTCCCGCTGCCTGGGGAAAGCGGGCAGCATAATCAAAGACCCCTCCCACCCGGCCTACTCACTCTTCCGACTTCTCCCATCTGAGAACACGCACGAATAGCCTCTAAAAACAGCTTCTTCCCCACTGTCACCAGACTCCTAAACGACCCTCTTATGGACTGACCTGATTAATACTGCCTGTTTCACCTGATCCTGGTGTTATCTAGTTATATATTTTCTTTTATTTCCTTTTCTTTTCATGTATTTAATAATCTGTTGAGCTGCTCGCAGAAAAATACTTTTCACTGTACCTCGGTACATGTAATACTAAATAAATCCAATCCAGTTTAACAGCTGCGGCTCTTCTGGGAAAGAGAAGATGGAGGGATAAATTGATTGAGGTCTTTAAGATTATTCAGGAATTTACTCGGGCAGGCATCGAGAAGATATTTTGATTTGTGGACAAGACCAAAACTAGTATAAAATAATCACAACAAATCGGATATGGAATTCAGAAGAAAACTCTTCATCCCGAGTGGGGAAACATCACTGAACCAATAATCTGGAGGCCAAGGCTCTGGGAACACGAGTTCAAATTCCATCATTGCAGCTGATGGACTTCAAATCCAATTAATAAATTTGGAATGCAAAGCTAGCCGGAGCTAGCAACCATGGCAACCATCATTGATTGATTTTAAAAAACAACTGGTTCACTAATGTTATTTAGGAAAGAAAATCTGAAGCATCAGCTCGTTAGGCAGTTGCGAAACCACTGGTGGGCCTTCCCCAGGATCAGGACCCCAGGTGTGGGAAGTCCTGCCCACTAAGAGCTGCCAGGTAATCAGGGGACAACAGCTCTCTGCTCAGCAGCATCACTGGGGAGGTGATGGTTGCTCCCTGAATGACAGCTACCAGAAGTCCACGATTTCCGAGCAAACCAGTTAAGTAATGGCAGGAGGTATTTCACTGGTTGGGGCCATGGGATAGGGGCCTAGGCTTCCCCTCTGCTCCCCCATTGTCTGATTAATTGAGCAATCCCAACCTCCAAAAACACTACTGGAGAGAGCAGTAAATTCCACCCTCGGGTTTAACTTCATTTTGGGGGAAATTAATCTTTTATTAAAGTCAGCAGTGCCTGTTGATTAAATTCTGGTGTCAAAAATTCTTTATTTCAAAATTATGCATTCTCACTCTTTCTATTTCCACTTTTGACGCAGACTCCAGTTTCTTCATTTGGCAAATCTTGCAAGGGTGAAGTATGTATTTAACCTGCTCTTTTGTCTTTTAATGTCTACGGTTGTTGAGCTTTTCTCAACATTTGAATTAAGCTCGTTTGTGTAAGCAGTTTCACTTGCTAGCTATCCCCACATCCCTGATGATGGGACTCGACAAAAAGGGGTAGGCCGATGCATAAACACAAATGTTGTGCCAAATAGTCTGATTCTGCGCTGTAAATTCAGTGTGACATGTGTTTGGCCTGTCAGTGGAGGCAAGCTAAGAAACAGTCAGTGCAAAATCGGTATCTTCCACTTAGGTCCATATAATATGTAAAACACACCAAAGTTTGAGGCTCTTCATTTTTCATTTGAATTTTATAGCATCCAGAAAAGGGGATTGAAATTTCACTTCAGACCTGCACTGAACCGACTAGCCAATGGTCGGCTTATTTTTCTGCAAAAGCGTTATTAATTTGATTGGATTGGAGCCAAACCAAATATGCTTACTGCATTTCAATAGACTGGCATTTAATCAAATTAACAGACATCTTGCGAACAAAATTAATATTTGAAATAATCCACAACTTGCAGTAAATGCTTGTAAACTGGCTGCAGACTGGCTATTTTGTCCCCAATAATAACATGGCAATTATATTTTGTTACCTGAAAAAACTGCTCGACAGGATAAGCAAGTAATCTTGCTGGTCAGCTTTTGGGGAAAAAGTTTCAATTCGAATCATCGCATTCCTTTATATGAATAAAACTGATATTTTCTTTTCTCCCAAAAGAAAATGGCATACAAATATGAAAGATAAATAGCCAAGAGTATTACAATCGCTGTATGGCCAGATATATTCTCCAGGATTTCAGACCATTCAGCTGAATTTATAAAAGCTCAGTGATGAGCCATCAATTGCACGAGAGACGAGTTGCTATACAAAAGTTAGGCTTTGATAAGCTAGAACTTAGCCCTGCGGTCGACTACAATAAAATGGACGACCGCCGGGCGTTCTGACTATTTATACCTCGGTATGGAGGCGTGGCTAACTCAGCCTCTCGACCAATCGGAGAGCCGTCACATGACTGGTCTCAACCAATCGGTCGAGAGGCACATGACCGACCAGGGCCAATGGTAAGCCGGTGTTCTGCACCAATGGCAGACAGCTATGCAAATCATACCACCACATTCACCCCTTGCGGAGAAAGAAGTCGGGGGGGGAGGGGGGGTATCAACGAGAGTCGGGGGCGGTGGGGGGGAAAGAGAACTGGTGGTATGAGTAGCAGCCGGGAGAACAAAAATTCTCTCCTTTTCTTTTATTACATTTTTGGCTTCCCACTGGCCCAGACAATTAGCAATATTACACAAAGTCCCAACAAAGTCCATGGAGCTGTTGAAATTTAAATCGATTCGATCAGTCTTTTCGTGGCCCGTGACGTTCAGGCAGACCGCCGCAGTGGAGTAGGTGACGTCGGTTCAGCCGATGGTGGTGGTTCCGCTAACGTCCTGGAGCGATGGTCCTTGAATAGTCTCCGTCACCCGAGCTGGCTGTGGAGACGCCATGGATGGGGAAGGGGTGACCTGGGTGGGGCGCTGGGGGGAAAAAAACAGGGGTGGGGTCTGTGGTGAAGGGGGGGAAGGCCGCACGCCGGCGGGTACCAGGTCCCGGAGGGAGACCGTGTCCTGCCGACCATCGGGGTACTCCACATACGCATACTGCGGGTTCGCGTGGAGTAACTGGACTTGTTCCACCAACGGGTCGGACTTGTGCACCCGCACATGCTTCCGGAGCAAGATGGGTCCGGGGGTGGCCAGCCACGTCGGGAGAGGGGATCCGGAGGACGACTTCCTGGGGAAAACAAGAAGACGTTCATGAGGTGTCTGATTTGTTGCGGTACAGAGGAGTGAGCGGATAGAATGTAGGGCATCGGGGAGCACCTCTTGCCATCGGGAAATAGGGAGATCTCTGGACCGGAGGGCCAGTAGTATGGTCTTCCAGATGGTACCATTCTCCCGCTCGACCTGTCCGTTACCCCGAGGGTTATAGCTGGTCGTCCTGCTAGAGGCAATGCCCCTGTTGAGCAAGAATTGACGCAGCTCGTTGCTCATAAAGGAGGACCCCCGATCGCTGTGTATGTACGCGGGGTAGCTGAACAGGGTGAAGATGGAGAGGAGGGCCTTAATGACGGTCGATATGGTCATGTCGGGGCAGGGAATGGCGAAGGGGAAGCGGGAGAATTTGTCAATTACCGCCAGGAAGTAAATGTTGTGGTTGTTAGAGGGAAGGGGTCCCTTGAAGTCAATGCTGAGACATTCGAAGGGGCGGGATGCTTTGATCAGGTGTGCGCACTCGGGGCGGTAGAAGTGCGGTTTGCACTCGGCGCAGATGTGGCAGCCACGGGTTACTGTCCTGACTTCCGCGATGGAGAAAGGCAGGTTGCGGGCCTTAATGAAATGGTAGAGACGGGTCACCCCTGGATGGCAGAGGTCCACGTGGAGGGAGCGGAGGCGGTCTATCTGCGCGCTGGCGCAGGTACCGCGGGACAGGGCATCAGGAGGCTCATTGAGCTTCCTAGGGCGATACAAGATCTCATAGTTGTACGTGGACAACTCGATCCGCCACCGTAAGATCTTGTCATTCTTAATCTTGCCCCTTTGTGCATTATCAAACATGAAGGCTACTGACCGTTGGTCTGTGAGGAGGGTAAACCTCCTGCCGGCCAAATAGTCGCACCGCTTCGACTATGGCCTGGACTTCCTTTTCCACAGAGGGGTGGCGGAGTTCGGAAGCCTGGAGGCTTCTGGAGAAGAAGGCCACGGGTCTGCCCGCTTGGTTCAGGGTAGCCGCCAGAGCTACTTCTGATGCGTCGCTCTCGACCTGGAAAGGGAGGGACTCGTCGATGGCGCGCATCGTGGCCTTTGCGATGTCCGCTTTGATGCGGCTAAAGGCCTGGCAGGCCTCTGTCGACGGCGGGAAGGTCGTGGTTTGAATGAGGGGACGGGCCTTGTCGGCGTAATTGGGAACCCATTGGGCGTAGTATGCGAAAAACCCTAGGCAGCGTTTGAGGGATTTGAGGGTATTGGGGAGAGGGAGTTCCATCAGGGGGCGCATGCGTTCGGGGTCGTTGCCTATCACTCCTTTACGCACTACGTAGCCGAGGATGGCTAGACGGTCGGTGCTAAACACGCACTTATCCTTACTGTATGTGAGGTTAAGGAGTTTTGCGGTTTGGAGGAATTTCTGGAGGTTGGCGTCATGGTCCTGCTGATCGTGGCCGCAGATGGTGACATTATCAAGATACGGGAAGGTAGCCCGTAATCCGTACTTGTCGACCATTCGGTCCATCTCCCGTTGGAAGACCGAGACCCCATTTGTGACACCAAATGGAACCCTAAGGAAGTGGTAGAGGCGCCCGTCAGCCTCGAACGCGGTGTATTTGCGGTCACTCGCGCGGACGGGGAGCTGGTGGTAAGCGGACGTAAGGTCCACAGTGGAGAAGACCTTGTATTTCGCGATATCGTTTACCATGGCAGAAATACGGGAGAGAGGATACGCGTCCAGTTGCGTAAACCGATTGATGGTCTGGCTATAGTCGATGACCATCCGGTTTTTCTCCCCAGTCCGGACCACCAGCACTTGGGCTCACCAGGGACTGTTGCTGGCCTCGATGGCCCCTTCCTTCAGCAACCTATGGACCTCGGACCTGATGAAGGTCCGGTCCTGAGGGCTGTACCGTCTGCTCCGTGTTGGGACGGGTTTGCAATCGGGGGTGAGATTAGCAAACAAGGAGGGGGGTCCACTTTGAGGGACGCAAGGCTGCAGACAGTGAGGTGGGGTATAGGGCCGCCGAATTGTAAGGTCAAGCTCTGCAGGTTGCACTGGAAGTCCAGTCCTAGGAGTGCCGGTGCGCAAAGGTCGGGGAGGACAAGGAGTTTATAATTTTTTAAAACCTTCCCTTGGACCATGAGGTCCGCGATGCAGCAGCCGGTGATGCGGACGGAGTGCGAACCTGAGACTAACCCGATTTTGTGTTTTACAGGATGGATAGGGAGCGCGCAGCGTCTTACCGTGGCAGGGTGAACGAAGCTTTCCGTGCTCCAGGAGTCCAGCAGGCAGCCCGTCTCGTGGCCGTTGAGGTAGATCAGCGTTATCGTTTTGGCGAGCGTGCGTGGACGTGACTGGTCGAGCTGAATGGACGCGAGCCGTGGAGAAAATCCGTATTCGTCGTCGTCGTCCGAGTAGATGCTGGAAGAACCTTGCGTGCCAGTCCCGGAAAGTGGTGCCCAGGATTCGCACGTGGAGTCGGGGCCCCAAGATGGCCGCGCCCAGGACCCACACGTGGGGTCGGCACCCAAAGCTGGCGCCGCCCAGGGCCCGCACGTGGAGTCGGCGCCCCAAGATGGCGGCGCCCATGGGGACCTCGTGGTTGCTGGGGGCGGGGTTAGTGGTGCCGGTGGGCCGATCGGAGCGGCTGGGAGCGGGGGCAGAGAGGCACGCAGGCCAGGCGCGGGGGCCCGGGGGCGGCGAGTGGAGAGTAGCGCGGTGCGCTGGAGGGGCCCGGAGGAGAGAAAGAGGCGCGCAGGCCAGGCGCGGGGGCCCGGGGGCGGGGGGGGGAGAGTGTTGCGCGGCATCCAGGAGGGGACTGGGAGGGCCCGGAGGAGAGAGAGGCGCGCAGGCCGGGCGCAGGGGCCCGGGGGCGGGGGGGGGAGAGACTTGCGCTGCGCCCAGGAGGGGACCGGGAGGGCCCGGAGGAGAGAGAGAGGCGCGCAGGCCGGGCGCAGGGGCCCGGGGGCGGGGGGGGGGGGGGGGGAGACTTGCGCTGCGCCCAGGAGGGGACCGGGAGGGCCCGGAGGAGAGAGAGAGAGGCGCGCAGGCCGGGCGCAGGAGGGGCCAGCAAGGGCCCGGAGGTGGGGATCCCTGGTCGCTGCGCGGAACCGCAGCGACCGTTTTGGCCTGGCAGACAGTGGAGAAGTGGCCCTTCTTCCCGCAGCTCTTACAGAGGGCGGAGCGGGCTGGGCAGCGCGGGCGAGGGTGTTTCGCGAACCCGCAAAAGTAGCAGCGGGGCCCCGTGGACTTGTCGGGGTGTCCCACGGCGCAGGCCTGAGGGAAGTCGGGAGCGGCGGATGGCGGTGGGGAAGCGTGCCAGGAGGCCCAGGGTGCTGCAGCGCGGCTGGGGACATAGGCGCGGGCGTTTAGATCGGCGACCTCCAGGGAGGTGGAGAGTGTCCGTGCCTCAGTTAAGCTGAGGTCGTCTTTCTCCAGCATCCGCTGGCGGATAGCGGGGGACTGCATCCAAGCCACGTAAGTGTCTCTGATCAGCAGTTCCATGTGTTCCGTAGCTGAAACTGCGAGGCAGGTGCAATTCCTCCCCAGGCTGGCGAGGGCCTGGTAAAATTGGTCTAATGACTCACCAGGGAGCTGTTGTCTGGTGGCCAGCAGATGTCGGGCGAATACTCTGTTGACTGGTTTAAGGAATTGTCCATTCAGCTTTAGCATGGCGGCCTCATAATCTTTCTCCCCCTTGATTGTCGCGTAGGCTGCTATACCCACGCTGGAGTGGAGGACGTGAAGCTTCTGTGCCATGGTGGGGGGGCTGGTTGCAGACTCCAGGTATCCTTCGAGACATGACAGCCAATGTTGAAAAAGTTCTGCAGAGTTCGGAGTTTGCGAGCTGATGCGGAGGCTTTCGGGCTTGATCCAGAACTCCATCTTCAAAAATCTAGCTTATTAAATTGATGAACCATCAATTGCACGAGACACGAGTTGCTATCCAAAGGTTAGGCTATAATAAGCTAGAACTTAGCCCTGCGGTCGCCTACAATAAAATGGACGACCGCCGGGCGTTCTGACTATTTATACCTCGGTATGGGGGCGTGGTTAACTCAGCCTCTCGACCAATCGGAGAGCCGTCACATGACTGGTCTCAACCAATCGGTCGAGAGGCACATGACCGACCAGGGCCAATGGTAAGCCGGTTCTGCACCAATGGCAGATAGCTATGCAAATCATACCACCATACTCAGCAAGTGTGAAAGACAACAACTCTAACAAACCAGTTCCAGCATAACAACAATAAATCACTTTAAAAGCAAACTAATAATATATATTCGTCTGTGTGCAAACAAAAAAATTTACACTATCAAAAGCGTCTTCCATTTCAATCTTAGCCTTTTTAAATATTAGCCTTTCAGATAAGGAATAAATTGAAATTTGGTTCCCCTAGGATAATAATATTGTATGTCCTTGTATCACAGCAAAAAACTTGCAGTTGGGTTGTTGCACATTCCGGGGAAATATTTTTACTGAAACAAAAACCTTTTTTTTAAGGGTCAGTTTTTTATGAAGATAATTTTGTCTTGCTTCACTTTGCCTCTTCCATTCAACCTATTCTCTATGCCTGAAGGACAAGAGATCAGATTATGGGCCTCCGCCCTTGCTGCTCTGAAATCAACAACTAAAAGGTTCAGAAGGGTGGCACAAACACATTCCCTTTACTTCATTCAAAAGCACCTCGATTTCATTTAGTACTTTCCTTTGTGCTATATGCCTGGGAACCAGCTCGTCATGGCCACAAACCAGGTCGATCATTCTTTGCATAAGGGCAATAATGAAAATATTAAAATGTGGAGACTTGGTGACTTCCGGTTGCGGCTATGCGGAGCTAAGCCGCACGTTCGGCAGCTCCCGCTACTTAAGGATATTTGGGCCGATTTGAGGGCCCCAAACGGCGCTGTCTCGACGAATCCCGGTGGGGGAAGGTGTCTAGAGGAGCATTCCCCATAATTTATGGTGCTCACCCGGAGTGGGGCAAAGGAAAAAGCTGCAGCAGCTCCCCAAGAAAAGCTGCAGCAGCTCCCCAAGAAAATCGCCATGGGGAACGGGTAGGGCGGGCGAGCTGGCCTGGGGCGAGCAGTCGATAAGCTATGGCTAGCCGGAGGGGGAGGGGGGCAGGTTGCCCTCTGATCCGGCTGATTACCTGGAACGTGAGGGGGCTGAATGGGCCGGATAAGAGAACTAGGGTATTTTCTCATCTGAAGGGGCTGAAGGCGGACGTGGCTATGCTCCAGGAGACCCACTTGAAGGTGGCGGACCAGGTTCGTCTCAGGAAGGGATGGGTGGGCAGGTTTTTCACTCAGGATTAGACGCGAAGAACCGGGGGGTGGCGATTCTGGTGGGGAAGAGGGTGGTGTTCGAGGCTGCTGAGGTGGTGTCGGACAAGGAGGGCAGATATATTATGGTGAAGGGTAGGCTGCAGGGAGAGAAGGTGGTGCTGGTTAATGTATATGCCCCGAATTGGGATGATGCTGGCTTCATGAGGTGCTTGTTGGGCCGCATTCCGGACCTGGAGGCAGGGGCCCTGATCATGGGTGGAGACTTTAACACAGTGCTGGATCCCCCACTGGACCGGTCCAGTTCAAGGACGGGTAGGAGACCGGCGGCGGCCAAAGTACTGAGGGGGTTTATGGACCAGATGGGAGGGGTGGATCCCTGGAGGTTTGGGAGACCGAGAGCACGGGAGTATTCCTTTATCTCTCATGTCCATAGGGTTTATTCCCGAATATATTTTTTCGTCCTGAGCAGGGGATTGATCCCGAGGGTGCAGGATGCCAAGTATTCGGCCATAGCAATTTCAGACCATGCTCCGCACTGGGTTGATCTGGAGATGGGGGAGGCGCGGGACCAGTGCCCGCTCTGGCGCCTGGATGTGGGGATGCTGGCTGATGAGGAGGTGTGTAGGAGGGTCCGGAGAAGTATTGAGGGGTATCTTGATACCAATGACACGGGGGAGGTCCGGGTGGGGATGGTCTGGGAGGCTCTGAAAGCAGTGATCCGGGGGGAGCTGATCTCCATCCGGGCACATAGGGAAAGGAGGGAGAGGAAGGAGAGGGAGAGACTGGTGGGGGAGCTCCTGGATGTGGACAGGAGATATGCGGAGGCACCGGAGGAGGGGTTGCTGGGGGAACGGCGTAGTTTGCAGGCCAAATTTGACTTGTTGACCACCAGAAAGGCGGAGACACAGTGGAGGAGGGCGCAGGGCACGGTATATGAGTATGGGGAGAAGGCGAGCAGGATGTTGGCGCATCAGCTCCGTAGGCGAGATGCGGCTAAGGAAATTGGTGGAGTGATGGATGGGGGTGGGAATGTAGTGCAGAAGGGGACAGAAGTAAATGGAGTGTTTAGGGACTTCTACGAGGAACTACCGGTCGGAACCTCCGATGGGGAGAGGGGGGATGGAGAGCTTCATGAACAGGCTGTTTCCCAAGGGTTCAAGAGGAGCTGGTAGAGGGGCTAGGGGCGCCGATAGAGTTGGAGGAGCTAGTCAGGGGGATTGGACAAATGCAGTCAGGTAAGGCCCCGGGGCCGGACGGGTTCCCGGTGGAATTTTATAAAAAGTATGCGGATCTGGTGGGCCCCCTGTTGGTGCGAGCCTTCAATGAGGCATGGGAGGGGGAGGCTTTGCCCCCGACGATGTCGCGGGCACTGATCTCTCTGATCCTAAAGCGGGATAAGGACCCCTTGCAGTGTGGATCATACAGACCTATCTCGCTCCTCAATGTTGATGCCAAGTTACTGGCGAAGATCCTGGCCACCAGGATAGAGGATTGTGTGCCCGGGGTGATACACGAAGATCAGACAGGATTTGTCAAGGGACGGCGGCTCAACACGAATGTGCGGAGACTGCTAAATGTTATCATGATGCCGGCAGTGGAGGGGGAGGCGGAGGTAGTGGTGGTGCTGGATGCAGAGAAAGCGTTTGATAGAGTTGAGTGGGGGTACCTGTGGGAGGTGCTGGAGCGGTTCGGATTTGGGGAGGGATTCATCAAATGGGTGAGGCTGCTCTACGCGGCTCCGATGGTGAGTGTAGTTACAAATGGAAGGAGATCGGAGTACTTTAGGCTCTACCGTGGGACCAGGCAGGGGTGCCTCCTGTCCCCCTTGCTCTTTGCACTGGCGATTGAACCTCTGGCTATGGCGTTGAGGGAGTCAGGGAGATGGAGGGGTCTGGTGCGGGGTGGGGAGGAGCATCGGGTATCGCTGTATGTGGAAGACTTGCTGTTGTATGTGGCGGACCCAGAAGGGGGAATGCCGGGGGTGATGGAGCTGTTAGCGGAATTTGGGGGCTTCTCGGGCTATAAGTTAAATTTAGGCAAGAGCGAGGTATTTGTAGTACACCCGGGTGATCAGGAGGAGGGAACTGGGAGGCTCCCGTTTAAGAGGGCAGTGAAGAGTTTCAGATACCTGGGGGTGCAGGTGGCCAGGAGTTGGGGGTCTCTCCATAAGCTTAATTTTACCAGGCTGGTGGAGCAGATGGAGGAGGAATTTAAAAGGTGGGACATGGTGCCGCTATCGCTGGCGGGCAGAGTGCAATCCGTCAAAATGACGGTTCTCCCGAGGTTCTTGTTCCTCTTCCAGTGCTTGCCCATCTTTATCCATAGGGCCCTTTTTTAAAAGGGTGACCAGCAGCATCATGGGATTTGTTTGGACGCATGGCACCCCGAGGGTGAAGAGGGTCTTCTTGGAACGGAGTAGAGATGGGGGGGGGCTGGCATTGCCCAACCTCTCGGGGTACTACTGGGTGGCCAACGTGTCGATGGTGCGTAAGTGGGTGATGGAGGGGGAGGGGGCAGCATGGAAATGGATGGAGAGGGCGTCCTGTGGAGATACAAGCCTGGGGGCCCTGGTAACGGCGCCGTGGCCGCTCCCTCCTACGAGGTATACCACGAGTCCGGTGGTGGCGGCTACCCTCAAGATTTGGGGGCAGTGGAGGCGACATAGGGGAGAAGTGGGGGGCTCGATGGAGGCTCCGTTAAGGGGGAACCATAGGTTCGTCCCGGGGAACATTGATGGGGGATTTCAGGGTTGGCACAGAGCGGGCATCAGACAGCTGAGGGACCTGTTTATTGATGGGAGGTTTGCGAGCCTGGGGGAGTTGGAGGAGAAATTTGGGCTCCCCCCGGGAAACATGTTCAGGTATCTGCAGGTAAAGGCATTTGCTAGACAGCAGGTGGAGGGATTCCCTTCGCTTCCCGCGAGGGGGATGAGTGACAGGGTGCTTTCGGGGGTCTGGGTCGGAGAGGGGAAGATATCTGATATCTACAAGGTTATACAGGAGGTGGAGGAGGCGTCAGTAGAGGAGCTGAAAACTAAGTGGGAGGGGGAACTGGGGGAACAGATCGAAGACGGGACATGGGCTGATGCCCTGGAGAGGGTTACTTCTTCCTCCTCGTGTGCGCGGCTTAGCTTCATCCAATTCAAGGTGCTGCACCGGGCCCACATGACTGGGACAAGGATGAGTAGGTTCTTTGGGGGTGAAGACAGGTGTGTCAGGTGCTCGGGGAGTCCAGCGAACCATGCCCATATGTTCTGGGCATGCCTGGCACTGGAGGAGTTCTGGAAGGGGGTGGCGAGGACGGTGTCAAGGGTGGTGGGATCCAGGGTCAAGCCAGGATGGGGACTCGCGATCTTTGGGGTTGGGGTAGAGCCGGGAGTGCAGGAGGCGAAAGAGGCCGGTGTGCTGGCCTTTGCATCCCTAGTAGCCTGGCAAAGGATTTTGCTACAATGGAAGGATGCGAGGCCCCCAAGCGTGGAGACCTGGATCAATGACATGGCGGGTTTTATTAAGCTAGTGAAGGTCAAATTCGCCCTGAGAGGATCGGTACAAGGGTTCTTTAGGCGGTGGCAACCTTTCCTCGACTTTCTGGCTCAACGATAGGGTACAGGGACAGTAGCAGCAGCAACCCGGGGGGGAGGGGGGGAAGGGGGAGGGGACGATGACTATGTTTATTTATTTAATTTTAATTTATTTTTAAGTTCTCTTGTTGGGGTTAGGGGGGTGGGGGGGATATGATACATGCGTTGATACGGTCTGGGGGGTGTTACAGTTGTTATGGGTTATTTTGTTGCATTTCATTGTTTGTTGGTATATTTTATATTTTCTGTAAAAAATTCTAATAAAAATTATTTTTAAAAAATAGAAAATGTGGAGACTTACATCTATGTAAATGAAGTGGATTCCATGTCAATGAGAAAGGATGCCTGACTTCATCAATAACGGCACTGCAGAACTGTAAAAACCCTCATGAGACCCAATTGAACTCCCCGTGGGGCTCGTGGAATACAAGCTCCCCCACTGATGGGCAGAGGCTTGCCCGTATTGCGACCGGCCTGATTGGTAGTCCCGGTTGGGACCTATGTGTTGTACACCGCATTGTGGCTTTTTCATTTGGTTGGAAGCAAACCTCTGTTTTTGAATCACCTTGTTGGGTCTCCTGAGCTTTTCTACTGGTGACGAGGAAGAACTACGGCTTCGATTCTGGACGTCTAGACTGCACTCGAATTCCTCAGCACGAGAGCAAGGCTGGAGAGTATTTAAAAATGCTTTTATTTCAAAAAGGCTAGAGGCCTTTGACGCAGTTGTGGAAGATTGGGCCTAGTATACTGAACAGAAGTGGTACTTCTTCCAGATGAATGCTATTGTAAGAGACGACTGGTAAATATTCCTGGCCGCTTTCAGTGTGATCAAACGCCTTAGCTACCGGACACTCCCAGATTCAAAGACTTTTAATGAATTTGTAGAGCTTGTTGCAGGCTATTACGACCCCAAATCTATCAGTGATAGTGCAGAGATACTGATTCAACATGGCCGGGTGAACCTCAGGGGAAATCGGTCATGGATTTCCTGACGCGCCCCAACAAGCTGGCTGAGCATTATGACTGTGGCCCATCCCTCAGAGATTCTGCAAAACTGCCTACTGTGTGGCATTAATAACATGGCGATGGAACGGAAATTGTTGGCGGAATTGTCCTTGGATCTAAGAAGGGCCATAGAACTATCCCTCACTTTTGAAAAAAGTGGAAAACAGAGCCCAGGAACTCCAGGGTTTCATGGACTTTGTTGTGCATAATGTTGGCCGCACCCCATTTTGGCGAGTAACGCGCCCCAAGATTAGGCCCTATGGGATCCTGCTGTCACATGAGCAATCCGACTGTACCCATTCTAAAGATCTGTTGCCAATCTGGACAAGGTCAGTCCGCCTGTAGCCATTTGTAAAGATCTGTTGCCAATCTAGATGGAGGTTCTGTAACCAGTCGCAGCCCAGAAGACTGGGTCCCATCTCCTGCACCACTACCAGTGGCAGTCGAACGGATTGTTGTCCATGGATAACCGGGGTCACCTTTGTTCCAATAATTGTTAATGGTTCTCCGGTACATTGTCAGTTGTGGTTATATCGTTTTGTCAAGAACCACCGCTGCCCAAGAAGACATCTCCCTTGAGGTCCAGGAAGACTCACAATGGTGTTGCACTTGCGGTTGCAGGAACTATCGATCCAGCAGAGGGCAGCAGAGCAGAGCTACTGATCAGCTGTTCTGGGGAAATTTGCATACGTGCAGTGCGGTCAGCCTAAGTTGAAGGTGAATCTGCGAAGAAGACCCGAGGAGTTTGAGTGAAGGCAATCATCCAGCAGAGGGCAGCAGAGCAGAGCTACTGATCAGCTGTTCTGGGGAAATTTGCATACGTGCAGTGCGGTCAGCCTAAGTTGAAGGTGAATCTGCGAAGAAGACCCGAGGAGTTTGAGTGAAGGCAATCATCCAGCAGAGGGCAGCAGAGCAGAGCTACTGATCAGCTGTTCTGGGGAAATTTGCATACGTGCAGTGCGGTCAGCCTAAGTTGAAGGTGAATCTGCGAAGAAGACCCGAGGAGTTTGAGTGAAGGCAATCATCCAGCAGAGGGCAGCAGAGCAGAGCTACTGATCAGCTGTTCTGGGGAAATTTGCATACGTGCAGTGCGGTCAGCCTAAGTTGAAGGTGAATCTGCGAAGAAGACCCGAGGAGTTTGAGTGAAGGCAATCATCCAGCAGAGGGCAGCAGAGCAGAGCTACTGATCAGCTGTTCTGGGGAAATTTGCATACGTGCAGTGCGGTCAGCCTAAGTTGAAGGTGAATCTGCGAAGAAGACCCGAGGAGTTTGAGTGAAGGCAATCATCCAGCAGAGGGCAGCAGAGCAGAGCTACTGATCAGCTGTTCTGGGGAAATTTGCATACGTGCAGTGCGGTCAGCCTAAGTTGAAGGTGGTTTGTGGAGAGGCTGTTGGCAAGTGACAGTTAAACCCGAAACACTTTGTGAGTGTTTCCCACCCTACCTCCTCCTCTAACCAACCCCCCCACCCCACAGTGGTTGGGAAGCGGGAGCAGGGGCCTGTCGTGAAGGTGAGTGAGTGCCTTTAAATTTGCTTACCTTTCACCGGGAGCAGGGTTTGAAGTAATATCAGGTAAGCTCTTCCTTTCTTTTTCTTTTTCTTGTTTTTTTTTTAAATCTAGAGGTGATGTCAGGGAAGGCAGTACAATGCTCCTCCTGCAGAATGTTTGAGGTGAGGGATGCCGTCAGCGTCCCTGCTGATTTCATCTGTGGGAAGTGCACCCAACTCCAGCTCCTCAAAAACCGTGTTAGGGACCTGGAGCTTGAGCTGGATGAACTTCGGATCATTCGGGAGGCAGAGGGGGTCATAGATAGGAGCTTCAGGGAAGTAGTTACACCAAAGACTGGAGATAGATGGGTAACTGTAAGAGGGACTGGGAAGAAGCAGTCAGTGCAGGGACCCCCTGCGGTCGTTCCCCTGAGTAACAAGTATACCGTTTTGGATACTTGTGGGGGGGACGACTTACCAGGGGTAAGCCATGGGGTACGGGCCTCTGGCTCGGAGTCTGTCCCTGTTGCTCAGAAGGGAAGGGGGGAAAGGAGTAGAACATTAGTAATTGGGGACTCAATAGTCAGGGGCACAGATAGGAGATTTTGTGGGAGCGAGAGAGACTCACGTTTGGTATGTTGCCTCCCAGGTGCAAGGGTACGTGATGTCTCGGATCGTGTTTTCCGGGTCCTTAAGGGGGAGGGGGAGCAGCCCCAAGTCGTAGTCCACATTGGCACTAACGACATAGGTAGGAAAGGGGACAAGGATGTCAGGCAGGCCTTTAGGGAGCTAGGATGGAAGCTCAGAGCGAGAACAAACAGAGTTGTTATCTCTGGGTTGTTGCCCGTGCCACGTGATAGTGAGATGAGGAATAGGGAGAGAGAGCAATTAAACACGTGGCTACAGGGATGGTGCAGGCGGGAGGGATTCAGATTTCTGGATAACTGGGGCTCTTTCTGGGGAAGGTGGGACCTCTATAGACAGGATGGTCTACATCTGAACCTGAGGGGCACCAATATCCTGGGGGGGAGATTTGTTAGTGCTCTTTGGGGGGGTTTAAACTAATTCAGCAGGGGCATGGGAACCTGGATTGTAGTTTTGGGGTACGGGAGATTGAGAGTATAGAGGTCAGGAGCACAGATTTGACTTCGCAGGAGGGTGCCAGTGTTCAGGTAGGTGGTTTGAAGTGTGTCTACTTCAATGCCAGGAGTATACGAAATAAGGTAGGGGAACTGGCAGCATGGGTTGGTACCTGGGACTTCGATGTTGTGGCCATTTCAGAGACATGGATAGAGCAGGGACAGGAATGGTTGTTGCAGGTTCCGGGGTTTAGGTGTTTTAGTAAGCTCAGAGAAGGGGGCAAAAGAGGGGGAGGTGTGGCGCTGCTAGTCAAGGACAGTATTACGGTGGTGGAAAGGATGCTAGATGGGGACTCTTCTTCTGAGGTAGTATGGGCTGAGGTTAGAAACAGGAAAGGAGAGGTCACCCTGTTGGGAGTTTTCTATAGGCCACCTAATAGTTCTAGGGATGTAGAGGAAAGGATGGCGAAGATGATTCTGGAAAAGAGCGAAAGTAACAGGGTAGTTGTTATGGGAGACTTTAACTTTCCAAATATTGACTGGAAAAGATATAGTTCGAGTACATTGGATGGGTCATTCTTTGTACAATGTGTGCAGGAGGGTTTCCTGACACAATATGTTGACAGGCCAACAAGAGGCGAAGCCACATTGGATTTGGTTTTGGGTAATGAACCAGGCCAGGTGTTAGATCTGGAGGTAGGTGAGCACTTTGGAAACAGTGACCACAATTCGGTGACCTTTACATTAGTGATGGAAAGGGATAAGTATACCCCGCAGGGCAAGAGTTATAGCTGGGGGAAGGGCAATTATGATGCCATTAGACATGACTTAGGATGTGTTGGTTGGAGAAGTAGGCTGCAAGGGTTGGGCACACTGGATATGTGGAGCTTGTTCAAGGAACAGCTATTGCATGTTCTTGATAAGTACGTACCAGTCAGGCAGGGAGGAAGGGGTCGAGCGAGGGAACCGTGGTTTACCAAAGAAGTGGAATCTCTTGTTAAGAGGAAGAAGGAGGCCTATGTGAAGATGAGGCGTGAAGTTTCAGTTGGGGCGCTTGATAGTTACAAGGAAGCGAGGAAGGATCTAAAGAGAGAGCTGAGACGAGCAAGGAGGGGACATGAGAAGTCTTTGGCAGGTAGGATCAAGGAAAACCCAAAAGCTTTCTATAGGTATGTCAGGAATAAAAGAATGACTAGGGTAAGAGTAGGGCCAGTCAAGGACAGTGGTGGGAAGTTGTGTGTGGAGGCTGAGGAGATAAGCGAGATACTAAATGAATACTTTTCGTCAGTATTCACTCAAGAAAAAGATAATATTGTGGAGGAGAATGCTGAGACCCAGGCTATTAGAATAGATGGCATTGAGGTGCGTAGGGAAGAAGTGTTGGCAATTCTGGACAAGGTGAAAATAGATAAGTCCCCGGGGCCAGATGGGATTTATCCTAGGATTCTCTGGGAAGCCAGGGAAGAGATTGCTGAGCCTTTGGCTTTGATTTTTAGGTCATCATTGGCTACGGGAATAGTGCCAGAGGACTGGAGGATAGCAAATGTGGTCCTTTTGTTCAAGAAGGGGAGTAGAGATAACCCCGGTAACTATAGGCCGGTGAGCCTAACGTCTGTGGTGGGTAAAGTCTTGGAGAGGATTATAAAAGATACAATTTATAATCATCTAGATAGGAATAATATGATTAGGGACAGTCAGCATGGTTTTGTGAAGGGTAGGTCATGCCTCACAAACCTTATCGAGTTCTTTGAGAAGGTGACTGAACAGGTAGACGAGGGTAGAGCAGTTGATGTGGTGTATATGGATTTCAGTAAAGCGTTTGATAAGGTTCCCCACGGTCGTCTATTGCAGAAAATACGGAGGCTGGGGATTGAGGGTGATTTAGAGATGTGGATCAGAAATTGGCTAGTTGAAAGAAGACAGAGAGTGGTAGTTGATGGGAAATGTTCAGAATGGAGTTCAGTTACAAGTGGCGTACCACAAGGATCTGTTCTGGGGCCGTTGCTGTTTGTCATTTTTATAAATGACCTAGAGGAGGGCGCAGAAGGATGGGTGAGTAAATTTGCAGACGACACTAAAGTCGGTGGAGTTGTAGACAGTGCGGAAGGATGTTGCAGGTTACAGAGGGACATAGATAAGCTGCAGAGCTGGGCTGAGAGGTGGCAAATGGAGTTTAATGTGGAGAAGTGTGAGGTGATTCACTTTGGAAAGAATAACAGAAATGCGGAATATTTGGCTAATGGTAAAATTCATGGTAGTGTGGATGAGCAGAGGGATCTCGGTGTCCATGTACATAGATCCCTGAAAGTTGCCACCCAGGTTGATAGGGTTGTGAAGAAGGCCTATGGTGTGTTGGCCTTTATTGGTAGAGGGATTGAGTTCCGGAGCCATGAGGTCATGTTGCAGTTGTACAAAACTCTAGTACGGCCGCATTTGGAGTATTGCGTACAGTTCTGGTCGCCTCATTATAGGAAGGACGTGGAAGCTTTGGAACGGGTGCAGAGGAGATTTACCAGGATGTTGCCTGGTATGGAGGGAAAATCTTGAGGTTGTTTTCGTTAGAGAGAAGAAGGTTAAGAGGTGACTTAATAGAGGCATACAAAATGATCAGAGGGTTAGATAGGGTGGACAGCGAGAGCCTTCTCCCGCGGATGGAGGTGGCTAGCACGAGGGGACATAGCCTTAAATTGAGGGGTAATAGATATAGGACAGAGGTCAGAGGTGGGTTTTTTACGCAAAGAGTGGTGAGGCCGTGGAATGCCCTACCTGCAACAGTAGTGAACTCGCCAACATTGAGGGCATTTAAAAATTTATTGGATAAGCATATGGATGATAAGGGCATAGTGTAGGTTAGATGGCCTTTAGATTTTTTCCATGTCGGTGCAACATCGAGGGCCGAAGGGCCTGTACTGCGCTGTATCGTTCTATGTTCTATGTTCTATAGCGGCCAGGGCTGCCAGAATTGACACCGAATGCATCGCCCTGGTCGGGTGACACAACTCCCCCCCAGCCATGGCTCTACATATTGCCCAGCCTACTGAGGATAATCACATGCAACCAAATTGCATTATGGCACCAAAGGTAGCCCCAATTAAGGTAACCCTTTGGGAAAATTTGTTTGGGGATCCAGCACCTGGGCCTAAAGGATACTAAGATACCCGAATTATTGGGGTCTTTGATTATGCTGCCCGCTTTCCCTGGGCAGCAGAAGATATATACAGTCAATGGATGGGAGGTGTATTTTTGTGATGGTGTGGGCTGTGTTCGCAACTCTCTGTAGTTTCTTACGGTCTTGAGCTGGGCAGTTACCATACCAAGCTGCGATGCAGCCAGATAGGATGCTTTCTATAGTGCATCTGTAAAAATTGGTAATGTGGACATGCCAAATTTCCTTAAGTTTCCTGAGGAAGTATCGGGTTGCTGTGTATTCTTGGTTGTAGTCTCACCTAGGAATTTGAAGCTGTCAACCATCTCCACTTTGGCACCGTTGATGGAGACAAGGGTGTGTACGACACTTTGCTTCCTCAAGTCGATGACCAGAGCCTTAGTTTTTCTGACATTAAGGGAGAGATTGTTGTTGTTGCACCATGCCACTAGGTTTGCTATCTCCCTCCTGCATTCTGACTCATTGTTGTTTGAGATCTTGCCTTGTACGGTTGTGTCATCAGCAAACCTGTAGATGGAGTTGGAGCCTGATTTTGCCACACAGTTGTATGTGATATAGGGAGTACAAAAGGGACTAAGTACGCAGCCTTGCGGGGTCCCAGTGTTGAGGACTATTGTGGAGGAGGTGTCGTTGTTTATCCTTAATGATTGTGTCTATGGGTAAAAAAAAAAATCAAGGATCAGTTGCAGAGAGAGGAGCTAAGTCCTAGATTTTGGAGTTTGGATATGAACTTGGCTGGGATTATACTGTCGAAGGCACAGCAGTAGTCAATGAATAGGAGTCTGACGTGGGAGTCATTGTTGTTGAGATGCTCCAGGAATGAGTGTGGGGCCAAAAGTGACGTCTGCTGTGAACCAGTTGTGGGGGTATGGAAATTGTGGTGGATTAAGACATTCTGGGAGTATGGACTTGATGTGCCTCATGACCAACCTCTCGAAGCAGTGATCAGCATGGTAACATAGTAGTTAGCACAGTTGCTTCACAGCTCCTGGGTCCCAAGTTTGATTCCCGGCTTGGGTCACTGTCTGTGCGGAGTCTGCATGTTCTCCCCGTGTCTGCGTGGGTTTCCTCCGGGTGCTCCGGTTTCCTCCCCAGTCCAAAGATGAGCAGGTTAGCTGGATTGGCCATGCTAAATTGCCCTTTGTGTCCAAAAGGTGGGGTGGGATTACTGGGTTACGGGAATAGGGTGCAGGTGTGGGCTTGGGTAGGGTGCTCTTTCCAAGGGCTGGTGCAGACTCGATGGGCTGAATGGCCTCCTTCTGCACTGTAGATTCTATGAAATATTGATAGATGTCAAGGCCACCGGATGGTAGTCGTTGAGGCACGTTGCCTGGTTCTTCTTTGGCACCGATACGATCGTGGTCTTCTTGAAGCAGGTGAGAACCTTGGAATAGAATAGGGAGAGGTTGAAGGTGTCCGCCAACACTCGTGCCAGGAAGTCTGCGCAGCATCTGAGTGCACGACCAGGGACTCCGTCAGGACCTGTTGCTTTCCATGGGTTCACTTTCAAGAAGGTCGATCTGACTTTGGAAGCTGTGACGGTATGTTCCTGCTCAAAACGAGCATAGCATGCATTGAGTTCATTGGGGAGGGGTTCTCTGTTGCCAGAGATTCTACTCTGCTGTGCCTTGCAGCCCATTATGTTGTTTAAGCCTTGCCATAACTGACAAAACTCCATGTGTCAATAGTCTGTGACTCTTGCTTAGTCTGGTGTTGTCTCTTGGCGTCCCTGATGGCTTTGTGGAGGTCATACCAGGTTATGTGGATTGGCCATGATCAATGTGTGATGTTAGGGCTGAGGAGAGTGGGTTGGGTAGAGTGCTCTTTCGGAGGGTCGGTTCAGTTTGAATGGGTAAATGGCCTCTTTCTGCACTGTAGGGATTCTATGGATCCCTAGAAAACATTGACCATAACATGGCAGAATTTAGCATTCAGTTTGAGAGTGAGAAACCTGGGTCAGAAATTGTGCTGAACTTATATAAGGATAAGTTCCTTATATAAGCCTCACGGTAGCAGGGGCCTCACGGTAGCATGGTGGTTAGCATCAATGCTTCACAGCTCCAGGGTCCCAGGTTCGATTCCCGGCTGGGTCACTGTCTGTGTGGAGTCTGCACGTCCTCCCCGTGTGCGCGTGGGTTTCCTCCGGGTGCTCCGGTTTCCTCCCACAGTCCAAAGATGTGCGGGTTAGGTGGATTGGCCATGCTAAATTGCCCGTAGTGTAAGGTTAATGGGGGGATTGTTGGGTTACGGGTATACGGGTTACGTGGGTTTAAGTGGGGTGATCATTGTTCGGCACAACATCAAGGGCCGAAGGGCCTGTTCTGTGCTGTACTGTTCTATAATAAAAAATCAACATGGGTAGAGGTGGCAGGAATGGAGGTTACAACAAATAAACGCCCTGGGAAACATACTTCCCAACAATCAGTAATACAGTTTGTACAGATTTTTCTCCTTTTTTACCCCCCCCCCCCCCGCCCCAAATCACCCTCCCCCCCCCCATCCCTTGCGACAAACAGCTCCTCAAACATGGTCACAAACACCCCCCCACCTTTTCTCAAACTCCCCTGCTGAGCCCCTTAACTCATACTTTATCTTCTCTAGCCGCAGGAAGTCCATACAGGCCACCCAACCATGCTGCTACCCCCGGTGGTGATGCCGACCGCCACTCCAGCAAAATGTGTTGCGGTGCAATCAGAGGCGAATGCTATGACATCGGCCTTCCTCCTCTCAATGAGCTCTGCCTTCTCCGGAACTCCCAAATATCTCCACCAAAGGGTCCGGGTCCACCCCCTCCTCCTCCACTATCCTGGCATAAACGGCAAATACTCCCGCCCAAAATTTTCCCAATTTTTCGCAACCTCAAACATGTGCGTGTGATTCACTGGCCCCCGCCCTCACCTCTCACACTCATCTGCTACCTGAAAGAACCCACTCATTCTCGCCCGAGTCATATGCACCTTGTGCACCACCTTAAACTGTATCAGACTCATCCTTGCACAAGAGGGGGTCCCGTTTACCCTTCTCAGTGCGTCACTCCATACTCCCCAATTGATCTCCATTCCCAACTCCGCTTCCCATTTCACCTTGATCTTCACCACCCGCTCACCTCCCTGCTCCCCCAGCCATTTATATATCCCAATTCTTCCCTCACCTTCCATATCCGGAAGCAGCAGTCGCTCCAGCAGGGTATATCCTGGCAATCTAGGGAACCCCTTCCAGACCTTTCGTGCAAAGTCCCTAACCTGCAGATATCTGAACTCACTCCCCTCGGCAGCTCTACCCTCTCCCTGAGCTCCTCCAGACTGGCGAACCCTTCTTCCAAATACAAATCCCTCACTTTGACCAGCCCCACTCCCTCCACTTCCTGTATACACTATCCATCCACCCCCCCGGCTCAAACCCATGATTCTCACACAGCGGCGTTAACACCGACATCCCGTCCACCCTAAAATGCCTCCTCAGCTGATTCCATATCTTCACCGTGGACTGCACCACTGGGCTCCCTGAATACCTACTCGGAGCCATTGGCAATGCTGCTGTCACCATAGCCCTCAAACTAGACCCCTTACAAGATTCCTCCTCCATCCCTTCTCCTTCCCACCACCGCACCACCTTGTCCACATTCGCCGCCCAATAATAATGAAGCAAGTTCGGCAATGCCAACCCCTCCCTGCTGCCTCTGCCTCTGTAACAGGGTCCCCCTCACCCTCGGCACCTTCCCGCCCATACGAAGTCAGAGATGATTGTGTCCACTTTCCGAAAAAAGGCCTTTGGTATAAAGATTGGGAGAGCCTGAAAGATAAACAAGATCCTAGGCAGAATATTCATTTTCACCACGTCGACCCTCCCCGCCAATGTTAAGTGCCGTGTATCCCACCTCTTAAGATCCTCCCTGGCCTCCTCCACCAGCTTCGTTAAGTTCCACTTATGGAGCCCTGTCCATTCCCTCGCCACGTGAATCCCCAAATACCTAAACCTATACTTCGCTACCGTAAATGGCATCCCCCTAAATTAGCTCGCTGTGCCAGCTCATTCACCGGGAATACCTCGCTTTTCCCTACATTCAGCTTGTACCCAGAGAACCCTCCAAACGTCCCCAACAGGCCCATAATCATTCCCATACTCTCCAACAGATCCGAAACCCGATGCTCCCTCTGTCCCCTCATTATCCCCTGCCACTCTGCCAACCCCCTGAGAGCCATCGCCAATGGCTCTATGGCCAGTGCAAACTGCAGCGGCGACAGCGGGCACCCCTGCCTCGTACCCCTGTGTAAGTCAAAATATCATGAGCTCATATCATTCGTCCTCACCCTCGCCCTTGGTGCCATACACCGAAAACACACCTATGCCACAAATCTCAGCCTAAACCCAAATCTTCCCAAAACCTCGAACAAGTACCGCCACTCCACCCGATCAAATGCTTTCTCCGCGTTCATAGACACCACCACCTCCGGTCCCAGAGCTCACGACGGATTCATCACCACATTCAACAGCCGACTTATATTACTCGAGAGCTGCCTGCCCTTCACGAAGCCTGTTTGATCTTCTGCAACCACCCCCGGGACACAGTCCTCCATCCTCCCCGCCAACAACTTAGCCAATACTTTCACGGGGCAGCACGGTAGCATAGTAGTTAGCACAGTTGCTTCACAGCTCCAGGGTCCCAGGTTCGATTCCTGGCTGGGTCACTGCCTGTGCGGAGTCTGCACATTCTTCCCATATCTGCGTGGGTTTCCTCCGGGTGCTCCGGTTTCCTCCCACACTCCAAAGATGTGCGGGTTAGGCGGATTGGCCATGCTAAATTGCCCTTAGTGTCCAAAAAGGTGAAAGTGGGGGTTACTGGATTAAGGGGATAGGGTAGATATGTGGGCTTGAGTAGGGTGCTCTTTGTAAGGTCCGGGATGGGCCGAATGGCCTCCTTCTACGCTGTAAATTCTATGATTCTATGACATCCCCGGACAGGCGCCGGAATGTGGCGACTAGGGGCTTTTCACAGTAGCTTCATTGAAGCCTATTCGTGACAATAAGTGATTTTCATTTCATTCAATAGTGATATGGGTCTATATGACCCAAATTCCACCAGATCCTTTTTTGGGGATTAGTGTGATTACTGCCTGTGTCTTCGTCTCCAGCAACTCCCCTTCTCCAGTGCTTTATTAAACGCCCCCAACAGACGTGGTGCCAGGTCCACTGCAAATTCCTTATAAAATTCTGCCGGGTACCCATCCGGCCCAGGGGCCTTCCCCGTCTTCATATTATCCAGCACTTCCCTCAGCCCCAGGATCTCCTCCAACGCCGGCCTCTTTGCCTCCTCCACCTGGGGAAATTCCAGCTTGTCCACAAACTGCCCCATGTCCCCCTCCTCTCCTCTTGGGTCTGCCTCATGAAGCCCCTGGTAATACTCTTTAAATGCCTCATTTATCTTCCCTGGCTCTGACACCACATCCCCAGCCCCAGTCCGGATCTTCAATATTTCCCTGGATTCAGCCTGCCTCCGCAGCTGGTGCACCAGCATGCGGCTCGCCTTCTATCCATACTCGTATTGCACTCCTCTTGCCCTACGCAGTTGCCCTCCCGCCCTCCCCATTGTCAGCCTGTCAAATTGCCCTTGCAACTTTATCCTCCTTGCCAATCCCTCCACGGTGGGCACCCTCAAATATTCCCTGTCCACCTCCACTATCTCGCTCACTAGACGGTCATGTTCTGCTCTCCTTTCCTTATTCGCACGACCCCTAAATGAAATAATTTCTCCCCGGACCACTGCCTTCAGTGCTTCCCAAAAAATGCCCGCCGACACCTCCCCATTCTGATTGAACTCCACAAAATCCCTAATCGCCAACCACACCTTATCACAGAAACCTCCATCCGCCAACAACCCCGAGTCAAACCTCCACCCCGGCCTCTGCTCTCGTCCCGTACTGAACCGAATATCCAACCAGGGGGGTGCATGGTCCGAGATAACTATCCCCTCATACTCTGCCCCCTCCACCCCAACCAAAATCTCCCGACTCACTACAAAGTAGTTAATCCTCGAATACACCTTATAGACGTGTGAAAAGAAGGAATACTCCCTTCCCCTGGGTTCTGAAAATGCCTTGGGTCCACCATGCCCATCCTCTCCATCAACCCCCCCCCCAGCTCCCTTGCCATTCGTACCCTACCCATCGACCTGGGGCTCGATCTATCCACCCTCGGCTCCAGGACACAGTGAAAATCTCCTCCCATGATCAACTCCGGGATCACTGCCAGCAACCCCCTCATAAAACCCACATCATCCCAATTTGGGGCATACACATTTACCAATACCCCCGGTGCCCCTTCCAATACCCCACTCACAATCACATATCTCTCACCCGGATCCCTCACCTCCTTCGCACTCACAAATCCCATTTTTTTTGCTCATTAAAATCACCACACCCCTCGATTTCAAATCAAACCCCGAGTGAAAAATCTGCCCGACCCACCCCTTCTTTAACCTGACCTGGTCCTTCACACGGAGTTGCATCTCCTGCAGAAAGACAACCCCCGCTTTCAAGCTCCTGAGGTGCGCGAACACCCGCAACCTTTTAACTGGCCCATTCAGTCCCCGCTGGGAAATGAATTTAGCAGAAAATATGGTTAATCAGCAATGGCAGATGTTTACGAAAACAGTTCATGGCTCACAACAAAAATATATCCCAGTGAGGAAAGAGGATTTTAGGAAGACGATAAATCAACCATGGTTAACCAAACAAGTTAAGGACAGTATTACGCTGAAAGAAAAAACCTGCAGCATGGTAAAAGTTAGTGGTAAGCCATAGGATTGGGACATTTTTTAAACCAATAAAAGATGACCAAAACATAATAGCGGGAGAAATTGGGAGAAGATAAACAATGAGGGTAAACTAGCAAGTCATAAGAGAGGCCAAAGTAAACATGCTCCTTGGAGAATGAGACTGGGAAAATAATCATGGGGAAACAGACAACGGCAGATGAATTAAGGAAGTATTTTGTGTCAATCATCATAGTAAAAAACACTAATAGCATTCCCAAAACACTCAATAATTAAGTGGCAAAGGTGGCGTCAAGCATGGCTGGCGGGAATTTGTGGTTACCGCAGATGAGGCCATGGGGACATCTCGGTTAGACTGAGATGCTGCGTCATTTGGTTCCATATCTTCAGTGTGGCTACCACCACTGGGATGGATGTGTACTTTGTTGGGGGGATAGGAGCGCTGCCATGGCGAGGGCTTTGAGGGTCGTTCCCTTGCAGGACTCCTCCAGCCTCACCCATTCCATGTTCGGTTCTCATATCCATCCCCTCACCCTCTCGGCCGTCCAGTGGTAATACTGTAGATTTGGCAGGGCTAGATCACCCATGTTTTTCCTCCTTTGCAGTGTTTGATTTAGGGATCCTCTGGTTCTTACCCCCCACACAAACACCATAATTACTTTGTCTACTTTGTGGAAATAGGCCTTGGAGATGAAGTTCAGTATGGATCTCAACAGGAAGAGGAACTCGGCAATACTCTCCCTGCTAGGGAGAACGGGAGTGCATCCCATCTCTGTAGGTCCTGTTTTAACTTCCTCCGCCAGACTGGTCAGATTCCACTTGTGGATCTGTGTTCAGTCACGGGCTATCTGGATCCCCAGGTAGCGGTATTTGTTCAGGGATAGTTTGAATGGTAGTCCCTTCAGCTCTGTCCCTCCCCAGTTCGGGTTCACTGGGAATGCCTCATTTTTGCCCAGGTTTGGTTTGGAGCCCGAGAAGGCTCCAAACTCTCTTAGAAGTTGCATGATTGCTTTCAGGCCGTTCTGTGGGTCCGAGACATAGGGAAGCATGTCATCCGCATAGAGCGACACACTCTAGAAAACGGAGACAGGACGGGGGGGACGCTAGCAGTTAGGGGCCATTACATAGGGGACATGCCTGCAACCTTGGACGAGCTGAAGGAGGACCTGGATTTGCCGATGGGTCAAGAGCTCAGGCACCTCCGAATTAAACATTTTCTCCACAAGGAGATGTCAAATTACTGAATGTAAGTAAACTAGCAATTAAATTTACTGTAAACCATCACCAAGCTGAAGTTTAAAAATGTAGATCCATTATACCACAGCCTTGCCTCTCAAAACGAGGTTCAGACTAAATGAAACAGTATACCCTTACTGACCATTACGTCAGAGATTATTTCAGGTTCCACACATAATATAGGATGAAAAATTCTTTGGGCAAGATTTCATAGTAGTTGTAATGGTAAAATATTATTCCGCACTGTAACCAGTCACGATTTGTCGATGTACTTTGTCGATTATTCTTTTTGTTTACTGTGCATGCTCCCTTGGCTGCAGGAAATGCTGTTCACTGTACTTCGGTACATGCGACAATAAATCAATCAATGGCCGCACAAACACAAATAAATGCAGAAATCAGGAAATTGATGTCCAGAGTGCCCTTCTCCTCCAGAGTAGACTCACTCACCACGTAAATGTGTAAGAATTGCACAAAATTACTACATATTAGAAGTAAACTCGACAGAACTAGGGACTTCTCTATTAGAGTACAGGTAAACCTTTTAATAGTGTGATTAATCTCAATTATTTGCCAAACAACCACACTGGTGCTGAAAATGAACTTTTATGTCTCCTTCAGATTTTAATTACCATTAGAGAATTAAAATAAAGAAAAATGTAAATCAAAATATATTTTTCCCTTTTTTCTGTCTCTTATCACACTTAAATCCCATCTATCTTTTCCCCTCTTTGATTCTGTAGAAATTTGACATGAATTCAATAGTCAAACTGACACTTCCTGGTTCAGACTGTGCTTGATTGTTCAATCTAGTTGGTTGAGGAGATACTAGTAACTTGCCCTGTTCACACAGGTTCCACATGTCCTGTAGGTACAGGACAGCTGCACATTTTAGATGGTTGGATGAGAGGTCGCTCCAGTGCAAAAGCCCAACCTTCGTGGATAAGTGCTTGTGTAACAAATCTCGCTGCTGACCAAAAAATCCAACCCATTATATTGAAACTTCTAAATGTCAATCTAAATCTTTCATTTTGGGGGGGATTATGAAATACTTACACTAAAATCTTGCTTATGCATGAATACATAATTTGTATCACTTTTACAATGTTATGAAAATTTTGTTTAGTCTTTCCAGAACAGATGGTAATTAGAATATTTCAAGACAACGAATAGCTCAAGTGGTTTTACTGGAAAACCTGCCTATGGTTGTTAAACAAGTTCTTAATAAATTTTACGTTCAACTGTTGTACATTAGCTTAATGTGTTGCCTTAGATTTCATTTAAAGCACACAGAATCTGGTCTAAGTATTTTTCTCTTTGTAAAGTGTGAACTGCACTTCTGTTCAATGAATGTAATTAACTGCTTGTAAATAAACTAGATCATTAGAATGAGCAAACATATGACAATACTTTTTTTTTAATGTAGAAAATCATTTTCAAACAGCTGCACACAAACAAAGTCTGAACTGGAGAGCCCACATTACATCTCCATATCCAGAACTATCAACTTCCAAACCAGTTATCATCACTGCCAAAAATCTCTTGCCTCACAACAATACAATTTCAAAATTGATGGTAACAGAAATGCTATTTATGTTGCAATTGATTTATGTACTGTATTGATTAGATACAAGATCAAGTTCTCATTCAACAGACCGTTGTGTTTGATTTAATGATATAATGGCACCACTACAGCATCGGGGATTGGGAAAATTTGTTGTGAGTTCAATTATTCAGACTATGCACATAGGGACATTTATAGGAGGCATAAAACTTGAAGACACCAGCAGCAAAGCTGTCTGGGCTGTGTTTTGTCTGAAAGGAAAGAGAAACTAAAACTGGATCGCATGATACACTTCCTTTCAAGTGATGTCATGTAGCATCCCTTAAAGGCATATTACAACAACTATGAATAAAAAAATTAATATCTTAATGAAAATAAAAAGAAAATACACCACTCAATGCTACTTTCCTCAATCGATATTTATGATGGAACAATTATAAAGCAATTAGGCAGTGCTTCAATTTTAAGTGAAACCAATTATTATGTTACCATTTATTCAACTTCAAAGGCAGAATGCAGGGAAGCCCAGAAGCAAAATACTGCAGATGATGGAAATCTGAAATAGAACCAGAATATGCTGGACTACTTAGCATAGTGGGTGTCTGACAAAAGGTTTTGGAAGCTATCATTAGCTTTTCTAGATTGTAATGTATCTAACTGCTTCATTCAAATAATTTTATTTTTCTAACCTGTGAAGTCTAAGAATTTTCTCATTTTATAATCTGGTAGAAATTTCCCGTTTTATTCTTGAAAAGTTACCTTTGTTTTTCTCTCTCCATGGATGTTGTCTAATTGCTGAGAATTTCCAGCATTTTTGCAGGGTAGTCCTAGTATTTCCGAGTAATTCCGAGAAGCACAATTCAGCCAACAGCCATTTAAGAAGGTTTAAGATCACATAACAGAGCAAAAAAAAATGCTTCGGATCTTGAAAATCAGCACAATTGGAAACAAGAGGTTCATGAATATTTGCAACACAATGGACGCGATTCTCCGCTCCCCACACCGGGTGGGAGAATCGCGGAAGGGCCGGGCGAATCACGACACGCCACCCCGGCACCCCCCGCGATTCCACCCCCCCCCCCCCCCCCCCCCCCCCCCGCTCGGAGAATTGCAGCTCGCCATTTTCCATGGCGACCAGCGATTCTCCGGTCCGGATGGGCCGAGCGGCCTGACGTTCCCGACCTGTTCACGCTGGCGGCAACCACACCTGGTCGCTGCCGGTGTGAACATGGCGCCAAAGGCTTGTTTGTGGCTTGTGGGGGGCGGAGAGGGGACTCGGGAGGGGACTGGCCCGCGATCGGTGCCCACCGATCGTCGGACCGGGGTCCCCAAAGGATGCACTCTTTCCCCTCCGCCGCCCCGCATGATCAAGCCGCCACGTCTTGCGGGGCAGCGGAGGCGAAGACGGCAACCGCGCATGCGCGAGTTGGAGCCGGCCAACCCACGCATGCGCAGTTGATGTCATTAGGCGCTCCGGCCGCATCATTCCCGGTGGCCGAGATTTATGACACGCTGCTCCTCGCCCCCTGGGGCGGAGGGGTGGAATAGGGTGCGAGGAACGGCCTCCGACGCCGTTGTGAAACTCGGCCGAGTTCATGACGGCCTTCCCGATGCCGCGCGGGAGCAGAGAATCGCGCCCAATGTTATCAGCTGTTAACCAACTAATAAGGATATGACATAACTGTAATTGTGCAAATATATCACACAATACAATCTGCAGATTTTAGTATGTAGATTGCACAACTTGGTTTCATTCAACAAGAAAGAGGAGAAATCATTCTGGAAACAGGGTGGTCCTCATTTTGTGACCTGAGTAAAGTGCAGGAAAAACACAACCGCTAGAAACAGGAAATTTCTACCAAATTATAAAATGAGAAAATTCTCAGACTTCACAGGTTAGAAAAATAAAATTATTTGAAGGAAGCAGTTAGCTATATTACAATCCAGAAAACTAGAAAAGCTAATGATAACTTCCAAAAAGCTTATAACTCAGAAACATTCCAAAAAGTCTTTGTGATATAGTTAAACTTAAAACAAAAATGGGGTTTGTGCTTGTTATAGCTCTTGGTGTAGGCAAGTCCGACATTGTGACAAGAATTACCGAAGCCCTAGTTTTGCTGTCAGTTGTGAACCAACTGTGCTTTCCACTGATTCAAAAGAAAGCTGACCACAACGATTAGGCAATCTGTGTAGCATGGATTTCACTTTTCCTGGTGTTACTTTCTTTTCCTGATGCCAATTAAAAGAGATCTTTAGTTTTCAGGATGAGTTATATCATCAAGCAGATAAAGAAACTAATCACATTGAAGAATTTTCAAAAACACCAAAGAGGACACAATAAGGAGGTTTGTATCACTGGCTTTTTATAATTTTCCAAGGAGTAACTTAGAGATTTTTACATGAGTTTAAGGCAGAAGTTAATATATCATAATATTAAAAATCTGAAAAACAAATGAAATTGATAAATTTGGCATTTTACAAATATAAAACTAGTCTTTTAAGGGCACAGCTGTAATTATTACTCACTTTGTCACTAAAAGCCCCTTTACGTTTAACAAGGTATACATTTTCAAGGATTTTAGAATGAAACAAATCACATAAAAGCATTTATTTCTAATCAATTTCTATCAGCAGGAATTCAAAAGTGCACCCCATGGGGAAATCACTGATACCAATACCTGGATTTCCATATTTATCTGTGCACATGTGGCATCATAAGTTCCGGTCAGTTTCATAGTGTAATGACTAGCGATAACTTTTTTGCCATCATTAGAACTTCATAAGCCAGGCCACTAATTTGTCCCTGTTTCTGGCAGGGATGTTATGCTTATATTGGATAGGCATTGCTCCTCTATTAAACATAATTGTTCATATAAGTATCACAGCCACACATGGTATTTCTTTCCTCAGAGTTCGTCATTACATTTCTCTCCTCCCTTTCCCCAATTCATGTTGGCGATCAGGTTTTCTCCTGGGTTCTGCACGTTCTTCCCGTGTTTGCGTGGGATTCCTCCAGGTGCTCCGGTTTCCTCCCACAGTCCAAAGGTGTGCAGGTTAGGTGGATTGGCCATGCTAAATTGCCCTTAGTGTCCAAAAAAGGTTAGATGGTGTTATGGGAATATGGTGGAGGTGTGGGGATGGGGTGAAGGTATGGGCTTAGGTAGGGTGCTCTTTCCAAGGGCCGGTGCACTTGATGGGTCGAATGGCCTCCTTCTGTACTGTAAATTATATGATTAGTTCAGAAGGGGAAAACAAGTTGAGACTATTCTCTCCCATTAATTGTATCAATCGATACAACACAGGACATTGATTAGTTGTTGTGTGACACAGCAGTGGCATGGAGTCAGGAGATGTATATATGTATATATACCTGTAATGTTTCACTCTGTTAATACATCTATAACAAGTAAAGATAGGCTCTGGTTTCTTCCTTCAGCAACTGGTTATCAGGATTATAACACTTCCTCACCTAACTTCATGCTCCCATATTCACACCAGCATTGTGCTTCACATTAAAACTGTCTTCTTCCCCCATTCATGGCACATTGTTTTCAGCATTTCCTCAATTTAAGCTGGCACCCTTATCCTTTAGGGCGGAACGGTAGCACAGTGATTGGTATAGTTGCTTCACAGCGCCAGGGTCCCAGGTTCGATTCCTGGCTGGGTCACTGTCTGTGCGGAATCGACACGTTCTCCCCTGTCTCCCCGAAAGACACGCTGTTAGGTCATTTGGACATTCTGAATTCCCCCTCCATGTACCCGAATAGGCGCCATAATGTGGCCACTCGGGGATTGTCACAGTAACTTCATTGCAGTGTTAATGTAAGCCTACTTGTGACAATAAAGAATATTATTATATTATTATAGGTCACTGGGTTCCAAAGATCCATCATATTGGATTTGAAACATTGGGCGTGATCCAACGGCCATGCTGCACTGGAGAAGTAGCTCGTTGAAAGCCGGGGGACCCCGCTCCTGGGATCTACCCGGCAGTTGGCCTCATTCTACGGGGATCATTTGGGGATCTCGGAGATCTCTCCCTACAATGGGGAGTTCTAGCGAACAGAATTTCCCACTGTACAAAATGAGCCATGTGTTTCCCGGCACTGCGAGGGCTGGGAAACGTGGCTAAAAGCTGTCGCTCGGGGACTTTGTTCCCTTTTGGGAACATCGCGCCCATTAACTCCATTTCTCTTTCTGCAGATGCTGGCAGACCCACTGACTTTTTCCACCACTCGCTGTTTTTATCTCAGGTCTCCCAACAAACGCAATATTTTGCTTTCATCAACACCTCAAGGACCGCAGCGGTTCAAGAAGGCAATTCACCTCCACCTTCTGAAGGGCAACTAGGGATGGGCAATAAATGCTGGCCTAACCAGCTATGCCCACATCTCATAAATGAATTTTTAGAAATATGTATTTAGGGTCTGGGGCGGCACAGTAGCACAGTGGTTAGCACTGTTGCTTCACAGAGCCAGGGATCCCGGTTCGATTGCCGGCTTGGGTCACTGTCTGTGCGGAGTTGGCACGTTCTCCCCATGTCTGCGTGGGTTTCCTCCGGGTGCACCAGTTTGCTCCCACAGTCCAAAGCTGTGCAGGTTAGGTGGATTGGTTTGAATTGCCCCACAGTGTTCAACGTTAGGTGGGGTTTCTGGGGATAGGGTGGAGGTGTAGGCTTAGGTAGGGTGTTCTTTCAGGGGCTGTAGATTCGATAGGCCCAACAGCCTCCTTCTGCACTGTGATTTCGATGATTCTATTCTATGATTCTATGAGCTTGCGTTACATAATTAGAGGTATCGAGTACAACAGGAGGGAAGTTATGCAAAGCATTTACAAAGCTTTGGTTAGAAGCCAATCAAATCCAGTTCTGATCACTACAACTTAGGAAGGATGTGAAAGTCCTCATGACAGGGTAAAGAAGATTTTCAAAAATGGTTCCAGAATGAGTTCAGGTTGGATAAATTGGGGTTATTTTCCCTGTACCAAAGAAGATTAAGGGGAGATCTGATAGAGGTGTACAAGATTATGACAGGCTTATTGCCCCATTAGCTAATAGCACGAGGACTACAGGATACACCCATACACATTTAAGGTTTTGGACAAGTGATATGGAGAGTAGACAAGTGATATGGAGAGGTTATGAGGATTTTTTTTCCCCCAGCAAGTGGTAATGACCTGGAATTTAGTGCCTACGAAACTGGTGGAAATGAAGAAAAATCAATTTTAGAGTTTAGAAAGAAATTGAATCGGCACTTAAGGGAAAACCTGCAGGGTTATGGAATAGAGTGTGATAATGGCATTTACAGTACTGCTCCACAGAGGGTCTGCAATAACTTGATGGACCGAATGGTCTCCATCTGTGCTACAATAACTCCAGGAGCTAAACTTTCAATGTAGGGTTGCGAACCCAGCTCCCAGATCAATTCTAGGTCTTGACCCCCATGCCCGCACTGCATTGTACTCATGACGCGATTGGAAAATGGGCTAATTGGCCGGGAGGCAAGCTTGCCACCCAATTAGAGCCACTGGATGTCTCCAGTAAGCAAGAACTACCTCCAGGAACCAGCAGAAAAGGCAGATGGCAGCTATATTAGGGGCTGCCGCTGCCTTGCTGATTTGAGCAGGCAGCTCCTTGGAAATCCAGGAAGTCGAATGAGGCCGATGTCAGCCTTCCACAATAAGATAAAGGCCAGTGCTTGTGCTGGCACCAGTTGACGCCACAAATTCCTCTCAAAACCTTCTCGAAATAAATATTATTATTATATAGTCAGGCCTTGCAGCGAACGCAACAACTGTGCAGTCACATGTACAAGGTTGTTCAAGTTCACAGAAAATAATCTTTAGTGGCAGATTTTTACACTGGGGGTGGGGTTTCTCTTCCAATGTAAAGGTCAGAGGCAAGTCCACTCTGCTTGGCTGCCTTGCTTCGAATCCATATAATGGCTCTCAGGCCTTTAATTAAGTTGAGGTGGGCCTTCTGCCCACATCTGACAGGAAGTCACGTCTCCAGCAACAGCATCAGGGGCAGTGGCCATTGCCAGAACTGCAGTGAGTCCCAGAGGGAAGCATGCTGTGATTGAATCCAGGATCTCAGCAAGAGCAGGCAGCACGGTAGGTCCCAGTGAGGGGGTTAGGCGGCCGGAGTGAACAGACTGGAATCAAAATGGCAGGGGGGAGTGGGGAGAAATACCTTGGGGGAGACCTTTGACTGACACAAGGGCCCAAAAAGGAGGCACTACCCCTCTCCAGGCTTCAGCTGGTAGGCTGGACACGATGCTGATCTCCCCGACAATGGATAAACTCCCAGGGGTGAAGAAGTGGAAGTGGCCACTAAGAGGCCACTTAAGGCCTCAATTGACCCACAGACAATCAGACTGCTTGCGCCTCCCCCACCACTGGTTAAATGGCAGAAGAAATGGTTGAGGACAGGTAAACAGTAGGTACAGTGCCGCTGGCATGGCGCCCAATTTTACAGTCCCCTTGCCAGTCAATTCACTCTCAGGGCACCATAAACCTCCAGACAGAATTTCATTCCATTCTTAATAAGCTCCTTAAGCAGCTTAATGACGGGGACCATTAATTGCGGGAGAATGACCATTAATTGGGGGAAAGAGGGGTCCAACCCCGGCGGGAGGGGCCTCCGGTGTGGCCTGGCCCGCAATCGGGGCACACCGACGGCGGGCCGGCCTCTGTGGCTGGGGGCCTACGTTCCTATGTGCCGGCCCCTGTAGTCCTGCGCCATGTTGCGTCGGGGCCGGCACGTTGAAGGAGGCCACTGCGCATACGCACGTTGGCGCCGGTGTCGCTGTGCATGTCCTCGTTGGTGCCAGTGCAACTGCGCATGCGCGGATCCAGCGGCGCGCAGTTCGCACCGAGATCGGCAGCTGGAGCGGCTCAAACCGCTCCAGTGCTGTGGTGGCCCCTGCAGGGGCCAGAATTAGTACTGGGAGCGGCCCATTCACGCCGTCATAAAACGCGATGGCGTTTACAACAGCGTGGACACTCAGCCGCGGGATTGGAGAATCCCGCCCCAGGATTCCAACATGACCTCCCAAGTCCTAATTTTCAAAACCCACCTGCACTGGGTCTAGATTCCATATAGAACATAAACAAGTCATTGGCCAGAACCTTCAAGTACCCTAAAGTTAGGCTTGTCGAGCTCCTTTTTGAATGCCACAATGAATCAGAATTCAGAACATACATTGTGCATGAGATTGATGACTTTCTGTGAAAATGTCTGTGAAAAAGTTCTGTGAAAATATTTCTCCTAATATCAAACCTATTTCCATGCTTACCAAATGGGACTTACCATAAGACCATAAGAAATAGGAGCAGAATTAAGCCACTCAGCCCATCGAGTCTGCTCCGCCATTCAATCATGGCTGATATTTTCTCATCCCCATTCTCCTGCCTTCTCCCCATAACCCCTGATCCCCATATTAATCATGAACCTATCTATCTCTGTTTTAAAGACATTCTATGATTTGGCCTCCACAGCCTTCTGCGGCAAAGAGTTCCACAGATTCACCACCTTCTGGCTGAAGAAATTCCTCCTCATCTCTGTTTTAACGGATCATCCCTTTAGTCTTAGATGGTGTCCTCTGGTTCCAGCTTTTCCTACAAGTGGAAACATTCTTTCCATGTCCACTCCACCCAGGCCACGCAGTATCCTGTAAGTTTCAATAAGATCCAATATGGGGTTAGTTTAGCACACTGGGCTAAATAGCTGGCTTTTCAAAGCAGACCATGGCAGGCTAGTAGCACGGTTCAATTCCCGTACCAGCCTCCCCGAACAGGCGCCGGAATGTGGCGACTAGGGGCTTTTCACAGTAACTTCACTTGAAGCCTGCTTGTGACAATAAGCGATTTTCAAGATCCTCCCTCATCCTTCGAAACTCCAACGAGTACAGGCCCACAGTCGTCAACCATTCCTCATACGACAAGTTCTTCATTTCAGGGATAATTCTTGTGAACCTCCTCTGTACCCTTTCCAAGACCAGCACATCCTTCCTTAGATACGGGGCCCAAAACTGCTCACAAGACTCCAAATGGGGTCTGACCAGAGCCTTATACAGCCTCAGAAGTACATCCCTGGTCTTGTATTCTAGCCCTCTTGACATGAATGCTAACATTTACCTTCTTAACTGCCAACTGAACCTGCACATTAACCTGAAGAGAATCGTGAACAAGGACTCCCAAGTCCCTTTGTGCTTCTGATTTCCTAAGCATTTTCCCATTTAGAAAATAGTCTGTGCTTAAATTCCTCCTTCCAAAGTGCATAACATCACACTTTTCCACATTGTATTTCATCTGCCACTTCATTGCTCATTCTCCTGTGCTTGTCTAAATCCTTTGCAGCCCCCTTGCTTCCTCAATACTACCTGTACCTCTACAGATCTTTGTATCATCTGCAAACTTAGCATCAGTGCCTTCAGTTCCTTCTTCCAGATATTTAATGTATATTGTGAAAAGTTGTGGTTCCAGCACAGACACCTGACACCACTAGTCACCGGCTGGCATCCTGAAAAAGACCCCTTTATCCCCACTCTCTGCCTTCTGCCAGTCAGCCAATCCTCTATCCATGCCAGGATCTTACCCTTAACACCATGGGCTTTTAACTTATTTAACAGTCTCCTATGCGGCACCTTGTCAAAGGCCTTCTGGAAATCCAAATAAATCACATCCACTGGTTCTCCTTTGTCTAACTTCCTTGTTACCTCCTCAAAGAACTCTAACAGATTTGTCAGACACAACCTCCCTTTGACAAAGCAATGCTGACTCAGTCCTATTTTACCATGCACTTCCAAGTACTTTGTGGTCTCATCTTTAATAACAGACTCTAAAATCTTACCAATGACCGAAGTCAGGCTAACCGGCCTATAATTTCCTGTCTTCTGCCTCCCTCCCTTCTTAAACAATGGTGTTACATTAGCCACTTTCCAGTCCTCTGGGACCCTTCCTGCCTCCAGTGATTCCTGAAAGATCATCACCAATGCCTCCACAATTTCCTCAGCTATCTCCTTTAGGACCCTGGGGTGTAGTCCAGTGTTCTTCAAAGTCGGGGGCGCGACCCGTGGGTAGGTCACGGGCGGGTGTTGGAAGGGTTGCGGAGCCGTTGTCCGCGGCGCTCCCGATCGCGCAAATCTCCGTGCAGCAGCCGGCTTTTCATAATGCCGGCTGCAAGTGGCCGCGAACATGTTCAAAAAAAATTTTGGCTGCACTGCACGTGCGCGCCGATAATCGGGCACACATGCACAGTGCAGCCGCTATTTTTTTAAACGGCTGCAGCTTTTTGTTTTACAAGTTCTGTAGTGGTTTTTATTCATTTATTTTATTCATTTAATTTTTATTTTTTTCATTAATTTTTCTCATTTTTATTTTACAAGTTTGGGGGGGGGAGGGTTTATTTGATAAAATTTTACAGGAAAGAAACGCAGAACTTTGGACAGTTGGGGACTCCGTACTTTCCGACACCAGAAGGTTTCACCTTCATCCAACAGGTTCCATTGGAGGAGCGTGTACGAGGGCCAAAGGGATCCAAAACCATTTCCTCCATTTTTGTCAGCAGCAAACAAGGTAAGAGAAAATGATGGGTCGTGCAGGTCGGCCGGCGTGGGTCGCGAAGGTCGGCCGGTGTGGGTCGCGACGGTCGGCCGGCGTGGTTCGCGAAGTTGGTTTCCCCAGAACCTTCTCCTTAGTAATGGTCACTGCACTCACCTCTGCCCCGATTCTCCTGGAGCTCTGGCATCCCACTGGTGTCTTCCACCACGAAACTGATGCAAAGTAACTATTCAGTTTGTTTGCCATATCTTTGTTTCCTATTATACTTCTCCAGCCACATTTTACAGTGGTCCAATGTCTATTGTTTCCTCTCTCCTACCTTTTATATATTCAAAAAAACTCTCCCTAACTTCCTTTATAATTACGAGCTAGCTTGCACTAATACTTCATCTTCTCCCCCCTTATTGCTTTTTTTGTTGTCCTCTGCTCGCTTTTTAAGGCTTCCCAATCCTCTGGCTTCCCACTAATCCTCGCCACATTGTATGCTTTTTCTTTAGCTTTTATGCTGTCCTTGACTTCCCTCATCAGCCATGGATGCCTTGTGTCCTTATGTCCACTTGTCCTTCCTCACTGTTTAGATTGAATCCTCTAGCCACACAGACTGTGCATAATTGTTTATTACGTTAAAAACCTCAATGTAATCTAATTTATGTCCAGGTTTTACTTAGGGAAAAAAGGTCCAGCCAAGTAAGCCTATTATAACAATGGAGGACTTTTAAAACTAAGTGTCAATCTAGTGGCTCAGTTCTGCCTCTTTCCAAGACCTCCAAATAACCCACAAAAAGAAAAGACCAAAACTGAAGACAGTGGACTGGACATTCATCCGGGCGGGTGGCAGAAGTCAGGAGAATTGCTGGCTCAGCCCGCCCACCTTGGGAGAAAGTGCCCACAAGGACAAGATCTTCATTGTGTATGTATGTGTTGGGGGGTAGTGTGGTCGAGCTACAGTTGAGCCAGCTGTCCCAGGAAAATATTCAGAGGCAGCCACAGGTGCTGAGGCAGGCTGTTTAAAAAGTGTGCTTCAGTGCCGTTGAAAGGCCAACACCACCACCCTCATCTACCACCCCTTCCTCCCCAGCACATTACCCCTCCCTCATCTAAGCTACCTCATACCCCCAGCCATACCAATTGTCGCTCATGCCCCCATGCCAAGGTAAGCCTTCTAAACAACCCTTCATAGTCCCTCATGCCTAGTTCCGGATCTCCCATGCCCATTCATCCTCAATGCACTGTATAGAAGCAATAAATAATAATAATAATCGTCATTAGTCTCACAAGTCGGCTTACATCAACACTGCAATGAAGTTACTGTGAAAATCCCCAAGTCGCCACATCACGGCGCCTGTTCAGGTACATTGAGGGAGAATTCAGCATGTCCAATTCACCTAACAAGCACTTCTTTTGGAATTTATGGAAGGAAACTGGAGTACCCAGTTTCAAAATGCTTTTTTCACAGTAGGATGTGTAAAAAAAAAAGCATTAAAAAAATCATTCATTCATACCATTGACTTTAAAACAACTTTTCAAAATTGGCTCCGTGGCAGAAAACAAAGTTGATGGATGATTTTAAGAATGGAAGGTTGTTTCCAGTGGAGTTCCACAGGGCTCAGTTCTTATTGTGGTATTTCTTAACTATTTGGATGTTGGGGGAATGATCAAGAAGTTTGCAGATGGCAGAAAAATTGGCTGTGAACGGCGCAGGTTGCAGGCTAATTTTGACTTGTTGACCACCAGAAAGGCGGAGACACAGTGGAGGAGGGCGCAGGGCGCGGTATATGAGTATGGAGAGAAGGCGAGCAGGATGTTGGCGCATCAGCTCCGTAGGCGAGATGCGGCTAGGGAAATTGGGGGAGTGAAGGATGGGGGTGGAAATGTAGTGCAGAAGGGGACAGAAGTAAATGGGGTCTTTAGGGACTTTTACGAGGGATTGTACCGGTCGGAACCTCCGAGGGGGAGAGAGGGGATGGAGAGCTTCATGAACAGGCTATGTTTCCCAAGGGTTTAAGAGAGGCTGGTAGAGGGGCTGGGGGTGCTGATAGAGTTGGAGGAGCTAGTCAGGGGGATCGGGCAAATGCAGTCAGGTAAGGCCCCGGGGCTGGACGGGTTCCCGGCAGAATTTTACAAAAAATATGCGGACCAGGTGGGTCCCCTGCTGGTGCGAACTTTCAATGAGGCATGGGGGGGGGGGGGGGGGGCTTTGCCCCTGACGATGTCGCGGGCACTGATCTCTTTGATCCTAAAACGGGATAAGGACCCCTTACAGTGCGGATCATATAGGCCTATCTCGCTCCTTAATGTAGACGCTAAGTTGCTGGCGAAGATCCTGGCTACCAGGATAGAGGATTGTGTGCCAGAGGTAATTCATGAAGATCAGACAGGATTTGTCAAGGGGCGGCAGTTCAACACGAATGTGCGGAGACTGCTCAATGTTATCATGATGCCGGCAGTGGAGGGGGAGGCGGAGATAGTGGTGGCGCTGGACGCAGAGAAAGCGTTTGGTAGAGTTGAGTGGGGGTACCTGTGGGAGGTGCTGGAGAGGTTTGGATTTGGGGAGGGATTTATCAAATGGGTGAGGCTGCTCTACGCGGCTCCGATGGCGAGTGAAGTCACAAATGGAAGGAGATCGGAGTATTTTAGGCCCTATCGTGTCCCCTGTCCCCCCTGCTCTTTGCACTGGCGATTGAGCCGCTGGCCATGGCGTTGAGGGAGTCAGGGAAATGGAGGGGTCTGGTGCGGGGTGGGGAGGAGCACCGGGTATCGCTGTATGCGGATGACCTGCTGTTATATGTGGCGGACCCAGAGGTTGGAATGCCGGGGGTGATGGAGCTGTTAGCGGAATTTGGGGGCTTTTCGAGCTATAAGCTAAACTTAGGAAAGAGCGAGATATTTGTAGTGCACCCGGGAGATCAGGAGGAGGGAATTGGGAGGCTCCCCTTCAGGAAGGCAGTGAAGAGTTTCAGGTACCTGAGGGTGCAGGTGGCCAGGAGTTGGGGGGCTCTTAGAACATAGAACATAGAACGATACAGCGCAGTACAGGCCCTTCGGCCCTCGATGTTGCACCGACATGGAAAAAAAAACTAAAGGCCATCTAACCTACACTATGCCCTTATCATCCATATGCTTATCCAATAAATTTTTTAAATGCCCTCAATGTTGGCGAGTTCACTACTGTTGCAGGTAGGGCATTCCACGGCCTCACCACTCTTTGCGTAAAAAACCCACCTCTGACCTCTGTCCTATATCTATTACCCCTCAATTTAAGGCTATGTCCCCTCGTGCTAGCCACCTCCATCCGCGGGAGAAGGCTCTCGCTGTCCACCCTATCTAACCCTCTGATCATTTTGTATGCCTCTATTAAGTCACCTCTTAACCTTCTTCTCTCTAACGAAAACAACCTCAAGTCCATCAGCCTTTCCTCATAAGATTTTCCCTCCATACCAGGCAACATCCTGGTAAATCTCCTCTGCACCCTTTCCAAAGCTTCCACGTCCTTCCTATAATGAGGCGACCAGAACTGTACGCAATACTCCAAATGCGGCCGTACTAGAGTTTTGTACAACTGCAACATGACCTCATGGCTCCGGAACTCAATCCCTCTACCAATAAAGGCCAACACACCATAGGCCTTCTTCACAACCCTATCAACCTGGGTGGCAACTTTCAGGGATCTATGTACATGGACACCGAGATCCCTCTGCTCATCCACACTACCAAGAATTTTACCATTAGCCAAATATTCCGCATTCCTGTTATTCTTTCCAAAGTGAATCACCTCACACTTCTCCACATTAAACTCCATTTGCCACCTCTCAGCCCAGCTCTGCAGCTTATCTATGTCCCTCTGTAACCTGCAACATCCTTCCGCACTGTCTACAACTCCACCGACTTTAGTGTCGTCTGCAAATTTACTCACCCATCCTTCTGCGCCCTCCTCTAGGTCATTTATAAAAATGACAAACAGCAACGGCCCCAGAACAGATCCTTGTGGTACGCCACTCGTAACTGAACTCCATTCTGAACATTTCCCATCAACTACCACTCTCTGTCTTCTTTCAACTAGCCAATTTCTGATCCACATCTCTAAATCACCCTCAATCCCCAGCATCCGTATTTTCTGCAATAGCCGACCGTGGGGAACCTTATCAAACGCTTTACTGAAATCCATATACACCACATCAACTGCTCTACCCTCGTCTACCTGTTCAGTCACCTTCTCAAAGAACTCGATAAGGTTTGTGAGGCATGACCTACCCTTCACAAAACCATGCTGACTGTCCCTAATCATATTATTCCTATCTAGATGATTATAAATCGTATCTTTTATAATCCTCTCCAAGACCTTACCCACCACAGACGTTAGGCTCACCGGCCTATAGTTACCGGGGTTATCTCTACTCCCCTTCTTGAACAAAGGGACCACATTTGCTATCCTCCAGTCCTCTGGCACTATTCCTGTAGCCAATGATGACCTAAAAATCAAAGCCAAAGGCTCAGCAATCTCTTCCCTGGCTTCCCAGAGAATCCTAGGATAAATCCCATCCGGCCCCGGGGACTTATCTATTTTCACCTTGTCCAGAATTGCCAACACTTCTTCCCTACGCACCTCAATGCCATCTATTCTAATAGCCTGGACACACTTCATAAGCTTAACTTCACCAGACTAGTGGAACAGATGGAGGAGGAATTTAAAAGGTGGGACATGGTGCCACTATCGCTGGCGGGCAGAGTGCAATCCGTCAAAATGACGGTTCTCCCGAGGTTCTTGTTCCTCTTCCAGTGCTTGCCCATCTTTATCCCTAGGGCCTTTTTTAGAAGGGTGACCAGCAGCATCATGGGATTTGTTTGGGCGCATGGCACCCCGAGGGTGAAGAGGGTCTTCTTGATGCGGAGTAGAGATGGGGGGGGGGGGGCTGGCGTTGCCCAACCTCTCGGGGTACTACTGGGCGGCCAACGTGTCGATGGTGCGTAAGTGGGTGATGGAGGGGGAGGGGGCAGCATGGAAACGGATGGAGAGGGCATCCTGTGGAGATACAAGCCTGGGGGCCCTGGTAACGGCGCCGTGGCCGCTCCCTCTCACGAGGTATACCACAAGTCCGGTGGTGGCGGCTACCCTCAAGATATGGGGGCAGTGGAGGCGACATAGGGGAGAAGTGGGGGGCTCGATGGAGGCTCCGTTAAGGGGGAACCATAGGTTCGTCCCGGGGAACATGGATGGGGGATTTCAGGGATGGTATAGAGCGGGCATTAGACAGCTGAGGGACCTGTTTATCGAAGGAAGGTTTGCGAGCCTGGGGGAGTTGGAGGAGAAATTTGGGCTCCTGCCGGGAAACATGTTTAGATATCTGCAGGTAAAGGCGTTTGCTAGACAGCAGGTGGAGGGATTCCCTGCGCTCCCCGCGAGGGGTATGAGTGACAGGGTGCTTTCGGGGGTCTGGGACGGGGAGGGGAAGATATCCGATACCTACAAGCTTATGCAGGAGGTGGAAGAGGCATCAGTAGAGGAGCTGAAAATGAAGTGGGAGGGGGAACTGGGGGAACAGATCGACGACGGGACATGGGCTGATGCCCTGGAGAGGGTAAATTCTTCCTCCTCGTGTGCGCGGCTTAGCCTCATTCAATTCAAGGTGCTGCATAGGGCCCACATGACTGGGACGAGGATGAGTAGGTTCTTTGGGGGAGAAGACAGGTGTGTCAGGTGCTCGGGGAGTCCAGCGAACCATGCCCATATGTTCTGGGCATTGGAGGAGTTCTGGAAGGGGGTGGCGAGGATGGTGTCAAGGGTAGTGGGATCCAGTGTCAAGCCAGGATGGGGACTCGCGATCTTTGGGGTTGGGGTAGAGCCGGGAGTGCAGGAGGCGAAAGAGGCCAGCGTGCTGGCCTTTGCGTCCCTAGTAGCCCGGCGAAGGATCTTGCTACAATGGAAGGATGCGAGGCCCCCAAGCGTGGAGACCTGGATCAATGACATGGCGGGTTTCATTAAGCCTGAGAAGGTCAAATTCACCCTAAGAGGATCGGTGCAAGGGTTCTTTAACCGGTGGCAACCTTTCCTCGACTTTCTGGCTCAATGATAGGGTACTGGGACAGTAGCAGCAGCAACCCGGGGGGGGGGGGGGGGGGGGGGGGCGTTGATTATGTTTGCTTATTTTATTTAAATTTGATTTATGGTTAAGTTCTCTTGTTGGGGTGGGGTGAGGGGAGTGTGATACATGTGATGTTACGGTATGGGGGGAATTGTGGGTGTTATGAGGCTGTTAGTTGCATATTACTGCTTGTTGCTATACTTGTTATATTTTTATATTTTCTGTAAAAAATTCCAATAAAAATTATTTTTTTTTAAAAAAGAAAAATTGGCTGTGCGGTAGATAGCGAAGAGGATTGCTGTAAAATCCAGGAAGATATCGATGGACAAGGTAGGTGGGTAGAAAAGTGGCAAGTGGAATTGAACCCAGAGAAGGTTGAGATGATGCATATAGGGGCGATCGTAGAAGGCAAAGGGATACAAATGGAAGAATACTGGTAAGTGTAGAAACAATGAGAGACCTTGGAGTGAATGTCCACAGAATCCTGAAAGTATCAGGACAGGTTGATATGGTTGTTAATAAGGTGTATGGAGTCCTTTCCTTTACTACCTGAGGTATAGAATGTAAGAGCAGCGAAGTTATGCTGGAATTATATAAAACATTAGTTAGACCACAACCTGAATACTGTGTGCAGTTTTGGTCACTTAAATACAGAATGAATGTAATTTCATTACGGAGAAGGTTTCAAACAAAGATTTCTGGTGCGACGACAATAATCTCTCCCTCAATGCCAACAAAATGAAGGAGATTGTCATCGACTTCAGAAAGCATAGTGGAGAACATACCCCTGTCTACATCAATGGGAACGAGGTAGAAAGCGTCGAGAGCTTCATGTTTTTAGGAGTACAGATCACCAACAACCTGTCCTGGTCCCCCCATGCTGACACTATAGTTAATAAAGTCTACCAACGACTCTACTTTCTCAGAAGACTAAGGAAATTTGGCATGTCAGCTACGACCCTCACCAACTTCTACAGATGTACCATAGAAAGCATTCAGATTGTATCACAGCTTGGTATGGTACCTGCTCTGCCCAAGACCGCAGGAAACTACAAAAGGTCGTGAATGGAGCCCAGACCATCACGCAATCCAGCCTCCCATCCATTGATTATCTATAATTCCTGCTGCCTCAGAAAGGCAGCCAGTATAATTAAGGACCCCCCGAACCCCGGACATACTCTCTTCCACCTTCTTCCGTCAGGAAAAAGATACCAAAGTTTGAGGTCACATACCAACCGACTCAAGAACAGCTTCTTCCCTACTGCCGTTAGACTTTTGAATGGACCTTCCTCGTATTAAGTTGATCTTTTCTCTACACGTTGCTATAACTGTAACATTATATTCTGCAGTCTCTCCTTCCTTCCCTATGTATGGTATGCACTGTTCGTGCAGCATGCAAGAAACAATACTTTGCACTGTATACTAATACATGTGACAATAATAAATCAAATCAAATCAAAAGGTTTATGAGAATATTAAATATGCACAGATGAATCAGAAGCAGGAGTAGGTCACTTGGTCCCTCTCACCTGCTCCACCATTCAATAAGATCAGAGCTGATCTGATTTTAACCTCACCTTCACATTCATGTCTTCCCAATAAGCTTGCAACTCCCTTGCTTAACAACAATCTTGTGATCTCTGCCTTAAAGATCTTCAAGGACAGTGCCTCAACCATTTAGAAAGAAAATTCTGAAGGCTCACAACCCTCGGAGAGAAAAATTATTTTCCTCATCTCTGTCCTAAAAACAGTGACCATATTCTAGATTTCCCCCACAGGGGGAAACACCTTTTCGACATCCACCGGTTCAAGTCTCCTCAGGATCCTATATGTTTCATTCAAGTCGTCTCTTACTCTTCTAAACTCCAGCAGATACAAACCTAGCCTACCCAGTCTTTCCTTATGAGGCAACTTGTCCATTCCAATAATTTAATAAACTTTCTTTGGACAGCTTCTAATACATTTGCATCTTTCCTTAATTAATGGGACTAATATGATGCACAGTGCTCCAGATGTGGTCTCACCAACACCCTGTGTAACTGAAGCATAACTTCCCCAGTCTTGTATTAAATTGCCCTTCAAATAAACAATAACATTCTATTAACTGTTATTTACTTGCTGCACCTGCATACTAACTGTTATAACCCGCACGGAGGTCACAAGGTGTAGACTATTAGGTTTTCCGTGATCTTGACAGAATGTGAACGTCCTGTTAAAGGGGCGGGGTTTCCCCTTAACAAGGAAAGCCTGATTGTGGGCCTGGATGGCAGTACCCTTTCCAAAAACCCCACCTACTACCCTTCGGGGAGTGGAGAGTGTAGTTGTGTAATTGATTAAACCTTTTGGTTTGCCTCCGAACATTCATTCCTTGTAGTCACTCTGCTCGGATCCAACACTGGCGATGAGGATGAATGGTGTCTTCGCACATGATTGAGCTTGGTGCTGCTGGACACTGGTGGGAAGGTCCGCAGCAGACAGGATCAGTCTGAAGAGAATTCAGGCAGACTGGCGCCCCGTGACATTTTTCACCGGTCGACAAGGCGCACGTCAGGAATTACGGCAACTGTAAGATCACAGTCAACCGAGTTTCCAGTTAGGACCGCTACCTCCTATGTCCCGTGTGTAGAGGACCTCCATGTGAAGCTCAGCAGAAGCCGTACCTTCACGAAACTCGACATGAGCCACACTTACCTCCAACAGGTCTTGGATCCGGAATTCAGGAAGTTCTTGCCGTTAAATATGCAACGTGGACTGTATGAGTATACCTGTATGCCTTGTGGGGCATTGTCAGCCTGTGCGATATTCCAGCATGCCATGGAGAACATACTGTGGGGATGTGGGTGGCATGTCAGCACCGTGGGCAGCATGGTGGCACAGTGGTTAGCACTACTGCCTTACAGCTCCAGGGACCCAGGTTCAATTTCGACTTGGGTGACAGTCTGTGTAGAGGTCGTACTTTCACCCCGTGTCTGCGTTGGTTTCCTCCAGTTTTCCAACAGTCCAAGCATTGAGGATGGCGACCTCCTCTGGCGGACACTGGTTGTGACCTTGGAAAAGGGTCATGGCCCTATTCTGCAGGATCTCTACAATATCCATCTCGGGGTCTCAAAGATGAAGAAGTTGGCCTGCAGCTACGTGTGGTGGCTGGGCATCGACGCCGACATAGGAAAGCGAGCCCAATGGTGCGGCCAATGCCAAGAGCGCCGGAGGCTTTGCCGGTGGCGCTCCTTCATCCATGGGAATGGCCGGACGGGGGAGGGTGTTATAACCCACACGGAGGTCACGGGTCATGGACTATTAGGTTCCACGTGACCACGACAGAATATGAACTTCCCCATTAAAGGCGCAGTGCTTCCCAAAAACCCCGCCGACTACCCTTCGGGGAGTTGAGAGTGTAGTTGTGCAATTGATTAAACCTTTTATTTTACCTCCAAACATTCGTTCGTTGTGGTCACCTCTGCTCGGATCCAACACAACCCTTTTGCCACTCATGCACAGAGACACCTAGGTCCCTCTGTTGCCAGGACTAGAAAATTGCAGCTATGAGGAAAGATTGAATAGGCTGGGGCTGTTCTCCTCAGAAGAAGAGGCTGAGGGGAAATTTGACTGAGATGTACAAAGTTTTGAGGGGCCTGGATAGAGTGGCAGGGAAGGGCGTCGGGGTCACTGACTAGGAGGCATAAATTTAAAGTGATTGATAGAAAGATGAGAAGACGGATAAAGAAAATATTTTTCACCCAGAGTGACGCCAGCGTCTGGAACTCACTGCCTAAAAGGGTAATAGAGGCAGAAACCCTCAATTCATTTAAAAGTTATCTGGATATTCACCTCAAGTGCTGTAAACTGTAGGGGTACGGACCAAATATTAGAAGGTGAAATTAGGCTGGTGGGTTATTTATCAGCCGGTGCAGACAGGTTGGACCAAGTGGCCTCTTTCCATGCCGTAAACCTCTATGATACTTTAAAAGGTCTGGATGACTGACATTTCTAGTGGGCTGTAATAAAAACGATTTTTAAAATATTATCAATTAATTACTTTTTTTTAAAGCTCTTTTGTACTCGACCTACTGTCACTGTACGGTTCAATGCTTCTATACAATGTATAGTGCATGAATGGGCATGGAAATGCCATAGTCTGGATGGGGATATGGTGCATATCTTAGAATGGGGGTTAGTTATACGGGTTGTTTGTACTTTGGCGTGGGAGGCATGAGAGACCATAGTGGGTATGGGCGGGGGGCTTAGATTGGAATGGGATTATGTGGCCCCAAAGGGCTTGTTTGCGGGACAAACCTTGTCATGGGAGCATGAGGGCCCATTAGGTTTGTTTGGAAGACATGTGTTGGTAGAGGGGGCATAAGAGCTTATTTTTCAGAAGGTTCTTTCATGCAGAATATGGTTCATGGCACCTCTGAGGTACTGTTAACTACGATTCTTTAAAAAGCTGACCCAGCTCCAAGAAAACTATCGACATGCCTAACCTAATGGAACTGGCCAGGTCAGGAGTGTAGCGTGTGCGCTCGCACCCTGTAGCCTGCACCCTTAAAAGACACTCCTGAAAATCAGAAGCCCTGGGAATTGGGTCGGGAATCCCAGAATTGGGAACATATTTTAAGCGCTCCTGAGTCATTCTGAACATCAAGTTCAGTATTCTGGATGCAGTCTGCTGGCAAAGGCCAGAGGCAGATAATATTTATTGCTTTGCATTCAATCATCATGACATACATCCTTTAAAGGGCATTGACTTAAATAAAGTGCCTGTAAATAAATTTGGTTGCCAAGATTGTTAAATGGATCAGAATCGCTTCCATGTAAGAGGTCATAATTGAAAGACAATGGCCTCACTCGCACTCTTTAACATTGATTAGGATAATGTTATTAAGATTAAAATGTTGGGAAAGAAAATGTATTAAAAAAAAATAATTGGCGGATTGTTAAATGGAACAGAATCGCTTCCAAGTAAGAGGTCAGAAATAACTTTTACCTGCACCAGATAAATCAATTTTTGGATGCATGAACTAGGATTACAACTCACAGAAAGTATTTTGACAAAAAATCTACTTTATGAGAAATTAAACAAAACTAGCTACGTATCTTTTTCTTAATTGATTTTTTGATAGTAAGGTGCATGCTGTACTCAACAATCTGATGATTGAATTGGTGATATTGTAATTTTTCTTCTCTGAACTAGTTGAAAAAAAATCATAAAAATCATATTGCACTGAACATTTTGGGAGCTATCAAAGCATGGGTTCATGGCTAGTTCTTCACGAGTTTCCAACTTCAGTCATCATTAAGCAAAATGTAGAGAAACATGGCAGGAGCAGAGGAGCTTGTGGGATGCTCGGAGTATTTGGCCACAATGAGATGGCACACTTTGGTTCTATTGACGTCAAGTAAGAATGATTAACTGGTGACTAATTGGTCCCATGCATGTCACAAACACGGGGTGCGGCTTTTTCATAGGTGAATATCCATTTACCAAATTAGGCAGCATAAGGCATTTTGATGATTCACAGCTGTTAGATTGTGATACTATTGTTCAGTCCAAATAATACTTTCCACTCTTTCCTTCTGGATCCTATCCCTGTCCAGAAGCCAACCCCAAATGGGGAAAAACCCAGGTCTTAAATACAACCTTCAATAAACATCACCTGCTCTCAATTCACTCTGAAGCAAGACTGAGTTTACTCTTAAAGGAACCTGCATTTCTACTATTGTCATGGTAGTGTCCTGGTTATATGCTACTGGACTAGTAATCCAGAAATCCAGACTAATTTAGATAATTTGAGTTCATGTATCATAAGGCAGTTCAAAAATGTTAATTCTTTTTTAAATCTGGAAATACAAAGCTTTGTATCAGCAACTGTGATCTTAGAGGTTGTGAAAAGGCAACTGGTTCACAAATGTCCTTTAGGAAAGGAAATCTGACACATTTACCTGATCTGATCTGTTAAAAACAACCTATATAGCAATGCGGATGAATCTCAACTGCCATCTTCAGTTGTATGAAGTTTTCACCACACAGCCTACCACCCACTTCTGCAGGTAATAGGCAATACATCCCTGCCTCGTCACTCATGCCCAAATTCTGATTTTCTTTTAATATAATCATATTGTTCTGCAACTGAAACGAGGTTCTTTGTATGTTCTGATAAACAGCACCATTCTCAGAACAAACCCCATTGAAAAACTGTAAAAGATCAGATGGGCTTCATCCATCCTAACCAAGACATCTTCAATTTACTGTAGTATCTTTTTTTTTTAAATAAGTTTTATTCAAATTTTTGCATAATATCAACAACAAAAAGACAGAATTTTTTTAAAATACAAAGAACAGTCCCCCCCCCCCCCCCCCCCCCCCCCCCCCGCGCGCATACACAGTCCGGAAGAGATAAACTAACACCCATCAGTCCCCCAAAACATCTGCCCGTCCCTTCAATAGACAGGACAGAAACCCCCCCCCCGCGTATACACAGAAGAGGAAATGAATTAATGCTCGACATTGGCACAGAACAACTATGCCCGTCCCTTTAGTACAAAACAACAAAACATCCCCCCCTCCCCTCCCCCCTGGGTTGCTGCTGCTGCTGGCCTGTTTCTATCGTTCCGCCAGGAAGTCCAGGAATGGCTGCCACCTCCTGAAAAACCCCTGCACTGATCCCCTTAGGGCAAATTTCACCTTCTCAAGCTTGAGAAACCCGCCATGACGTTGACCCAGGCCTCCACGCTTGGGGGTCTTGCGTCCTTCCACTGAAGAAGAATCCTCCGCTGGGCTACCAGGGACACAAAGGCCAGAACACCGGCCTCTTTCGCCTCCTGCACTCCCGGCTCCTCCGCAACCCCAAATACTGCGAGCCCCCAGCCCGGATTGACCCTGGATCCTACCACCCTCGACAACGTTCCTGCCACGCCCTTCCAAAATTCCCCCAATGCTGGACATGCCCAGAACATATGGGCATGATTTGCTGGGCTCGCAGAGCACCTAATACACCTGTCCTCACTCCCAAAGAACCGGCTCATCCTTGTCCCGGTCATGTGAGCCCTGTGCAGCACCTTAAACTGTATGAGGCCAAGCCTCGCACAAGAAGAGGAGGAGTTCACCCTCGCCAGGGCGTCCGCCCACGTCCCCTCCTCAATCTCCTCACCCAGCTCCTCCTCCCATTTACCCTTCAACTCCTCAACCAAGGCCTCGTCCATCTCCTGCATCACTTGGTACGCCACCGAGATGCTCCCCTCCCCAACCCACACCCCCGAGAGCACTCTGTCCTGGACCCCACGCGGCGGCAGCAGAGGGAACCCCGCCACCTGCCGCCTGACAAATGCCCTCACCTACATGTACCGAAAGGCATTCCCCAGGGGGAGTCCAAACTTCCTCTACAGCTCACCCATGCTCGCAAATTTCCCGTCTATAAACAGGTCCCCCAACCTCCTGATACCTGCCCTGTGCCAACTCAGGAACCCGCCATCAATTCTCCCCGGAACAAACCGGTGGTTTCCCCGTATCGGGGATCCCAACGAGGCCCCCACCTCCCCCCTGTACCGCCTCCATTGCCCCCAAATTTTGAGGGTAGCCACCACTACCGGGCTCGTGGTATACCTCGTTGGAGGGAACGACAGCTGCGCCGTCATCAGCGCCTCCAGGCTCGTGCCCACAAAGGACGCCATCTCCATCCTCTTCCATGCTGCCCCCTCCCCCTCCATCACCCACTTACGCACCATCGCTGCATTGGCAGCCCAATAGTACCCACAGAGGTTGGGCAGTGCCAGCCCCCCCCATCCCTACCCCGCTCCAAGTACACCCTCCTCACCCTCGGGGTCCCATGTGCCCACACAAACCCCGTAATGCTCCTGTTAACCCGTCTGAAAAAGGCCTTCGGGATAAGGATGGGGAGCCACCGAAACAGGAACAGAAATCTGGGAAGCACCGTCATCTTGACTGACTGCACCCTGAAACAATTCCAGCTTGCCTCGTTCCATCAGATAACTGAAGTCCTTCAACCCTGCTTACTTTTCATTGAATCGCCTTCTAATCCGATCCCAACATTTTTACTTTCCTGCGAATTCCTTTGAAACATTAACTTTCAATATTAAATAAATAGAGTAGTGGGGCCATGGAATGCACTGCCTGTGGAAGTAGTTGAGTCGGAAACATTAGGGACCTTCAAGCGGCTATTGGATAGGTACATGGATTATGGTAGAATAATGGAGTGCAGATTAATTTGTTCTTAAGGGCAGCACGGTAGCATTGTGGATGGCACAATTGCTTCACAGCTCCAGGGTCCCAGGTTCGATTCCGGCTTGGGTCACTTTCTGTGTGGAGTCTGCACATCCTCCCCGTGTCTGTGTGGGTTTCCTCCGGGTACTCCGGTTTCCTCCCAAAGTCCAAAGATGTGCAGGTTGGGTGGATTGGCCATGATAAATTGCCCTTAGATTATCATAGAATTTTGGACACTATGATTAAACTAGGGCAAAAGTTCGGCACAACATCGTGGGCGAAGGGCCTGTTCTGTGCTGTATTTCTCTATGTTCTATGTTCTATACCTGCCAGAGACAGCGGCAACATGTCTCACCTCTTAAACTCCTCCTCCATTTGCTCCACCAGCCTTGTAAGGTTAAGCTTATGCAAGGCTCCCCAGCTCCTGGCCACCTGCACCCCCAAGTACCTAAAGCTCAACTCCGCCCTTTTCAATGGGAGCCTCCCAATCCCCCCCTCCTGGTCCCCCGGGTGTAGCACAAACAGCTCGCTCTTCCCAAAGTTGAGCTTGTACCCCAAAAAGTCCCCAAATTCCCAGAGAATCCTCATCACCTCCGGTATTCCCCCCACCAGGTCCGCCACATACAACAATAGGTCATCCGCATAGAGCGACACTCGGTGCTCCTCCCCACCCCGCACCAGCCCCCTCCAGTTCCTCGACTCCCTCAGCGCCATAGCCAGGGGTTCAATTGCCAGCGCTAAAAGTAGGGGGGACAAGGGACTCCCCTGCCTCGTCCCTCGGTGTAACCAAAAATACTCCGACCTCCTCCTATTCGTGGCCACGCTCGCCATCGGGCCCTCATATAACAGCCTCACCCAACTGACAAACCCCTCCCCAAACCCGAACCTTTCCAGCACCTCCCACAAGTACCCCCACTCAACCCTATCAAAGGCCTTCTCCGCGTCCAGTGCCACCACTATCTCCGTCTCCCCTTCTACCGCCGGCATCATTATAACATTCAAGAGCCTCCGTATGTTAGTGTTCAGCTGCCTCCCCCTCACAACCCCGTTTGATCCTCGTGGATAACCTGCAGCACACAGTCCTCTATCCTCGTGGCTAAGATCTTTACCAACAGCTTGGCGTCCACATTCAAGAGTGAGATCGGCCTGTATGACCCACACTGCAGGGGATCCTTGTCCCGCTTAAGAATCAAGGAGATCAGCGCCCGAGACATTGTCGGGGGCAAAGCCCACCCCTCCCTTGCCTCGTTAAAGGTCCTAACCAACAGGGGGCCCAACAGGTCTGCATACATCTTATAAAATTCAACCGGGAACCCATCCGGCCCCGGCGCCTTCCCCGACTGCATGTTCCCTATCCCTTTAACCAGCTCCTCCAGCTCAACTGGCGCCCTCAGTCCCTCCACCTGTCCCTTCTCCACCCTCGGGAATCTCAGCCGATCCAAAAAGCGCCCCATCCCCCCCTCCTCCACCGGGGGTTTGGACCGATACAGTTTCTCGTAGAAGTCCCCTCTTCGCACCACATTTCCTCCCCGATCCCTAACTCCACCAATCTCCCTGGCCGCATCCCGCTTACGGAGCTGGTGTGCCAGCATCCTGCTCGCCTTCTCTCCATAGTCATACACCGCACCCTGTGCCTTCCTCCACTGAGCTTCCGCCTTTCTGGTGGTCAACAAGTCAAACTCAGCCTGAAGGCTGCGCCGCTCCTGCAACAATCCCTCCTCCGGGGCCTCCGCATATCTCCTGTCCACCCTCACCATCTCCCCACCAATCTCTCCCTCTCTCTCCGCTCCCTTCTCTCCCGGTACGCTCGAAATGAGATCAACTCCCCCCGAACCACCGCCTTCAGCGCCTCCCAGACTGTCCCCACTCGGACCTCCCCATTGTCGTTGGCCTCCAGATACCTCTCGATACATCCTCGAACCCGCCCGCCCACCTCCTCGTCCGCCAGCAGCCCCACCTCCAAGTGCCAAAGCGGGCGCTGGTCCCTCTCCTCCCCCAGCTCGAGGTCCACCCAGTGCGGGGCATGGTCAGAAATGGCTATCGCCGAATATTCAGCATCTTCCACCCTCGCAATCAGCGCCCTACTCATAACGAAAAAATCAGCCCAGCCTTATGCACATGGGAGAAGTATGAAAATTCCCCGGCCCTCGGCCTCGCAAACCTCCATGGGTCCACCCGTCCCATCTGGTCCATAAACCCCCTCAACACCTTAGCCGCCGCAGGCCTCCTACCCGTCCTGGAACTGGATCGATCCAGTGGCGGATCCAGCACCGTGTTGAAATTCCCCCCCCCCATTATCAGGCCTCCCACCTCCATATCTGGAATCCGGGCCAACATGCGCCACATGAAACCTGCATCGTCCCAATTCGGGGCATATACATTGACCAGCACCACCCGCTCCCCTTTGAGCTTGCCACTCACCATCACGTACCTCCCACCGCTGTCTGCCACCACATTCGACGCCTCAAACGACACCCTCTTCCCCACCAGGATCGCCACCCCCCGATTTTTTGCATCCAGCACTGAATGAAACTCCTGGCCCACCCATCCCTTCCTCAATCGAACCTGATCCGCCACCTTCAGGTGCGTCTCCTGAAGCATGGCCACATCTGCCTTCAGCCCCTTCAGGTGCGCGAACATGCGGGCCCGTTTAACCGGCCCATTCAGTCCCCTCACATTCCAGGTTATCAGCCGGATCAGGGGACCACCTACCCCGCCGACTAGCCATCACCATTTCATAATTCGCCACGTGCCCGCGCCCCCCGCTCAGCCCGTTCCCCACAGCGGCAAACCCCCATCCAGACCCCCTCTACCTGCTCCAGCTCCTTCGCCACTTCAGCAGCAACCCGGTACCCCCCCCCCCTTTTTTCTTGCTGCTTCCCCACCCGCCGCCATCTTGCCTTGCCTGCCTCGCACCTTTTTCTACTCCAAAGCCGATTTTCTGACCGCTCCACTCCTATTCCAGGCCATCCACCAGTGGAGAATCTGAGAAGGAGTGTTCCCCCACAGGGAAAAGTCCAAACAGCACCACTATGGCCCCTTAAAAGAGCCCCAAAGTCCGAAATTAGCGGGAGCCACCGAACGTGCGGCTTAGATCCGCATCACCGCAACCGGAAGTCCGTCCCCGCTTCTTCAATGCCCTTGGTGAGATCTTTTCAGAGTTCTTCCCTCTGCTGCTAGAATTCAGCTTTCATAAAGCCCCTCAAGTCAGCTTGAGGCCTCTAAGCTGGCCCTTCCCCCGCCTGCATGCTTGCAGAGGCTTTTGTTTGCTGCTGCTTCAGCCAAATCTTGCACTGTTTCTGAGGGTCTGATAACCAAAAAACATACCATTCCTGGGGGAAAGTACTCCTCCAACATTCACCTACGCCTTTTCATCAAAATTCCAACCCGTGTTGCTTAAAAAAGAGCTCTTTTCTGTACCCTTGGGCAGGAGCTGCCTCTGTGTGACCAGTCACTCCATGGTGCACACCGGAAGTCCCATTTACTGTAGTATCTTAAGCATCACTACCGCCCCCTCAATCTCGTCACCACCTCTAATTTGTCACTCTGTTTGTCTGACATCCAGTATTGGATAAGCAGAAATTTCCTCCAATTAACAACTGGCAAGTCAAGAACCATCGGGCGGGATTCTCTCAGCCTGGGGCCGGGCTGGAGAATCCCCATGACCGGGCCACGCTGCCCCGACGCCGGCATGCGTGGCGCCGGCATGTTTGGCATGGCGCCGATCGCCTGGCCCGTAATCGGGGTCGACCGATCGGCACGTGGGCCTCTCTGGCTGGGGGCCTCCTTTCCTACGCGCCGGCCCCTGTAGTCTTGCGCCATGTTGTGTCGGGGCCGGCGCATTGAAGGCGCCACTGCGCATGCGCGAATCCCGCGGTGCCCAGTTCGCGCCAGGATCGTCAGCTGGAGCGGCGCGTACCGCTCCAGTGCCATGCTGGGCCCCTGTAGGGGCCAGAATTTGTCCTAGCAGCGGCCCGTTCACGCCGTCGTAAAGTGCGATAGCGTTTACGACGGCGTGGGCACTCTGCTGCGGGAGGAGAGAATCCCGCCCATCGTCTTCAGCTCCCACCAGAAACTCCATCCTTGAGTTACTGAGTTTATACCTCTCCTTGGCAACTGCCTGATGCTGAACTACACTGTCGAAACCTTACTTGACCCTGAGCTGACCTTAAATTAATCCTCCAGTGTATGTTGATCTCAGCTGAAAAGGTGGTTGAAACATTAATTACTATCAACCTTGCCAGGAAAGGGTGAAAATAGTCAGGTTTGCTATCCATAAATCTAATTGAAAGTGTGGTGCTTGTATGAATATTAAATAAAATTAGCATCAGATTTAGATGAAATGATCTTCAGCATTAAATAATCCACAAAGAGTTTATGCAAAAATTCATAGCACTCAAGTGTGCAGTATAGATCAACTGATTAGACAAACATCTTATTTGCATGTTGTAATTTCTCAGTAACTTTATGTACTGAAGAAGGGTTTCTGCTCCTTTTCGAGCTGAAATTTGCCTGAAAATCAAAACTGAGATCCCCAAATCATTGAGAAAAAGTAGATTTATATAGGGGTGCGATTTAACCACTACGTTGCGCCCGACCCAGATCTGGGCGCACTGGTTAAATGGCAGGAAAGGCCAAAATCGAGATCCGCAGCAGGAGGAAATCAGCATCCTGATGGCCAGTTCCGGATCTTGTCCAAATATGTCAAACATATCATTAACCCAATTAGCACCAACTTCCATCTTGTTTGCCAGATTGAAGTTGAATGTAACGGCCTCCTGGGAATTAACCAGCTGCCCAGCGTCCATGAGGCCTCCAAGCGATCTTTAAATAGCAGGGGCAACTACAGCTGCCTGTCTATCCTACCAAACACTTCCAGGACAGAGCCTATTCTTGGCTATAAAGTTCTTGGTTACTTTAACTCCCTTTGACTGAGCAGCCTCGAGCTTCAAAGCTGGAGGCTGTTGCCAATAAGGAATTGGCCTTGTTAGTTATGTGAGCACTTCACAGCACTCAAGTGCATTCTCTTGGGTGCACGTGCCATGTCTCAGACGACAATTATTACATAGCATTTCAAACAAACCTTGAAGCCTGAACACTTTGCCAAAACTCTAGAGGCAGCAGCCAACAATCATACACTCAAGAACTTGGCTTCAGGGCAGCACAGTGGCGCAGTGGTTAGCATTGCTGCCTCACAGCGCTGAGGTCCCAGGTTCGATCCCAGCTCTGGGTCACTGTCTGTGTGGAGTTTGCACATTCTCCCTATGTTTGCGTGGGTTTCACCCCAACTACCCAAAGATGCGCAGGGTAGGTGGATTGGCCACACTAAATTGCCCCTTAATTGGAAAAAATGAATTGGGTACTCTAAATTTTTTTTTAAAGAACTTGGCTTCAGTAGCAGGGATATCCTCGCAACCATAGGGTGAGTTTGTGGATCGGAGGAGGATATCTGCACACGGCAGGGGTCTGGGGTCTAGGTGCTCCTGCTGTGGCAGGGGTGAGTGTGCAGAGTGAGCTTTTGCAGCACAATTGACTCCTTGTATGGAACTCTGAGAGAAGATGGGACACAACACGCAAGGGTGGGGGAGGTAGCCCTAACTTGGTTGTTGGTCTATCTCCTTCTGTAATTCCTTAGAAAAAACACACTGGCTGGTGTTGTCAATCCTGCAGACGATGTGCTCGCGGTGCTGGTAGCAGCCCAGGCACCGGAGAAGGCAGCAGAGTCGACACAGGCTGGAGGCGGCACTACATGGGATATGACACACAGCATGAACCACAGGAGGCCCCGTCTCAACAATCTGTGTGGCACCTGTGCCATGCCCTCGCAGACCTGGCACCTCATGCAGGAGGAGGACACCCACATCCGGTGGCGTGAAAGTCAACGCAGTCCTGAAACTTTATTCCACAGGTTCGTTCTTTGGCTCGTGGGGGGACTTGAGTGGATTTCACAAGCTATAGTCCGCAAGTGCATCGGTGAAACGGATGCCCTGTTTCCCCGGCAGCTGCCGATATCAACTTTGAACTGGACCAAGCCCACCAAGATGACGGGGCAGCAGAATTCTCCGCTTTTGCTGGTATGCCCCAGGTCCAGGGGGTAATTGATGGCTCACATCACCTTGCATACACTGGGGCATCAGGGAGTGCCCTTCATTAACAGGAAGGGGTTCCACTCCCTGAATGTTCAACTCATGAGCGATCACCACCTCCCAGGGAGCCCGCCAGACAGCCACATCCTGGAAGATGTAGATCGAAGATCCCCAGGACAACGGGTTGACTCTTGGGTGATAAGGGGCTGAGGTTCTGGCTGATGATGCCAGTACGCAGGCCGGAGACTGAGGTGGGGGCCCAACATGTTGCCACCCGTGGTGTCATTGAACAGTGCATCAGACTGCTGAAAATGCCATTACGATACGTGGACCACTCTGCTGGTGCACTGTAGTACACCCCCCAAAGGGTCACCCGCTTTGTGGTGGCCTGCTGTGCCCTCCAAAACCTGGCACAGCAGTGGGTTGACATCATAGAATCATAGAAATTACAGTGCAGAAGGAGGTCATTCGGCCCATCGAGTCTGCACCGGCCCTTGGAAATAGCACCCCACTTAAGCCCACACCCGTAACCCAGTAACCCCACCTAACCTTTTTGGACATTAAGGACAATTTAGCATGGCCAATCCACCTATCCTGCACATCTTTGGACTGTGGTAGGAAATGGGATCACCCGGAGGAAACCCACGCAGACAAGGGGAGAACGTGCAGACTCCGCACTGACAGTGACCCAGCGGGGAATCGAATCTCGGACCCTGGAGCTGTGAAGCAACTGTGCTAACCACTGTGCTACATGCTGGAGGAGGAGGAACATACGGCCTTGGCTGAGATGGGGATGGTGGAGGAACCTGGGGAGGAGTCGCAGGATGAATCAGAGGAAGGAGGACAGGCAGTGGCAAGGGTCCGGCATGCCTGGAGAATCAAGGAGGCTCTTATCCTCGCCCTCTTCTCAAAGGATGAGGCTTTGTCCATCAGCGCAGCCCCGCCTCTCCCCCCCCCCCCCCCCCCCCCCCCCAGCAATTCCCCTCCTTTCTTCCCCCGCCCTCCCAATATTCATCGGGGGCATTTGATCTTGGACCACTGTGCCGGGGGTGGAGGGAGAGCAACAGGGAGTGGGGTGCAGGCAGGCTTCACATGTATCAGGTGTAACATGTTTTAATAGTGCACATTTGACACTTGCATTATCCCTAGCTACAGATTGTGACCCCTCCCACTGCCCAATCAATGTCTCTAGCTACAAATTTGACCCCCTCTCCATGCCCCATCTTTGTCTCTAGCTACAGATTGTGACCGCCCCCTCCCTGTGCTCACTCAGTGATCCTTAATCTTCTTAATCTTCCGTGGTCGACTAATACCTCTAGATGTGTCCTCAGGATGCACATCAGAGGTGGAGGCATCCTGCTTCTTTTTGTGTCCTGTGGTCTTTGATGCCCTCGGCAGATGTCCTCGTGAGTGACTGAAGCCGGATGGCCCTGGTGTCACAGGTGTCCCATGCCACTTTGTGCTTTCCACTGCCATTGAGACGCACCGGTGTCAGGAGGGCAGGGATTCAAAAGACCACCATCTCCCTGGCAGCAAGCACTGGATGGCCTATAGCGCCTCCTGCTCTCTGATGGTGCCCATAGGGCCCTGGGGTCTCAATGGGGCCCTGGGGGTCTCAATGAGACAGAGGGGCAGCTGGGGTGAGCTCCAGGAGCCTCTGCATTATCCGACTCCTCCGGTCCTGGAGCCACCCAGTTGTCCACACCTCAGCGATGCTCTTCTGTGACTCAGCCACGCTCTGCAGTGACTTGGCAATGTCCACATGTCCATCTGGGACATGTCCATCAGTGTCAGGGACATGATATCTAGATGCTTCAGCCATGGTCATCACAGGCTCTTCACAGACTGTGCTATGCCTTGGGCACCACCACTCAAGACGTTCAAGTCGTGAAGCCTTCCACTGTGGTCACCACGCTCGCAGTGTTGGCGTCGGTGCCACACATTTTCAACATCATTTCCTGCTGGGCAGCACGGTGGCGCACTGGGTTAGCCCTGCAGCCTCATGGCCTGAGGTCCCAGGTTCGATACCAGCTCTGGGTCACTGTCCGTGTGGAGTTTGCACATTCTCCCCGTGTTTGCGTGGGTTTCGCCCCCACAACCCAAAGATGTGCAGGTGGATTGGCAACACTAACTTGCCCCTTAATTGGAAAAAATGAATTGGGTACTCTAAATTTATTTTAAAAAACATCATTTCCTGCACCTGTAGCCTTTGGGACTCCTCCAATCGGTTATGCACCCACAGGAGTTTCGCTGACATCCCCTCCTGAAATTTCCAGCCGTGTTCTAGCATCTGCATTACGGGAAAGCACCATGTTCAACAAACGGTGCATATTCGAGGACAACCGCATGCACTTTACAAATCAATATGGTCCTCCCCAACCACCTGCGGAAGACACTCCTCCAACCTGAGCAACAACACCTTAGCAAGAATCTTGGCACCCACATTTAGGGGAGATATCGGCTGGTATGACCTGCACTCTACCGGGTTCTTATCTTTCTTCAATAAAAGAAAGATGGAAGCCTGCCTCAGTTTCTCTAGGAGCACCCCCTTACCACCCATCCTCAAACATCCCCACCAACAGCGGTACCAATCGTTCTGCAAACTGCTTATAAAAAATCACCGGGAACCCATCCGGCCCCAGTGTCTTTTCCCTATGGCTGCCAGCAACCCCACATCCAACCTCCACGCCATGCTAATACCGCATCCACGAGGTGTGTGGCATGATCAGAAATGATGTTCATCGAATACTTCACCCTCCTTACCCTGCCAACAAGGGCCTCCCCATAATGAAAAACATCAATCCATGAATACACATTGTGAGAAAAGAAAGAGTACTCTCGTCCCCCCAAATTAGAAACGTCCACGGGTCTCCTTCCTCCATCTTCTTCATAAACGCCACCAACACGTTCACAACCCTCACCTCCGATGGGGCCAAAGACCTTGGCTTAGACCAATTCACTCTCAGGTTCAAGACCATATTCAAGTCGTTCTCCACACCCCCACCCCACCCCTCTGAATCAACAGATGTGTGTCCGTGTCAGGGATGGCCGCTAACATCGTCTTCATGAACCCTACATCATCCCAATTACACGCTAAACAACACCACCGACACTCCCTCCAAATTTTCCGTAATGATCATGTATCTGCCCCTCTGATCTGCCACTATCTTCTCCATCTGAAATTGCACTCTCTTCTAATCAGTATCGCTTACTGCCCCCCCCCCCCCTTCCCCTGGGGCCTACAATCAAATCGACTAACCCAGCCCTTGCAAAGCCTTACCGGGTCTTTCACCAGCAAATGGGTCTCCTGCAGCAGCACCACATCAGTCCTCCAGCCCTTCAAGTGGGCAGAAACTCTCGCCCGCCTTACCGGCCCTCCCGGTCCCCACACAATCCATGTTCCTAACTGAACCGGGGCCTCTCACCCCACTGCCCCTGCATATTAACCATGTCTACTACGAGGGATAATCCGATCCCCCACCTGATTCCTAAAACCAGCACCCACCCAAGATGGTCCCCCAGCCCCACAAATGGGACCAAGAACTACTCCCGGTCACCACCATCAGACAGCTACCCTTTTCCTAGAAGCCCCTTCCAACCACTTCCTCTTAAAACAGCCCCTCTCTTCAATTCCGCCCCCCATTCACACCTTCTAGGTAAGCCAAAACCTGCTTATCCAGGTTCGGCCGACCGCACCCCCTCCCCACCTCGCTCCCATTCACTAGCCAACTCCAGTTTGCTAGTGAGATGTGCCCCCATCCTTCGCATCCATAACAAACAAACTAAAAACAAAGACCCTACACCCAAACCATCTACCCCATGTGTCAAAATTCCCCCCCCCCCCCAACTCATCCCGATATGGGCCCTCTCATCCCCTCCCCCCACCTGCCTACAACTCCAGCCCAAAACAACTCCCAGAGAGGAGAAAGGCAACCCACACGACAACAAACCCCAAACAGCACTAACGTACAAAAATAATTAACAGACCCCAACCACAAAACATGTCCCCTTCATCCCAACCACAACCCCAAAGTCCCAGTTGAGTCCCAATTCTTCCACCTTCACAAACACCTCCGCCTCCTCGGTTGTGACCCTCAGCCTAGATGGATAGACCACCCCAAAAGCGCAGTCCACTCATGAAAAGTGCTGCCTTCGCCATGTTAAAGGCCGCATGCCTTCTTGCTAGTTCCACTGTGGCATCCTGATATATACGAATACCACTGCCTTTCCACCTCCTGATTCTGCTTGGCCCATCTCAATACCTGCTCCTTCATCTGGCAGCTCTTGGTGGTTCATTCGCCTGTGGCTTCTGCCGGAGTGACTGGTGGGCCCTATCCAACTTGAAGAGTGGGGGGCCTCCTCTTCCACCTCCAACAGCTTCATGAACACCTTCGCAAAATACTCAGTCGGCCTCGGGCCCTCTATACCTACAGGCAGCACCACGATTCTGAGGTTCTGCCATCGTGACCTGGCCTCAAGATCCTCAACCTTGACCCTCTTATTTCTGTCCTCCACCCTCAGCAACTCCGCTTCCAGTGAGATGAGCTGGTCACTGTGTGGTGGCAGTGCTTTCTCCACCCCGTTCAGCTCCTCACCATGCTCCTGCACCATCTCCAGCGTATTTATCGGGGCCAGTGACTCTTCTATCAAGTTCTTAAGAGTGCCCATCGTCTCCTTCCGTTGCCACTCAAAATGTTTGACAAATTGCCGCTCAAACTCCACCACTGTCACCTCGGCCAGCATATTCACTGTAATGGATGCAGCCCCACCTGCTAAGCTTGCTCCAGCTATCTTTGTTTTTGATTTGTTTTATTTAAGCATGTAGTAGACATATAGCAAACATTTGCATGAATAATAAATACCACAACCAGCAAAGCGATGAATGACCAGTTAGGTTTTTTTCATAATACTGAATGTTGGCTGAGTCATTGTAACGAATTTTTCAACAAAACCATAAACCGTAATAGACTACAACAAAAGAAAAGTTAATGGTTATTCTTAACCAATTCTGAATAAGATTTCTTATTTAACATTAAAAATTATTGATCCATGTATAGAATCTGATTCATAGAATTCGGTATTAATGAGAGCAATGTTTCATTTCTATGATCTATAAGTATCCCCTTTACCAAAAGAACTGAAAGCGTAAAACAATTTAGTTCATTCGCACAGACAACTCGTACTGATGACATAGATGCAAGGAGATCATATCAAATCTGGAATACACCTTAATTCTGTTTTCCATAAATGGTGATTCTCCGTAGCTGCGAAGAGTGCCAAACAATGTCAGAATCTTGTTGGCCAGCAAGCTGTGTTTAATTTAATATCTTCCAATTTTCCCCCCTGGTCTACATTCAATTAATCCTTTGTATACAATTACTGTGTCATAATGCATTACATTTTGGCTGAAGCATATGATGAAGTCATTAATGGGCATGAATAAGGCAGACGACATATAAAAATATAAAACAAACTTCCCTAAACTGGCTTAATATTTTGTTATTTTGGATCTTCCCGGAAGATGGTATGACCGCGAAGCAGATAAGTGTGGTTGACAGTGCACATAGATTACACTATGTCAGGATAGGACAGGTTTGTTCAGCTAGCTATTCTTTCCCTGCCCTTTTTCATATATTATCTTGGGGTTTTGTGGTTTAACTGAAAGCTCTTATTTCCGATCCAACAGCATTTTGTGAACCAGATTCTGCAAACTGTGGTTCACAGATGTAACCCATTGTGCTGCAGCTTACTACAAAATTACAACAGCTGAGATTCAATAACTTATTTACAGTGCTTTTATATTATATTTAAGGGTCCCGCAAAAGCAGCACCGAAGCATTCACCATAGGTACTCTGAAGAATGATTGACTTGGTGAAATAGGGGCATTATATTAAAAATAGTATTAGTTTGATCTTGAACAGAAATTTTACTTTAGCACACAGCACAGAATCATAGAACTCTACAAATGTTAGTACAGGTGACAACTTGATCTGTTGTATCTGCATCAGTGCTAGCTCGACATATTCTCATCCATCTTCCAGCAGTTTCTATATTTTGCCTCCTCAGATGATTATCTAATTCCCTTTTAGATGTGTTAATGCGCTCTACAGCCTCACCTCCATTGAGATTTTGTTCCTCACCTCCCTTTTGTGCCTTTAATACTAATTCCTATTTACCACTGGGTTTCTGACCATTACTTGATCTTTGAATCCCTTCCATAACATTGGAGAACTCTATTATGTCTTCCGTGACTTGTACTCATACCACTCAAAAAGCAATGAGAGGCCAAGCCATGTGTGCCATGCATTTAGTAGCCAATATCTCATAATCTTGAATTTGTTTCAAATCAATCTGGCAGACAATGCTGCCATTGTCGTCTGCCAGTGGATGTACCTTCCCAGGTGACAATTTTACTCTTTCGGGTAAATTTGTTGATCTCATTCCTAATTTAGCCAAAGTCAAAGGAAGTCAAAGAAAGGGCTTGGATGTAATTTATACGGACTTTCGTACGCATTTGACAAGGTCCCACATGGCAGACTGATACAAAAACAAAAATCACATGGAATTCGGGGTGGGTTGACTAGATGGATACAGAACTGGCTCAGTTATAGAACAAGAAGTTTGTTTCGAATCACTAGCTTTTGGAGCACAGCTCCTTAATCAGGTGCCCACCCCAGCCCAACGCCGGGATCGCCAGATCTTGGTTATAGAAGACAGAGAATAGCAGTGGAAGGGTGTTTATCAGAATGGAGATCTTTAGCTGGTGGTGTTCCGCAGGGATCAGTGCTGGATCCTCTGTTGTTTGTAATATATATAAATGATCTGGAGGAAAATGTGAGTGGTTGGATTAGTAAGTTTGCGGATGACACAAAGGTGGGGAGTTGCTGATAGTGCCGAGGATTGTCAGAGGACACAACAGGATATAGATAGATTGGAGGCTTGGGCACAGAAATGGCAGATTAAGTTTAATCTGGACAAATGCGAGGTGATGCATTTTGGAGGATCAAACGTAGGTATGAATTATACTTCAAATGGCCAAACCCATAGGAACATTAACATACAAAGAGATCTGGGCATGCGTGTCCACAGTTCTCTAAAAGTGTCAACAAGGTGATAAAGAAGACATATGGCATGTTTGCCTACATCAGCCAGGGCATTAAGGACAGGAGTTGGGAAATCATGTTGCAGCTGTATAAAACCTTGGTGAGGCCGCATTTAGAGTATTGTGTGCAGTTCTGGTCACCACATTATCAGAAGGATGTGGAAGCTTTGGACAGAGTTAAAGAAGGTTCACCAGGATGTTGCCTGGTTTCGAGGGTGTTGGCTATGAGGTAGAATAAACTAGGATTGATTTCTCTGGAACAATGTAGGCTGAGGGGAGACCAGATAGAGGTCTACAAAATTATGTGAGGCAAAGACAGGGTGGACAGTCAGAGGCTTTTTACAAGGATGCAAGTGTCAATTACAAGGGGGCACAGGTTCAAGGTGAGAGGGGGCAAGTTTAAGGGAGATGTATAGGGTATGTTTTTCACAGAGTAGTGGGTGCCTGGAATGTGCTGACAGAGGATGTGGTGGAAGAGGCATCTGGATGGGTACATGAATAGGGAGGAAATAGAGGGATACAGACTGAGTAACGGCAGAAGGTTTTGTTTTTAGTTAGGGCATCATGATTGGCACAGACTTAGAGAGCCGAAGGGCCTGTTCCCGTGCTATACTTTTCTTTGTTCTTTGAAGTCCAAGTGAAATATAAAACTACAGCAATCAAATGAAGGAACAGAGACCTGGGATTCACATATACAAATTTTGGGAGGTGACAGAATTGAGAAGATTGCTTAGAAAAAAATCAAATGGAACCTGGGATTTATAAATGCAGGTAAAGTACACAGAAGCAAGTTAGTGATGCTAAACCTTTATAAATCACTGGTTAAGTCCAGCTGGAGTACTATGGCCAATTTCTAGCAACAGACTTAAGAAAGGTTTTAAGACGGTGCAGAGATTTACTAGAACGTACAAGAGATGAGCAACATCAGTTTTAATGGAAATATTAAGGACACTATGATCGGTAGGTTACCTTAGAGAAGAGAAAGTTGAGATTTAATAGGGAAATTTAAACTTATGAAGGGTTTTGATAAGAATAGATCGGGAGAACCAATTTCCACTGGGATTTGGCGGGGAGGGCACGGCATCAGAATCCTTTAGAGGATTAGTATTGTTTATGAAACTCAATGTGACATGATATTGCATTTGAAGCAGGGGAATGCAAAACACAGTTACAAGTCAAAGAAGAAGTGGAAAGTAGAACTGTTGAACTCTAACTTCAGCTCAGCAGAGGAAGAAGCTAGGTACAGACCTATCAATGGCAATCTTCAGAGCAGATATTGACTGGGAAGGACTGATCACTGCCAACTGCCAATTTGATCTTGCTGTAGGGAAGAGAAAATGAACTGGACCTCCTTACTGCTAACCTTAAGTTTATTTGTGAAATGTTAGCTCATTGAGGGAATTCCACTGCTGTTCCCAAATTTCAGCACTGTGGTGCGGAACAACTAGGAAAGATAGCTCTGTGAAATATACAGCAGCTATGATCACGAGGAATGGGGAAAATGTTGGTTCAGCCAGGGAAAGGCACAAAGTAGGCTGGGAGAATTCAAGGAAAGATCAGAAGTAGCTGTAATATTGGTGAGGAAAGATGCGACTGCTCAAGGAGAGATGATCAACAGGCTGGGAAGGGTGTCAGAATTTAGCAGGAATTGGGATGCGGTGATGAAAAGGGGGACAGGGTGGGATAGAAATCAGACCAGGAGAGGCAAAGAATGGATGAGAAAGGACCATTAGAATAGCAGCTGTTCAAAAAACACATTTGCAGTCAAAAAGAAAATTAAACTTAGTAATCTCTATTCAGGAACATGAAGCTCATCTTCAGTATGTGAAGCTATATTAACAAGTTAGTTGAACCTCTTTAATAATAATAATCATCGCTTATTGTCACAAGTAGGCTTCAATGAAGTTACTGTGAAAAGCCCCGAGTCGCCACATTCCAGCGCCTGTTTGAGGAGGCCGGTACGGGAATTGAACCATGCTGCTGGCCTTGTTCAGCATTACAAGCCAGCTGTTTAGCCCATTGTGCTAAACCAGCCCCTAACTGGGACCTTTTAAAAAGATATGTTACACACTGCTGCATTTTGGAGGCTGCTAAACTATCTTCAGCAGATGACAGTGAAGCAGTCTATCATCAGTCTGCAACAAGGTCAAAATCACATGCCACAGCCCACAGAGTCTATGAGGCTGCATAGTATTTTAACTCTTTATTCCTACTGGGGAGAGTAAATCAAGGGAACCATCAAGATTAAGTTCTGCACCAGATCAGTCACACATCGGCAAATAACAGTAATGCATGCAGTTCAAGTGATTGTGAGTAAACATTTGCTGTATTTTAATTGTACAGTGTTCTGCAAGCATGTTCTTGTTATTGTGTTGGATACTGTATAAGAAGGTAATGGGGGCATGAAGATGTTGAGATCATGTTCAAGGTGACAGTGTTGTTACTGTAACCGGTCAATGGTCAATGAGACTGGCAAACTTGGTTCAGCAGTTGCAGTTTCAGCCCCCTATCTTTTCACACCATCTTCTTATTGGTATTCATTGTCTTCCTCTCCAGACATTTCATGACAATGTCTTGTTCTATTGTGAATTTGTGCTACATGCAGTTATTGCTACGATAATGCAAAATACTTTGACTGAGATGAGCAGAGCACTACCGATCTGAACCAGCAGCTGAGCCTGGTAGATGCAAATACCTCATTATATCTGTGCTTCCCAGCTGCTGCAGAAGTGTCAGAAGCTCTGGTTTCATAGATGTCAACGTCACAGATGAGTAATGCATATTGTAAGCAGGGGCACTTGAGATTATATTGGTATAATCAAAGGATCCCTAGACTTGGAAGAATCCTGAAATTTGTAACAAGATATTGTGGCTTCTTGTGTATTAGCTCTGACAAAAAGTACATCAATCATCTCATTAATACACATGTACAATGCAACTTGACTAATGTTGAGATATCCTTTGTGGCTGCCTGGAATAAGCCTGAAGTTATAAAAACTAAACACTGAAGTAATTTAGACGGTACTGTTAAAAGTATGGTAAATAAATCAGCAGATGACACCAAAAGTGTACAGAGGTTAAATTGGAAAAATAAATGCCCGGACAGTGAGCCACACAACAGCAAATAGCATTTAAGTTAGACAAATGTAATGTGTCACACTTGCAAAATATAGGGCAGCATGGTGGCGCAGTGGTTAGCAGTGCTGCCTCACAGCACCGAGGATATAGGTTCGATCCCGGCACGGGTCACGGTCCGTGTGGAGTTTGCATTCTCCCCTTGTCTGCGTGGGTCTCACCCCCACAACCCAAAAAGATGTGTATGATAGGTGAATTGGCCACATTAAATTACCCCTTAATTGGAAAAAAAAAGAATTGGGTATTCTAAATTTTTTTTTAAATACTTGCAAAATACATGTATCATATCACAAACAATATTGAAAGACGTTGGGAGAGAAAATGAACTGTGTGTTTTTGTGCATTGATCACTGAGCGATTGTAATTAAAGTTCCCAGGTTTTATTACTAGCGCCATTCAGCCATAAGTCAAAAAGTCAATATACGAGCCATGGGTCAAACTACATCTCGAGAGCACTGTACCCTATTTGGTTGCCCTACGTGAAACAGTGCTTCTGGATAAGGCACAAACAAGGTAGACAAGAATGGTTGCTAGCTTAAAGAACCTCACCGACTCAGGAAGGCTCAAGAATCTATTTTAGACCGAGGTCTATAAAATAGCCAAAAGGCTGGATAGCTTCCTATTTGCAGACTAATCAGAACCAGGGCACATGAGTTTAAACTATGTAAGAGTAAGAATGATATATGTTGGACAACTTTTTCCAGAGAATTAAGAGCCCCTGGAATATGTTGGTGGCAAGTGAAGTGGGTGATGATTCTGCATGCCTTCAAGAGAGAGTTGAACTGGTTCCTGACTAAGAAAGAAGTTATCTGTAATATCAATTGTGGATAATGCTGGGAATAATGCTGCAGCAGGTGGATACTCAATATAAAAGTGGAGATCTGATTAAGTAGGCAGTTGCATGTCAAGCATATTCACATTTTTCTGACTGCAACCACCCAGGTGCGCAGTGAAAATTCACACAATACTAATCCAAGCTGTATAAATGGATGATGAAGGAGCATTTCAGGGGTCAGTAACTGAGACAGATAAAATTCAACTTCTACAATTAAAGTACATTCCCACAAGAGGAAAAGATAGGGCAAGCAAAGCCAGAGCTCCCTGGATATAAAAGAAATAGAGAGTAAGACGAAGCAGTAAAAGGTTGATATGCAAGTGAGAACCAAGCTAGGTAGAAAAGGTTCAGAGAGGAAGTGAAGTAGGAAGTAAGAGCAGCAAATAGAACATAGAACAGAATAGTAATTAACATAAAAGGGATTCCAAAGCTCTTCTACAGGCATATAAGCAGTATAATGAGATAAGAGAAGAGGTGTGACCAATTAAGCACCAAAAAAGGGTATTTATGCATGGAAGCAGGGTGCTAAATGAGAATGCCACATCTTTTTTTACCAAGGAAGATGTTACTGGAATCTTAGTGAATCAGGAGGTAGCTAAGATACCGGACGTGTTGAAAATTCACATAAAGACTTCCGGTGTTGCATGTAGAGGCTCTCCTTCGAAAACGGCTTTTTTCAGTGCAACCAACAGCTTAAACTATTTTAAAAACTGACAATTTAGCACAATAAGGTCTTATATGGATGCCCAGAAAAGATAGAAGAAAGGATTCGGTACGTGGTCCGTCTTCAGATTCCGAGATATCACAGGACTCCTCGAACAGCAAGATGGAGTGGGGGGGCTCTCCGTCTACCTTATCGACCACATCACTGCCGGGCAACAATCTCAGCCGCATTATGGAGATAGAGTTGGAAAAACATCGTCAAAGTCTGCCAATAGGCCTAAAAAAGATCGATTGATGAGGCTCTGGCTGACATCACTTTAAAGTTAGAAAAAAAGAATTAGACTGTCAAGGCACATGGTGCCATGCTGAAAGACATTCAAATGGCCCCAAAGGATCATAGTGAAGGAATCATGTCTTTGTAAGCCAACCAACTTCAGTGGTCGAGAGCAATAAAATTTAAAAGGCCAAAATAAGTAATCTGGAAAAGCGATCCCGAAGGCAAACCGCCCTGAGGGTGTGTTCACATTCCAACCCCCCACAGAGTTAGACCAGGCTCATTGCGCTCTGCAGCCGAAGCCTCAAGCTGGAGAACTACCTTGCCTGGTCATCATTCGTTTTCACAGATTTTTTTAAAAATAGGTCCTTTGCTGAGCTAGGGAGCACAGGATATAAAATGGGAATGCCACTCCATCCAGCTTTATCAGGATCTGTGTGCAGGCCTGGCAAGGGCTGCCTTCAATGGGATGAAATCTATCTTCCACAAAAAAGGGAGTCTGATTTGGAATGGTCTATCCAGCTCACATCCGAGTGTCTATTGGGGAGAAAGACCACCTTTTTGTTTTGCTAGAGGAAGCAAACTTGTTCAAAAACTGAACTTGGATTCTGTTTAATACATGTTTTCTTATTCTATTGTATGAACTGGTGACTGGGCATTTCATATCTCTTGTGTTTATCATGTTTAGGGTTTGCAGTTGCTGTTGTGTTTGCATTTGAAAGTTATTGTTGTGCTATAAATTAGTCGAGATTTTATTATATTTTCTAGCAGGGAGCATAATGGTGAAGTTAGCTAACGGAAGCAAGTAATGGAGGCATTACTGTAGCTCTTCACAAAAAGTTTGTCAGTATGAGCTTAGATTGTATAATTAGTGGGGTTTTATTAAATGTAGGTTTAGGGATAGGGTATTGTTTTTTATTGTTACAGAAGGGCATTATTGAAGTGGGAAGGAGTAGGGATTTAATGTCAGTTAGCTGGTGGTGTTTGTGAGTCCTTTTTTGCCAAGTTGCTTGGTGGCCATCTTGGGTGGGTCTCTTTAATTTATCTTCCCGGGATCCCAGGCGGAATTCTCCCCCCCCCCACGCCGGGTGGGAGAATCGCCGTGGTGCCATACGTGTCCCGCCACGCCGCCCCGGCACCCGCACGCGATTCTCCCACACCCCCCAAATCAGCGCAGCGAGAATCACGGCTGGCCGCTCGGAGAATCGCCGCTCGCTAAAGCCGATTCTCCGGCCCGGATCGGCTGACTGGCCGCCCCAGCACGACAGGTTCACGCCGTCGCTGTCCACACCTGGTCGCTGCCCGGCAGGAACTGCGCGGGAACGCTGGGGGGGCGGCGCACCGGAGGGGGGCCTCCGATGGGGTCTGGCCCGCGATCGGGGCCCACCGATCTGCAGGACGACCTCTCAAAAGAAGGACCTCCTTTCCTCTGCCGCCCCGCAAGATCCATCCGCCATCTTCTTGCAGGGTGGCCTCGGGGTGGACGGCAACCGCGCATGCGCGGGTGACTTCATTTATGCGACGCCGGCCGCGTCATTTACGCGGCACCACTTTTTACTCGGCGCCTCAGCCCAGTACGCGTAAAATACATGACGTTGCTCCTAGCCCCCCCGGGGGCGGGAGAATTGGGGGCTGGGAGCTGGCTCCGACGGCGGAGTGAAACACTCCGGTTTTCACTCCGGCGTCGGGACTTTGTCTCCATTTTGGAGAATCGCGCCCCCCTTGTCTAGTATTCCTCCTTGAAAATGGCTGATTCAGGGCTAAGGAGCAATGGGAGACCTCCAATTTGTTTGGACGCCAAGAATGTTTTGAGGTCTGAATGGCCCAGTAAAACAGTCTAGGGTTTTTGACCATCTTAAGAATCTAAACTCCGACTTTGTTTACAGGAAACCTACTTGTGTATAAGGCTACGTAAGGTGTGGGTTGGGCAGATCTTCCACTCCAGTTTTCATGGCAGGGCCAGAGGCACAGCAATCTTAATTGATAAGATAATACAATTCTCCTCCTCTCAGGTTATAGCTAACCCTAATGGTCACTATACTATTGTTTCAGGCGAACACTCCAGTAGTCCTGATAGTAGCGCCATCTGTGCCCCTAACTGGGGATGAATCAAACATCAAATGCTCTTGTGCATTCTCTCCTCAACCTTGATTTATACCGGATGATTCTAGGAAGTGACCTGAACTGTGTCTTGGTCCCTAAATTGGAGTGTTACAAGCCAAAATCTCTTGTCCCACCTGGGATGGCCAGGACTTTGTCCTCTTTTATGGTGCAGATGGGTGGGGTAGATCTGTGGCGTTTTCTGCACCCAAAGAATACAGAGTTTTCTTTTTGTTTTGCATGTCTACTGTGCATATTGTCAAATTGACTTTTTATGTTTTTGATAAGATCCTCCTCCCTTTGGTAATTGCAGCTGACTGCTTGGCAATTGTCATCTCGGATCACGTCCCACATTCTGTTGTTTTCCTGTTTAACTCCGGGCCTTCCCAAAGCCCACACTGTAGACTGGACACCACTCTGTTATCAGACGACAAATTTTGTGAGCATTTGTCTATCTCCATAGAGGATTTCATTAAACTCAACAATCGGATTCAGTCTCCCCCCTCCACATTCTGGGAGGATCTCAAGGCCGTCATAAGGAGGGAATTTCATACAAGACTTATACCCTGGAATGGTTGGAGCAACAGAAGTTGGTGGACTCCATCTTGGACGTGGACCGCCAATACTCACTCGCCCCAACTCCGGAGGTACTGATGCACAGGAAAAAAGTTACAATACCAATTCGAACTGGTGTCTACTAGTAAGTCTGTGCATCAGTTATGACGCTCCAGGGGTACCTTCTATGAGCATGGGGAGAAAGTCAGTAGTCTTCTAGATCATCAACTCAAGTGGCAAATGGCCTCTTGAGAGATCACTATTATTTATAATAAAGACAGCAAACTTGTTTCCGCTCCTCTCCAGATCAAGACAGCTTTCAGATCATATTACCGCGACCAGTACGAGTCAGAAGCCCCTGTAGACAAATCAAGCATGGCTAGCTTTCTGGATGGCTTGCGTATCCCAACTATCGAAGAGAGTGGGAGATACGAATTGGATTCCCCATTATGCCCGGGAGAGATTTTAAAATGTATTGGGCTGTTGTAACCTGGCAAAGCCCCAGGTCCTGACGGCTTCCCAGCCAAGTTTTATTCAATGTTTTCAGAACAGCTCACACCCTTAATATTGGATATATTTGACGACTCACTTTCTTGAGATTATTGCCCCCAACCCTCACTCAATCTCCTGGATTTGTCTGTTGTATAATTCCCCCACTACCAGTATTTGCACAAACACTATACTTTCAGATTACTTTCCCTTTGGGAGGGACACTAGACAGCTCCAACCCCCCACCTTGCCCACATTCCAAAAGGACCCACCGCACCTGCAGGGTCTTCCCTGCCCACACAACCCCATTGATCAGCCCACTGACCTTCCTAAAGAACAACTTGGGGACAAAGATAGGGAGGTGCTGAAACACAAACAGAAACCCAAGCAACACCATCATTTTCATTGTCTGCACCCACCCACACTCAGCGGCAACACATCCCTCCTCTTAAAATCTGCCTTCATCTGCTCCACCAGTCGAGCCAAGTTCAGTTTATGCAACTGCGCCCAGCTCTCCGCGACCTGGATACTCAAATACCTGAAACTCGATCCCATCACCCTAAACAGCAACTCCCCTAGTCTCCTTTCCTGCCATTTGGCATTAATTGGGAACACCTCACTCTTTCCCATGTTCAATTGATATCCGAAAACCGGCCGAATTCCTCCAAAATCTTCAAAATATCTCCAATGCTGCCCACAGGGTACGAGATATATGGTAACGATATATGGTAACAAGTCGTCCACATATAGCGAGACCCTATGTTCGGCATTGCCCCCCCACACTCAATCCCTCTCCAATCCCTTTATGCCTCAAGCGCCATTGCCAATGGCTCTATCGCCAAGGCGAAAAGCAACGGGGAGGGGAGAGCGGGCACCCCTCTGTCCCACAGCGTAACCCAAAGTACCCTGAACTCACTCAGTTGGACTGCACTCTTGCAACCGCCGCCATATATAGCAGTCAAACCCAATCCACAAACACTTGCCTGAACCGGAACCGCCTCAGCACCACCAACAAATACACTCACTCCACCCAATCACCCTTCTCCCGGTCCATCGCATCCACCTCTACCTCCTGCCCCTCCGAAGGCATCATAATTATACTGAATAGCCTCTGCCGATAACTGCCCTCCCTTCACAAAACCCATCTGATCTTCGTCCTAACGCCCCAGCACACAGTCTTCAATCCGTGATGCCAGCACGTTTGCTAATAACTGGCATCTACTTTCAAAAACGATATTGGGCGGTATGATCCACACTGCTCCAAGTCCTTATCCTTCTTTAAAATCAGGGATATGGTAACGTGTGACAATGTAGGGGGAGTTCGCCCTTCTCCCTCGCTTCATTATATGCCCTCACCAGCAGTGGCCCCAGGTCTACCCCAAACATTTTATACAACTGTACTACCGGGAACCGTCCGGCCTCGGGGTCTTCTCTGCTTGCATCGCCCCCATACCATCCATCACCTTCCCCAGCCCAATTGGGGCCCTCACTCCCTGAACCAGCCCCTCCTCCACTTTAGGAAACTCTAGCCCATCCAGAAACTGCCCATCTCCTCCTCCCCGGTCGACAGCTCCTACTCGTACAGTCTGCTGTAAAAGGCCTCAAACAACACTTCATTCACCACCTCCGGGTCTTTCACCACCTTATCCTTATCATCCCTAACCCTACTAATCTCCGTCACCGCCGCCTGTTTTCTCAAGTGATAGGCCAACATCCTCCTCACCTTATCCCCTTACTCATACACTTCCCCTCTGGCCCTCCGCAACTGTTCCACCACCTTCCCTGGAGAGACTAGCCCAAACTCCATCTGGAGCGTCTGCCTCTCTTTCAACAACCCTGCCTCCGAATACCACCTTTCCGCACTCAAAATCTCATCCAAAAACCTTGCCCTCTCCACTGCTCTGCCTTCTCTCTGTGCCCCCGAATCAAAATAAACTCCCTTCTAACTTGAGCCTGGAGAGCCTCCCATAACGTGGCAGCTGTGACCTCCCCCGTGTTGTTCTACTCTATGTAGCCCCGAACATCCGTTCACACACCTCCTCATCCACCAGTGACCCCACATCTAGCCTCCACTGTGACCGTTGGGCCTCCCCGAGCCACCCACAAATCTACACAATGCGGTGTGTGGTTGGAAACCACAATCGCCAAATACTCCCGAGTCAGCCACACCCGCCAGCAGCGCCTTGTCCATCACAAAAAAGTCAACCCAGGAGTACACCCAGCGCACATGGGAGAAGTATGAAAACTCCGTCGTCCTTGGCCTCCTAAACCTCCATGGGTCTCTACACCCCCTCCCTCCGCATGCACTCCATGAACCCCCTCAGCTCTCTCGTCACAGCCGACACCCTCTATGACTTGGGACTCGACTTCGGTTCTCTGACCATATTGAAATCACTACCCCCATAATCAACCGATGGCGCGTCCAAGTCCAGATCTTCCCCCAACACTCGCCTCATAAAATCCACGTTACCCCAATTCAGGGATAAACATTTACCAGAACCACCGACATCCCCTCCAGCTTCCCACTAACCATCACACCTCCCCGCCCCTGGTCAGCCACAATATTTCTTACCTCGAACACAACCTTCTTATTGACCAACACCGCCACCCCATTGTCTTCATATCCAACCCCGAATGAAACACCTGCCCCACCCGTCGCTTTCTCAGCCTTGTCTGATCCCCCGACTTCAGGTGCGCCTCCCGCCAAAATGCCATATCCGCCTTCAAAGTCCTCAGATGCGTGAACACACGCGACCGTTTAACCGGCCCATTCAACCCCCTCATGTTCCATATGACCAGCCTGGTCGGGAGGGCTCCCCGGCCCCTCCCCCTGCCAAAAGCTAGAACCCTTTGTGAGCCAGCCCCTGCCCCACATCACACGCAGCTCCAGGCCTGCCCTCAGATATGGTGTAGGAGGGAGAGTTTTAGATTCCTGGATGGGGGAGGCAGTGGCTTAGTTGTATTGTCGCCGGACTAGTAATGCCGAGACCCCGAGTCATGCTCTGGGGGCCTGAGTTCGAATTCTGCATGGCAGATGGTGAAATTCAATTCAATAAAATGTGGAAACAAAAGTCTCAAGGTGACCATGAAACCATTGTCGATTATTGTAAAAACCCACCTGGTTCAATGTCCTATAGGGAAGGAAATCTGCCATCCTTACCTGGTCTAGCCTACATGTGACTCCAGATCCACAGCAATGTGGTTGACTCTTAAATGCCCTCAGGGATGGGCAATAAATGCTGCCCCAGCCAGCAACATCCACATCCCATAAACAAATGTTTTTAAATCACTGGGTCCATTTCTGAGCAAGGTGGGATCTGGAGGGGGCGGGGGAGAAAATGTGGCAAGGGGATGGGCTACAGATTGGAGGTAGAGTAGGTGCGGCCTATAGAAGAAAAATCAAGTCAATCTGGACAAGTTAAGGCGCATGGGAGCAAGACTGGATGGCACATATTTAAATGCAAGGAGTCTTTTGAGTAAGGGTGTTGATTAACACATGAAAATATAATGTTATTTCTAACAGAGAATATGTTTGAGAGGGGCAAGACTGGCAGCTCAATATTCCGGGAAGAATCAATTACTGTAGTAAGGAGGCATAATATCCCATAAGGCTCCTTAAATGAGGCCATATCGGTAGAACATAGAAACATAAAGGGGGCATTAACATTGCTGAGTGTATTATAGGCCTGCAAATAGTCAGGGAGAGATAGAAGGGCAGATATGTAGGCAAATCTCAGAGAAATGTAAAAATAATAGGAGAATTATAGTAGGGGTTTTGAACTTCTCCAATATTAACTAGGATAGGCAAAGTGTGAAAGGGGATGGAATTCTTAAAGTACATCCAGGAGAGCTTTTAGGCCAGTATGTCAAAAGTCTTACAAGAGAGGAATCTAGATTTAGGGAATGAAACAGGGCAAGTGGTAGACGTTTCGGTGGGGGAGCATTTTGGTGTCAGTGACCATAACTCAGTAGGATTTAATATAGTTATAATAGGGGACAAAGATGGACCAGAAATAAAGGTCCAGAATTGAGGTAGGGCTAATTTTAATAGTATAAGGCAGGATCTAATCAAAGTCGACTGGCAACAGCTACTTGTCGGAAAATCTACATCAGAACGAGGACTTCCGATGATGGCCACAGAATGAATGGTCGTACATTTGGTGGATTTATAGTAATTATAATAATAAGCTGTATTGTCACAAGTAGGTTTACATTAGCACTGCAACGAAGTTACAGTGGAAAAACCCCGAGTCGCCACATTCCGGCGCCTGTTCGGGTACACAGAGGGAAAAATCAGAATGTCCAATTCACCTAACAGCACGTCTTTCAGGACTTGTGGGAGGAAAACCCACGCAGACACAGGGAGAACGTGCAGACTCTGCACGGACAGTGACCTAAGCCAGGAATTGAACCTGGGACCCTTGCGCTGCGAAGCAACAGTGTTAACCACTGGGCTACCATGCCGCCCACTAGAATCATGTGGTGCACTTAGTAGCATGAGCACTAAGGGAATGGAAAACCCTTCCCATGGGGTTGTTTTATGGCTCATTGGGCAAGAAGTGCAACGAGATAGAGACAGCAACTTGAGCAAGGAAGTTTTTGTGGTGCGACACAGGTGGCAGAGAGCAGGGGCAGCGCTGCCGGCCCAGTGGTCTATGGGGCGGCTGGTGGAATTCCTCAACAGCAAGTTCCAATAGCAGAGGAGGGAGGCCTGAGAGCACCTGGCTAAGGTGGTGGAGCTGCTTAGGGCAGCAATTGAATGTGTGGTGAGGCTGCATCATTTCGAACGAGAAGATCTTGAGGTGGGTGGAGCGGACCAAGAAATGCACTTCAGAGGAAAGCGAGCTGCGGATCTACCAGGACCTCGGGGCGGTGTTGGCCAAGCGGAGGGTCGCGTATAATCGGATCAAGGCTGGCCTCCACAAGAAGGTGGGGTCAGGTTTGGGGGTCTGTATACCCCAATCGCTTGTGGGCTATGCACCAGAAGATGGTGGGAGCCAGGGTCAAGCCAGGCTGGGGACTCGCAATGTTTGGGGTTGCAGTGGAGCCGGGAGTGCAGGAGGCGAAAGAGGCCGGTGTCTTGGCCTTTGCATCCCTAGTAGCCTGCTGGAGGATTCTTCTTCAGTGGAAGGATGTGAGGCCCCCAAGCATGGAGGCCTGGATCAATGATATGGCGGGGTTCATCAAATTTGAGAAGGTGAAATTTGCCCTGAGGGGATCAGTACAGGGATTCCTTAGGCGGTGGCAGCCTTTCCTGGACTTCCTGGCGGAACGGTAGGGAAATAGGCCGGCAGCAGCAGCAACCCGGAAAGCGAGCTGCGGATCTACCAGGACCTCGGGGCGGAGTTGGCCAAGCGGAGGGTCGCGTATAATCGGATCAAGGCTGGCAAGGCTGGGTTTGGTTCGGTGGGAGGGAGAATTGTGTACATGGGTTTGTTGGATGTGGCGGGTGTTATCTCTTTCCTTTTTGTTGTTTGCTTTTTTTTGTTTTTGTAGTTGGGTGGGTGTTGTTCTTGGGTTTTTAACCATGGTTGTTTTGTTAATATTGTTTTGTTGTTTATATTTTGTGAAAATCTTAATAAAAATTATTTAAAAAAAAAAAGAAAAACCACAACTTCCGAGGCTACGGACCAAGTGCTGGAAAATGGGATTAGAGTAGAAAGGGACTTGATGGTGGGCGTGGACGTGATTGGCCGAAAGGCCTATTTCCGTGCTGTGAAAACTCTATGAAAATGTTGCAAGATAGCCAAAATGTGCTGCCAAGAAACTAAACTTCAATATTCAACTGAACAGCAGCAACCTAGCTTTAAGACTTTAAGGCTGCATTTGTAATGTGCATGCTGGGTTTGAACCTCGATTTATTTTCCTGATCAGTGATGTCATCTTTTCAACTAAACCATGATCTAATTGAATGCTGCAACACACTAGAGGTAATCAATGGCCTTTTCCTGTTCCTCAGTACCTCCAAAATGGTGCCTCAGTAAATTTATGTAAATTGATTGTTGAGAACAAGGCTAATATTGTATTCCAATCTGTGCTTAGTCATTACCAGAACTATGCAAAATGTAGTCTTGTATCCATATTTGTGAGAACTGCATTTGAAAAATTGCATGAAATCATATTAAAAATGCAGATTTGAAAGGCCAGTAAACCTTTGAGATTCTTTTTTTTAAAGTATTTTTATTCTCCTCCTTTTTCACATTTTCTCCCAAATTTACACCCACCAACAGTCAACAATAATCAGTAATGTCAATCCCCATATCAATAACAACAATCCCATCCTCCCACCAAACCCCCAAACAGCAGCCCACATGTTAACATAAACAAATAACAAAAAAGAATCAGGAATCACCCACAGTCACCATTAACACATACAGTCCCCCTCCCCCCAACCCTCGCAACACCCCGAATGTTCGATGTAATCCAATTCTCGAAAGTGCATAATGAATAACGTCTATGAATTGTAGAACCCCTCCATTCTTCCCCTCAGTTCAAATTTGACCTTCTCAAGAGTCAAGAATTCCAGCAGATCCCCCCCGCCACGCCAGGGTGGAGAGGTTGTTCTCCATCCCAACAGGATCAACGAGGCAAAGGCTACAACATCTGCCTCCACACCTGTTTCCAACCCTGGCTGGTCTGACACCCCAATATGGACTCCCGAGTGCCCGGGTCCAGTTTCACGCGCACCACTTTAGAGATTACCCTAAAAACCTCCTTCCAGTAATCCTTCAGCTTTGGACAGGACCAAAACATATGTCCGTGCTTTGAACGTTCACAGACATCTTCTACCCCCTTAAAGAGCTGGCTCATCCTCGCCCTTGTGAGGTGTGCTCTGTATACCACCTTCAGCTGTATCAGCCCCAACCTCGCGCATGAGGTGGAGGCGTTCACCCTCCGGAGCACCTCACACTAGAACCCCTCCTCCACACATTCTCCCAACTCTTCCTCCCACTTTGCCTTAATCCCTTCCAGCGGTGCTTTCTCCTCTTCCAAAATAACACCGTAAACTGCCGACACTACCCCCATCTCCAGTCCCCCTGTCGTTAGTATCTCCTCCAGCAATGTGGAGGGAGGTTTACCGGGAAGCTCTGTGTCTCCTTTCTGGCAAAGTCTCAAACCTGCATGCATATAAATATTCCCCCCTGCTCCAGCCCATACTTCGCTCCCAGCTCCTTCAATCCTGCAAACCGACCCCCAAGAAACAAATCTTTTAGTGGAGATTCTGAGATTCTAACGTGGTTTTTCTTTCAATCCCAAAATTAATTTTACAACAATTAATTTTCTAAGCTTTAAATTTCTGAAGCGCAGAAGGAGCATTAATTTAAATGAAGTCTCTACATACTATGTCTAAAGCATATGTAGATTACCTGCAAATTATTTGCTGCATTGTGTTGAAAAAAATAACTGCTAAGCTTGGCAAACATATTGTATACTCAGTTCGATCATAACACTGAAAAAGAACAGAAAATGCCTTTCAGTATTAAGATCAGCCCGATTTAAAATACTCGATTAACTGTAAGGGATTGCAACATAAACAGCAGGCTCGCGGTTGTCATTCACAAGGCGGTAAATTCCTCATTTCTGCCATGCTATCAGCAGCACAACTTCTTTGATGCAAATATTTATGCAAATATTCACTCAAAGGACTGTGGATTTTTGGGAATTCTCTTTCCCAGAGGATTGTGGATGCTCAACTGTTGAGCATATTTAATAATGACATCAATAGATTTTTGGATACGAAGGGACATGGGGATGGTGTAAGGAGTTGAGGTAGGGATCGTATGAATGCCAGAATACCAGAGCAGGCTCAAGTTGCCAAGTAGCCTACTTCCACCTCTATTTTAATGTTCCTAATTTTAAACAGTTAAAAAATATTACTGAAAACTAGATTTCATCATCATGAGTGGTTTTGGAAGAAAATTACATATAGTAGAAAATACAATTAAACAGAATAAAGCTAAAGTTGCATTTGTTTGACACTGGTGAATTCTTAAAAATACCATTTGCTTTAATTTGGAACACAGAAGGGCGGTATTTAAAGAAACAACAAGGAAATTAATATTTTTAAAAAACTTATTTGCCTGATTTGTTCCAGCACAGGTATATAATAGCACTTGAGTGAAGGAACAATAGCAGATCATTCAGCCGCTTGAGCCTCTTCTGGTATTCAGTTAGATCCTGGCTGATCTGCAGGTCAACTTCAGTTACAACTACCTCTGATCCATATTGCATGACACTCTTACCTGAAAAAGATAATGGGACTACTATCAGCATAAATTATTAGAATAGACACATTATAGGTTGATAAATGGGCTAAAGAAATGATAAACTTTTGATTTGGATTACTTTTACATCCACATATAAAAAGATATAGCAGTGGTCCAATTATTCATAAGGCAAACAAGCAGAGATTTAAAAACACATGATTTAGAAATGACCAAGTTTAGGACTCCCATTGCAACTCTCTTGCAATACGCAAAGGTGCACAAAGGCATATTTTCATCCATTTCCATAGCGAGTCATTACCAGAATAGGTTGCTAGTCCTTCACCAGGAAGTTTAGGATAAAGCAGACTAATTGATTTAACAGCTAAGAAGTTTAACGAGAGGAACCTGAATTTATATAGCGTATTTAATGTAGTAAAATGTACCAAGGTGCTTCACAGGAGTATTATCAAATGAAATTTGACTGAGCCGAGGAGGACCTGTTAAAGCCAAATACAACAAGCTTGGTTGAAGTGTAGGGTGCGATCTAACCAAAATAAATCAGAGTCCTTTCTGGACAGCAGTTTATTGCTATTTAAGGACCTGGCGGAACGCACCCCCCCACGCCGCACTTCAGCATAATTTCCTACTCTGAGGAGCCCATTTAGAAATGCCGGCTTGATCTCTCAACCGCCCAAAGTGACCCCCAACCCCCCAACTCACCTATGAGAGTTTGTCCCCTCCACCTCCCGCCACTCCTCCACCGCACCTCACAGGACAGGACACCCCCCAGGCCATATCCCCAGCGCAGGCAGAATGCTAGCCAGGCACCATGACACTGCCAGCCTGGCAGTGACACCTGGACACCCTGGCAGTGCCAGGTTGGCACCCGAGTGGCAGTGGCAGGCTGCCAGTACCAGGGTGTCACCCTGCCCTGAGGTCAACCACCCAGGAGCCTCCGATCACCTGGGAGACCCCCCTCCCGCAAAAGTGCAGGTACGCCTGGCCCCCGTTAGTAGGGACCAGTGCTAATCAGCGCTCAGATGTGGTCTCCTCGGCGACTCCAATAGATGCCGTTCGATCCGGAGTTAGCGCGGCTAAGTGAGTTATTAAACTCACTTAACCGTACGAGAATGGGTCCCGCTCATTGTGGGCTGGTCCAGATCACACCTTGCAAGATCTAACACAATGACCGTAGGGAAACCGTCTCCCGGGATCTTCTGGCCACGTCCCACTAACATTCCAGCAGGACATGACCAGTGAATCACGTCCATAGGCTTTAAGGACTGTCTGAAAGGGAAAATAATGGAGAGGATTTTTGAACCAGTGCCACCAGCAGAATCTTCCAATCCAGCCGACGTTGACACTCTATTGTGGGTTACCTAGCGGAGGAGGGTGCCAACAACAGAAAAACCCCATAGACAGCAGCCGAACTGGAGGAGCCCACCACCAGCCAATGGTGGGTCATTCCCAGAAAATCACACGGTCACACTGTGGTAAACACCACTGGTAACACACTACGCGTATTACGGTACTGCTACTGTACTACAGGTAACACGGTAAATCCCAGCTGCTGGCTCCTCCGAGTAGGCGACATATAAAAGTATATGCTCTCCTGCGCTGCTCCCATTCTGGTTCCAGCTGCAGGAGGCCAATACAATAAAGCCTCAATCGCTTCACCATTTTTGTCTCGTGGTTATTGACGGTACATCAATTTATCGCAAAAGATTTTTAGAGATGAACGTCTTAATCAAGCCTGATCGCCTGGAGCTGAACCCTCACGCAGCCGACACCACGTCCACCTTTGAGCATTGGCTAGCCTGCTTTGAAGGATACCTCGGAGCAGCCACTGACCCACAGAAGCTCCAGATCCTCTACTCACGGGTGAGCCCACAAGTTTTCCCCTCATCCGGGATGCTCCCACCTACACAGAAGCAATGATGCTACTAAAAGGACAGTACATCAAGGCTGTGAATCAGGTATACGCCAGGCACCTCCTGGCTGCGAGACGGCAACTCCCGGAGGAGTCTCTGGACGATTTCTTGCAGGTGCTACGGATACTCGGTAGGAACTATAATTGCCAGGCAGTGTCTGCAGTCATGTGCCCCACCATCTGCCGACTCGAGTACTCCGCAAGCCTGCGCCGCGCGGCAGCCAGCAAACCCCGGAGGGCTCAAATATGATTCCTGTGGCCAGAGCAAACATCCCAGGCAGCGCTGTCCGGCACGGGCCACGACCTGCAACGTTTGCAGAAAGAAGGGCCACTTTGTTTCCATTTGCCGGGCCTGATCGGTCGCTGCCGTTTCCAGGCCCAGCATTGCTACACCCCCCACATGCGAACCAGGGGCACCACCATCTTCTCCGCCACCCGCCACATGCGGCCCGTGGGCGCTGCCATCTTGGCTGTCACGCCCCATGGGCACCGCCATCTTCGGTGCCATCAGGACCCCTGCTCGCCCAGCCATCCATGGCCCGCCGATAACTCCGCCACCGCTGATCAGCCCAGTATCTCCCAACATCTTCCGCAGCTTGCCTCCATCACCCTCGATCAGTCTCAGCCCCGCAACCTCACAACCGCTACGACGGCTGTTAAGATCAATGGGCACGAGACGACGTGCCTCTTTGACTCCGGGAGCGCAGAGAGTTTCATCCACCCTGCTACGGTTACCCAGAAAATCTCCCTGGCCTCCAGATCCCATTCCGACGCAATCCGGGGGTACTGCGTCGCGACCCACTCCGTTCAGGGTGTAGAGTATAGCAACTTCAGACTCTACGTCCTCCCCCATCTCGGCGCTGCCCTGTTTCTAGGTCTCAATTTTCAATGCCACCTCCAAAGCCTTACTCTGAAATTCGGCGGGCCCCTGCCCCCCCTCACCGACTGAGGCCTCATGACCCTTAAGGTCGATCCACCTTCACTGTTTGCAAACCTCACCCCGGACTGTAAGCCCGTCGCCACGAGGAGCAGACGGTACAGTGCACAGGACAGGACCTTCATCAGGTCAGAAGTCCAACGGCTTCTGCGGGAGGGGGTCATTGAGGCAAGCAACTGCCCCTGGAGAGCTCAAGTGGTGGTAGTTAAGACTGGGGAGAAACACAGGATGGTCATTGGCTACAGTCAGACCATCAACCAGTACACGCAGCTCGACGCGTACCCCCTCCCACGCATATCTGACATGGTCAATCAGATTGCGCATTATTGAGTCTTCTCCACAGTCAAACTGAAGTCCGCCTGCCACCAGCTCCCCATCCGCCCGGAGGACCGCCAATACACTGCCTTCGAATCAGATAGCCGCCTCTATCACTTCCTAGTGTTCCCTTCGGCGTCACCAATGGGGTCTCGGCCTTCCGGCGAGAAATGGACCAAATGGTTGACCAGTACAGGCTGCGGGCCACATTCCCGTACCTAGATAATGTCACCATCTGCGGCCACGATCAGCAGGACCACAACGCAAACCTCCAAAAATTCCTCCATACCGCCAAACTCCTTAACCTCACCTACAATAACGAGAAATGCATTTTCCGCACCAACCGCTTAGCCATCCTTGGCTACGCTGTAGAAAATGGAGTCCTAGTGCCCGACCTTGACCACATGCTCCCCCTCCTGGAACTCCCACTGCCCCAAGGCCCTGAAACGATGCCTGGAGTTTTTCTCATATTACGCCCAGTGGGTCCCTAATTATACGGACAAGGCCCGCCCACTCATCAAGTCCACAGTTTTCCCCCTGATGGCTGAGGCCCGTCAGGCCTTCAACCACATCAAGGCAGACATCGCCAAGGCCACGATGCATGAGGTCGACGAGTCCCTCCCTTTCAGGTGGAGAGCGATGCATCAGACGTGGCTCTGGCCACCACCCTCAACCAGGCGGGCAAACTTTCAGGTGGGCTTTCTTTTCCCGCACCCTTCATGCCTCCGAAATTCGGCACTCCTCTGTCAAAAAGGAGGCCCAAGCCATTGTGGAAGCTGTGCGGCATTGACGGGATTACCTAGCCAGCAGGAGATTCACTCTCCTCACTGACAAACAGTCAGTTGCCTTCATGTTTAGCAATACACAGTGGGGCAAGATCGAGAACGATAAGATCTTAAGGTGGAGGATTGAGCTCTCCACCTATAACTACGAGGTCTTGCATCGCCCGGGGAAACTCAATGAGCCCCCAGATGCCCTATCCGTGGTACATGTGCCAGCCCACAAGTGGACCAACTCCGGGCTCTCCACAATGACCTCTGCCACTCGGGGGTCACCCGGTTCTTCCATTTTATCAAGGCCCGTAACCTGCCCTACTCCACCGAGGAGGTCAGGACCGTGACCAGAGACTGCCAAGTCTGCGTGGAGTGCAAGCCGCACTTCTACCGGCCAGACAGTGCGCACCTGGTGAAGGCCTCCCGCCCCTCAGTATCGACTTCAAAGGGCTCCTCCCCTCCACCAACCACAACGTGTACTTTCTTAATGTAATTGATGAGTACTCCCGTTTCCCATTCGCCATCCCATGACCCGGCATGACGTCTGCCATGGTCATTAAGGCCCTGCACAGCATCTTCACCCTGTTCGGTTTCCCCACCTACATCCACAGTGATCGGGGATCCTCCTTCATGAATGATGAGCTGCGTCAGTTCCTGCTCAACAAGGGCATCGCCTCGAGCAGGATGACCAGCTACAACCCCCGGGGAAACGGACAGATGGAGAGGGAGAACGGGAAAGTTTGGCAGGCCATCCTGCTGGCCCTTCGGTCGAGGAATCTCCTGGTCTCCCGCTGGCAGGAGGTCCTCCCCGAAGCGTTCCACTCCATCCGGGCGCTCCTGTGCACCGTGACTAATGAGACCCGTCATGAACGTGCGTTTGCCTTCCCTAGGAAGTCCACCTCTGGGGTCTCATTCCCAACCTGGCTGACAGTTCCTGGGTCCGTCCTACGGAAGAATGTGAGGAGTTACAAATCGGATTCCCTGGTCGAGAAATTCCACCTCCTCCATGCGAACCTACAGTACGCCTATGTGGCACACCCTGACGGGCGACAAGACAGAGTCTCCCTCCGGGACCTGGCACCTGCTGGGTCCCCACCCACAACCGTCACCACCCCTGACCTGGTACCGTCCCCTCCCCCTCTGGTTGCCCACCTCGCCCCTGCGCCGCCCACCCTCCCACCAGCGAACCTCAGTGCGGTCCCCACCCCAGCACCGTCCGTCCCCTCACCAGATCCACTACTGGGTGACGAAGGAGAGGACAACATGGAGTCGCAGGTGACCACATCGGCACCCAAATCACCACCAGGACTGAGGCGATCGCAGCGGAGGGTCAAGGCCCCCGACAGATTCAATCTGTAACATTTTCACCCCTGCTGGACTTTTTTTTTAAAAGGCAGTGAATGTGGTAAACACCACTGGTAACACACTACGCATATTACGGTACTGCCACTGTACTACAGGTAACACGGTAAATCCCAGCCTGCTGGCTCCTCCCAGCGGGCAACGTATAAAAGTGTGTGCTCTCCTGCGCTGCTCCCATTCTGGTTCCAGCTGCAGGAGGCTTAACATCTTGTGCAATAAAGCCTCAATAGTTTCACCATTTTCGTCTCGTGGTTATTGATGGTACATCACATATTGAAAATCCTGCCCAATGTGTGAAGAACTTTAGGAAGGGAATTTAAGATGTTACAGCTTTGGAAGCAGAAGGCACAGCTGCAAATGGTGAAGTGATTAAAATCAGGAATTGCTCAAGGGGCCAGAATTAGAAAAGTGGAGATATCTCAAGAGGGTTGTAGGCTGGAGAATATCACTGAGAGGTAGGGAATCACAAAGTCAAGACAGGATCTGAAAATTAAGGTGTTGCTTAACCAGAGCCAATACAAGTCGCTAAACATATGGGCGACAGGTGAAAAGGAGTTGCGAGTTAGGAGATGACTAGCAGATGACTAGCAGAGTTTTCAATAACTTCAAGTTTACAGAGGGTAGAATGGGAGGAAGTTGAACAGGAGTGGATTGGAAGAGACAAGTCTACAGGTAATAAAGGGCGGGTGAAGGTTTCCGTGCCAAATGAGCGGAAACAAAGGGAAGGGGATGTTGGGTAAAGTTACCGACGGTTTTATCGATGGCAGGAAAAGCTCTTCCACAATCGGCAGGAGAGGGCCCAAACCGGCGCAAGGGTGCCAGACATAAGGGGCGGGACACTCCGACCTCACGCCGAGTCGGAGAATTGCCGACGGGTTACGCGAATCGCGCCAGGACGCCCTGACGCCAGGACGCAATTCTACGCAGAGCAAAGAATCGGCGCCATTGGGGCCGGCGCAGCGCCGGTCGGGGGCTACACTACGCGGCTCCCCCCGCAATTCTGCAGCCCGGATGGGCCGAGCAGCCGTATAAAAATAACGAGTCTTCCCGGCGCCTTTCTCACCTGCTCTGAGCCGGCGGGATCTCGGCGTTGAAGGGTCCGGTGGCCGGCCTCTGGTGGGGGGGGGGGGGGCTGACCCTGGGGGGGGCCCTCCATGTGGCCTGGCCCGCGATCAGGACCCACCAATCGGCGGGCCAGCCTCTCTGTCTCCCGGGCTCCTTCCTTCTGCGCCGGCGCCTGTACACCTTCGCCATGTAGGGTCGGGGCCGGCGCGGACAAGGGGGCCACTGTGCATGTGCGGAACTCCCACCGGTGGGACTGCGCATGCACGGGTTCATGCCTGACCCACTGCGCATGCGCGCATCCCCCGGCACCCACTCCACAGCCGGATCAGCAGCTGAACCGCTCCAGTGTCATGCTGGCCCCCTGTAGGGGCCAGAATTGCTAATCCTAAGGCCGTGTTGACGTCGTCGGGAAACGCGAAGGCGTCAACACTTATCCTCAGGATCAGAGAATCCCGCCCCAAGAACCCTCACCTCCTTTGAGGAGTGTGTCCTGGAGGTGACTCGGGTAGCCGAAGACAGGTCGGTCAGCCACACGGAGGTTGGCGGACGCCGAAGTGGTGAGGAACCACTGGGCTCAACCCAGGGCCCTGTCAAATGTGAGTTGTTATAGCCTTATTGACTGAACCATCCCTCCCACTGACCACATGTCCATTCTCCCAAAGGTTCCCCAACCGATGTGGCCAACCAATCCCGGGCTCCGCCCCCCCCTCCCCCGACTCGGAGGAGAACACCTCGGAGGAGAGCTCTGAGGATGCCACTGTGGTCGCGGCACAGCTGTCATCCCCACCCCTCATCAGTGCAGATACACACACTTCGGTGAGAAATGTTATGGACAGGCTTCTGGGGCACAATGTGGGATCAGCACATTGCTGATGATGCACATCAGAAGGGGGCAGGAATCCCCAGGCGAGACAGCAGTCGGCGTCTCCTATTTCCCAGTCTGATGCTGAGCTTGTGGAAGTGGGTTACCCGGAGCTGAAGGAGACAATAGAGAGCTGCCGGGACATTCAGAGGGAGATTTCAGTGTCACTCCAGCAGATCTATAGAAGCTTGGAGAAGTCCCAGAGGCTATGGGCGCTGGCAACGAGTGGCACCGAGGCCACCACTGCTAAGGGGGAAACCGCAGTGGAGAGCCTGATGAACGATGTGGGCAGCATGAGTGAAGGTATCCAAGGCATTGTGTGATCGGTGACAGCCATGGCCGAGAGCCTCAACAGAATCACCGCATCACTGGGGGACGTCACCCAGCACCAGGCCAATCTTGATGAGGTTCTGCGGGACATGTCCCGCTCTCAGAGGGAATGGCCGAGGTGCTGCGTAAATTTTCAGTCGCAGGTGGGCATGGCTGAGGCGATGCAGAGCATGTCCAAGTCACTGAGGAGCATCACTCAGGACGTCAACACCATGGTGTGGACCATGGGGAACCGCCAGTGCTGGCACCACCAGATGTGGGGTATTGCACAGCACATTAAATGCCTTTCTGCACAACCATCATGATGCCTTTGTAACATTCTTCCGCAATGCGGGGTGACCCCCGGACCCTTTGCCCATCTCTCCAGGCATCTCTCCCCCACCCCCTCCCCGTGACGCTCACCCACCCTCTGGCCGTTGACATGTCTCCGGAGCTGTCCCATCCTCTGGGTGTTCAAATGTTGCGTGTGGGGTGCTGCCACCCACAGTGTTCAAGCACAATGTCCAGGCATCAAGGTGTGATTGGGATGCTAGGCAATGACTCCCACATGCTACATGGTCCGTCCACCCACGAGAGTCCACTTGGCATGTGTAAAGCGCTCATTTAACCACAATTGCCAATTCCCTGTTAGCAATAGCCTTCAGCTGCACAGCCAGAGGACTCGGCAGTCGGTGGGGGTTATGGGTGATCTGTTGTGCAGACGGACAGGGCCTAGGATTGCTCCCGGGACGGGTACACACGATCCGCGGTTAAGCATGGTGGTGCTGCGAGCAATTGCCCCCCAGTTTTCCCAACACCGCACCCCTAACCCCGACAGTGACAGTGAAGGAATGGCGATATATTTGCAAACCAGCATGGGATGTGCTTTGGAGTCATTGGAGGTATTCCTATGTGCCTGTAGCCCTGGGTTCTTCTAGGTTGTTGACGTTGTGTGCATGGTCGGTGCCACTGATAGAGGATTGGCAAATTGTGTAGTGCATACTCTTGACTTCTCTTTTGTAGACAGTGGAATGCCACTTCCTGACCTGCGCTTGTCGCCACAGTATTTATGTGGCTCCAAGTTGCTGACTAATAATTATCGCTCCAGGATATTGAAAATGGGTGATTCAGCAACAGTGATGCTGTTGAATACCAAGGGCAAGTGGTCAGATTCGCTTGTTGGAGATGGTCATTGTTTGGCACAATTCTTACATTGTGTAACCCTGAAAATGCATGTATGGGGTAAGCTAGAAGAAACAGAAGATATGTGATAAATCAGTAATTAAAGATAATTGTGGTGAATTCACAGTCCAACAGTCCAAAGCTTTTCTAGAACAGGGAGGTTGTAATTCTTATAAGCATCCTAGATTTAAATAGAGAACAAAAGATTGTGCTTGTTATGCTGAAAATCAAAACTGCAAAATATGGTACTAAAATTCCTTGGTACATCAAGCCTTGGAGTATACTGAGATTGCATACACAAATGCAGTTCAGCATGGACCTTCTGGAGCTGGTAAGATCAATGCAAGAGCACCTCAATGCCACAGGTCAGATGGATGCAATAACCACTTTGATCACAATTCCAACGTCAACTAACTCATGGTTAAGTTTTCCAGGCCTTTAACCCTGCCATTGATCCAATCAGTCTTTTGAGTAAAAGGGGTGAACTAAGATTTTTGTTTCTAAAGGATCAAAGTCTTTGGGGTCCATAGTTATGTTGCAATGTAGTGCAAGTGTAAGGCACAAATTCAGAAGTGTAACCCGTACTGTATTAGCTCTTGAAGAAAACATTAATTAGTTATTAACAAGGTTCCTATTAATGGAGGAACTATTTTAGAAGAAATCTTTGCTTAAGCACCAATATATTGCCCACATATTGGGCGCGAACCAACGCCCACGTTGTGCCCGAAAAGCAGCTCACCGCACTACCCTGCTCCTGGGATCTACCCATCTCGGAATGCCTCTTGAGATCTTTTATTTTATTAGTATTTTTATTAAGGTTTTGCAGAATTTTTCATAATAAAACAGTAGTAACCAGAATAACAAAACAAACTAGAGTGAACATTAACATAGTGCAAAAAGAGAATATACAAGAACAATCAAATAGACATTACCCCTGGAAGCACCACTAACACTGGGAGAGATCATAGAACAGTACAGCACAGAACAGGCCCTTCGGCCCTCGATGTTGTGCCGAGCAATGATCACCCTACTTAAACCCACGTAACCCGTATACCCGTAATCCAACAATCCCCCCCATTAACCTTACACTACAGGCAATTTAGCATGGCTAATCCACCTAACCCACACATCTTTGGACTGTGGGAGGAAACCGGAGCACCCGGAGGAAACCCACGCACAAACGGGGAGGACGTGCAGACTCCACACAGACAGTGACCCAGCCGGGAATCGAACCTGGGACCCTGGAGCTGTGAAGCATTGATGCTAACCACCATGCTACCGTGAGGCCCCGACATCATGGACAGCATTAGCTCCATGCAGACGGGGAAGGCGCCGGGAGCGGACGGATTCCCGGCGGACTTCTACAAAAAATTTGCGACAGCGCTGGCCCCGCACCTGCGGGAGATGTTCACAGACTCGCTAGCTAGGGGAACACTGCCGCCCACGTTAGCACAGGCCTCAATCTCGCTGATACCTAAGAAAGACAAAGACCCAACGGAATGTGAGTCATACAGACCCATCTCTCTGCTGAACGCAGAAACCAAAATACTGGCCAAAATCCTAGCCAAAAGGCTAGAAGACTGTGTACCTGACGTAGTCACAGAGGACCAGATGGGCTTCGTCAAAGGTAGACAGCTTACCTTGTACATCAGGCGCCTGCTGAACGTGATAATGACCCCCTCCGGGGAGAGAACACAAGAGGTGATCGTCTCCCTGGACGCAGAAAAGGCCTTCGACAGAGTCGAATGGAAATACCTCATAGAGGTACTGGAGCGGTTCGGGCTTGGAACAGGGTTCACCGCTTGGGTAAAGCTCCTATACAACGCTCCCATGGCGAGTGTACGGACCAACAATACCAACTCCCAATACTTCCAGCTGCACAGGGGCACCAGACAAGGATGCCCACTGTCCCCGCTGCTGTTCGCACGAGCAATCGAACCGCTAGCAATCGCACCCAGGGCAGCAAAAAATTGGAGGGGGATTCGAAGGGGAGGCAGAGAGCACAGAGTCTCACTCTATGCAGATGATCTGCTCCTCTACATCTCAGACCCACAAAGCAGCATGGACGGAATCATCGCGCTCCTGAAAGAGTTTGGAGCCTTCTCGGGCTACAAACTCAACATGAGCAAAAGCGAGATCTTCCCAGTACACCCGCAAGGGGGGGGGGGGGGGGGGGGGGGGGGGGGGGGGGGGGCGGCAGCACTAAAGGGGCTGCCGTTCAAACAAGCCCAACACAAATTCCGCTACCTGGGGATCCAAATAGCCCATGACTGGAAAGGGATCCACAAATGGAACCTCACCAGCCTGACGGAGGAAGTAAAAAAGGACCTGCAAAGATGGAACACACTCCCACTCTCCCTCGCGGGGAGAGTCCAGACGATCAAAATGAACGTACTGCCCAGGTTCCACTTCCTGTTTAGATCCATTCCGATCTACATCCCCAAGGTCTTTTTCAAAGTGCTGGACAAACTTATCATGGCGTTCGTATGGGGGGGGTAAAAATGCTTGGATCCCAAAGAAGGTCCTACAAAAAACAAAATCCGGGGGGGGCTAGCCCTCCCAAATCTATAATTCTACCACTGGGCGGCAACAGCCGAGCGAGTAAGGGGATGGATCCAGGAGCCAGAAGCCGAGTGGGTGCGTGCGGAGGAGGCCTCCTGCATGGGGACCTCCCTCTGGGCCCTCGCCACGGCAGCACTCCCATCCCCACCCAAAAAACACTGCAGCAGCCCAGTGGTGACAGCCACCCTCCAATCCTGGAACCAACTGCGGCAGCAATTTGGCCTGACCAAAATGTTGGACAAGGCTCCCATCTGCAACAACCATAGGTTCACACCAGCACTGACTGACGCCACCTTCAAAAGGTGGAGGTAGGACGGGGGGGACACTGACAGTCAGGGACCTATACACGGACGACAGGATCGCAACACTGGACGAACTGACAGAGAAATTTCGGCTAGCCAGGGGGAACGAGCTACGATACCTGCAGCTCAAAAACTTCCTACAAAAGGAGACAAGGACGTACCCACAACTGCCACAACAGACACTACTGGAAGACCTACTGGACGCAAGTATCCTAGAGAAAGGGAACTGTAGCGACATGTATGACCGACTGGTAGAAAGGGACGACACCGTACTGGACGTTACAAGAATGAAATGGGAGGACGACCTGGGGATTGAGATAGGGTGGGGACTCTGGAGCGAAGCACTGCATAGGGCCAACTCCACCTCCACGTGCGCTAGGCTCAGCCTGACGCAACTAAAAGTGGTACATAGAGCCCACTTAACAAGAAACCGTATGAGTAGGTTCTTTCCGGAGGTGGAGGACAGATGTGAACGGTGCCAAAGAGGCCCGGCCAACCACGCCCACATGTTCTGGTCTTGCCCCAGACTTGTCGAGTACTGGACAGCCTTCTTCGAGGCTATGTCCAAAGTGGTGGGGGTGAGGGTGGAGCCATGCCCGATAGTGGCGTTCTTCGGGGTTTCAGACCAACCAGATCTATTCCTGGGGAGGAGGGCGGACGCCCTTGCCTTTGCCTCCCTGATCGCACGCCGTAGAATCCTGTTTGGCTGGCGGTCAGCAGCACCGCCCAGAGCTGCAGACTGGCTGTACGACCTCTTGGAATCTCTCCAAATGGAGAAAATCAAATTCGCCATCCGAGGGTCAGACGATAGCTTCCACAGAACGTGGGAGCCATTCATGCAATTGTTCCGGGACTTGTTTGTGGTCAACGAACAAGAGGAAGAATAGTCGGGTGGCCAAGAATCAGGGGAAAATGGACGGGAATCGGGGGAAGGTTGCGTGTTTTTTTTTCTCTAATAATTTGTAATTTGTTGGATATAAAATATGAAAACTCAATAAAAAAACATTTTTTTAAAAATAGACATTACCCCATGCGACCCAGTCTTCCCACATCATCCCAATGAAGCCCCCCCACCCTCCACGGATTGCTGCTGACATTTAACTTTTCCCCGAGAAAGTCGACGAATGGCTGCCACCTCCGAGAGAACCCGAGCATAGACCCTCTTAAGGCAAACTTTATTTTCTCGAGGCTGAGAAACCCAGCCACGTTGGTAACCCAAGTCTCTACACTCGGGGGCTTCGAGTCCCTCCACATTAATACAATCTGTCTCTGGGCTACGAGGGAGGCAAAGGCCAAGACGTCGGCCTCTTTCGCCCCCTGAACTCCCGGGTCTTCTGACACTCCTAAGATCGCTATCTCTGGACTCGGCACCACCCATGTGTTAAGCACCTTGGACATTGCCCTCGCGAACCCTTGCCAGAACTCTCTAAGCTCTGGGCATGTCCGGGACAAACCTGTGATTGTTGTATATCGGGGTCCAGACCGACGCTCCCTCCACCCTCTTGTACCTCCTCCACTGTCCCCAGATCCGCAGTGTCGCCACAACCACCGGACTTGTGGAGTGACGGGTTGGCGAGAACGGCAAAGGAGCTGTTATCAAAGCTCCCAGACTAGTACCTTTATATGACGCCAGCCCCCCCGCACCCCCCATCGCCCACTTCCTAATCATAGCTATATTGGCCGCCCAGTAGCAGTTGCGAAAGTTCGGCAGCGCCAACCCCCCCCCCCCGACTGCGCTCCAACAGCGACTCCTTACTCGCTGGGTCTTATTCGCCCACACAAAGCCTGTAATGATCCTACTAACCCACTTAAAAAAGGCCTTAGGGATGAAGATGGGGAGGCACTGAAAGACAAACAAAAATCTGGGGAGGACAGTCATTTTCACAGTCTGCACCCTCCCTGCCAGTGACAGCAGGAGCATGTCCCACCTTTTCAAGTCCCCCTTCCATTTGCTCCACCAACCGGGTCAGGTTGAGCCTGTGCAGGGCGTCCCATTTCCTGGCCACCTGTATACCCAGGTAACGAAAACTTTTCTCTACCATCCTGAGTGGCAGCTCTTTCAGTCTGTCCTCCTGCCCCTTGGCCTGGATCACAAACAACTCGCTCTTTCCCATGTTCAGTTTGTACCCTGAAAAACTACCAAAATCCCTCAGGATCCGCAGAACCTCCCCCATCCCCTCCACAGGGTACGAAATGTACAGGAGCAAATCATCCGCATATAGCGGGAGCCGATGTTCCACTCCCCCCCCCCCCCCCCCCCCCCCGAACCAGTCCCCGCCAGTTCCTCGAGACTCTCAACGTCATAGCTAGTGGTTCTATAGCTAGGGCAAATAGTAACAGGGAGAGGGGACACCCCTGCCTCGTTCCCCGGTGAAGCTCAAAGTACCCCCACCTCAGCCGGTTTGTACACTTGCTACAGGCGCCTGGTACAGCAATTTCACCCAGCCAATAAAGCCCTCACCAAACCCGAACCTCCCCAGCATTTCCCAGAGGTACTCCCACTCCACCCGGTCAAAGGCTTTCTCTGCGTCCATCGCTGTTACCACCTCCGCCTCCCCTCCCTCTGAGAGCATCATAATAATATTCAAAAGTCTCCGGACATTGGTATTGAGTTGTCTGCCTTTAACAAACCCAGTCTGGTCTTCTTCCTCTATCACCCCTGGGACGCAATCCTCAATTCTTGTGGCCAGAACCTTAGCTAGCAATTTGGCATCCACGTTTAAAATCAAAATCGGCCTGTATGACCCGCAATGTTCCGGGTCCTTCCCTCATCTAAGAATGAGTGAGATCAAAGCCTGTGCATTGTTGGGGGGAAGGTTCCTTTCTCTCTGGCCTCATTAAAGGTCCTCATCAGGAGTGGGCTCAATATTTCCGAAAATTTCTGACAGAAATCTACCTGGTAACCGTCCGGCCCCGGGGCTTTACCCAACTGCATACCCTCTATACCCTTGACAATCTCCTGGCCCTCAGCCCCTCCACCAGGTCCTCTTCAACCTTTGGAAACCTCAACTGGTCCAAAAATTGCCGCATCCCTTCCGCTCCCGTTGGGGGCTCCGACTTGTATAGTTTACTATAGAATTCCTTAAAGACTCTGTTCACCCCCCCTGGATCCAAGACCATGTTACCCTCCTTATTCTTTACTCCCCCAATTACCCTGGCAGCCTCCCTCTTTCACAGTTGGTGTGCCAGCATTCTACTCGCTTTCTCCCCATACTCAAAGGCTGCCCCCTTGCCTTCCTCAGCTGTGCTACCGCTTTCCCTGTGGTCAGCAGTTCAAACTCCGCCTGCAGACTCCGCCGCTCCCTCAGTAGCCCCGCCTCGGGGGCCTCTGCGTATCTCCTGTCCACTCGGAGTATCTCCTCCACCAGTCTCTCCCTCTCGGCTCTTTCTCTCTTTTCCCTATGGGATCTAATTGAGATGAGTTCCCCTCTGACAACTGCCTTCAGAGCCTCCCAGACCGTTGCCGCTGCTACCTCACCCGTATCGCTTGTTTCCAGGTAATCCTGGATGTTCCTGCTAATCCGCCCGCAAACCTCTTTGTCCGCCAGCAGCCCCACATCCAGTCTCCAGAGTGGGCGCTGCCCTCTCTCCTCACTAAGCCTCAGGTCCACCCAGTGCGGGGCATGGTCCGAAACTGTGATTGCTGAGTATTCTGTCCCTGCCACCTTGAGGATTAACACCCTGCTCAAGACAAAGAAGTCTATGCGGGAATAAACCTTATGAACGTGGGAGAAAAAAGAGAACTCCTTCGTTCTCGGCCGCGCGAACGTCCAGGGATCCCCCCCCCCCCCCCCCCCCCCCCATCTGCTCCATAAAATCCTTCAGTTCCTTAGCCACTGCTGGTCGCTTCCCTGTTCTGGACTTCAACCGATCCAGCTCGGGGTCAATGACTGTGTTAAAGTCTCCCCCCATGATCAGGTGGTGTGACTCTAAATCCAGGATTGCCTCTTGAGATCTAATGTGATCTTGTGAGATGTTACGATGTAAATCCCACCCATTATGTTATGATCACTTTTTAGCAAATCTGCATATTAGAGCGAGACAACTAGTCTCACTTTAATGTACAGATTCCTGAATTACCCGAGGCGTGGGATTAATCCTCTTTGCCTCAGAGATGTTGGGTGAGCGCTGTTCAGTACTGGTCTCCAGAAATGTGGGCCAGATGGAAAGGCATTTGTGGGGGTCTCCCAGGGAATTGGAGGCCCTCAGGTGCATGCCCTTTGGGCAGGGTGATACCCTGGCACTGCTGGTGCCACCCAAGCAATGCCAGCCTGACATCCTGCCAGTACCACCTGGATGCCAGCAAGGCACTGCAAGTGTCCCAAGCTGGCATTTTGTGCACTGGTGATACAATGTGTGGGTATTGGGATGGTGTGGGGGTTGGGGGCCTCATGGAAAGGGTCGCCATTTCTAAATGGAGTCTCGATCTTTTGCTACACTGAGGATTTCCAGCGAGCGGAGCTCCTTAGTGCACAAAATGGGGATTTGGCCACACATTATCTAACGCAGGTGGCATTTTTCAGCCATGTGCTTCTCGGCGCTGCGAGTGTTGGGAAACACGCAGCTAAACGCACTCGCTATGGGACTTTGTTCCCTTTTAGTTGAATCACGCCCATTGTTTTTTCTTAATTTAAATCACGAGTTGTACTCAGTTGACAAAACTGAATATTCTACAACACTTTTTAAATTAGAGTGGATTTTCAGAATTATTTCAGATGTATAAGACAGCGATCAGCATGCATATGTGATCCACAATATAACCTGCTCATCCTACACGTTAAATGTATATAACAATCTCTTTTCGTCTAAGGGGCTGTTTAGCACACTGGGCTAAATCGCTGGCTTTGAAAGCAGACCAGCAGCACGGTTCGATTCCCGTAACAGCCTCCCCGAAAAGGCGCCGGAATGTGGCGACTAGGGGCTTTTCACAGTAACTTCATTTGAAGCTTACTCGTGACAATAAGCAATATTTTTATTTCATGTAAAATGATCAAATCTAACCTCATAAGAACTTGAATATATAAATCATAATTCAAACAGTTGCTGTGGTAACAATGGGACTTTTTTTGATATGTCATACTGAGGTTTAGACAAAAGGAAATTGAACTTGTTAACCAATTGAAACTTAGATGGATAATCAGTTGTGGGTCTGTTAAAACACTTCGGTAATTTCACGTTTGTTACCATTTGAATCTATATAATGTGTTCATCAGAAAAGATATTGCGCACTGAAGTTCAATTAACGGCAGAAGACAGGTGTAGAAACTGTTTTCAGGTTCTGAACTTAACTCCAGGAGAAAATGGTAACTGACCTGAGATTTTAGCCATGGAGTGGAGGTACTTGGGCCAAACATTTCCATCCTCGTCCACGGCTGGGATTTTCTGGTAAGTGAATGGAGTTTTGGCTGGAACTCCAAATTTTCCGTTCTCGTTCACAACAGGTCCACCCACAGATGAGACCGGAGAATCCTGCCCTTGGTTTGGACAAGTTACCTGTCTGATATTGGGAGGCAGACTGGCCCTCCAGTTTCAGGAACCCATCAAAGGCCTTCTAGCTTGAGAGGAGCAACAGACTTCAGTATAGGACAAGTAACTGAGAGAGTGCTTCAACATGAGTTTCTCTAAAAATTCTAATTTTAAAAATGAGAACAGGAAACAGGCCAACACTGTGGCATAGGAGTGGCTGGGGAGAGGTGGGGGAGAGGGGAAATCCACAGTGTCACCTTTGGCTGCATCCATACCCAGGCAGGCAGGGAGGGTCTATAATCAAAGCAAAAGACTGGATAGCCCACGGCTGGGCCTGGTGACAGAAGGAAAATTTTGGAGTCTTGGTTAAAGTGGTGAAGGAGGACCTGTAAAGATGGGATAGCCTCCCGCTGATTTTGGCTGGAAGGATCCAATCAATTAAAATTATCCTCCCATGGATAATATCCTCCCAAGAGTTATCTTTGTTTCAGTGGGGAGACAACAACAGGAGACAACAACTAGGGGCCGATTTAGTACAGGGCTAAATCGCTGGCTTTGAAAGCAGACCAAGGTAGGCCAGCAGCGCGAGTTGAATTCCCGTACCAGCCTCCCCGAACAGGCGGCGGAATGTGGCGGCTAGGGGCTTTTCACAGTAACTTCATTGAAGCCTACTTGTGACAATAAGCTATTTTCATTTTCATTTTTTCATGATCTCGTCCTTTATTTGGGTGGGTAGGACCCCGCAGATCCGTATGGGGTTTTTACAAAGGAATAGACAATCAGGGGGTCTTGCATTACCCAATCTGTTATATTATTATTGGGTGGCAATATTGAAATGGTGCGGGGATGACATGGAGGGATGGAGTCCATGTGGGGACAGATGGAGAGGAATGACTCTAAAGGCACCAGCTTGAGGGTATTGGTCACTGATCCCCTTCCCTTTTCCCCAATGAAGTGTACTGCTAATCTGCTGGTGGTGGCCACTGCATAGGTTGTTGTTTCTTTTGATTTTGTGAGGGGTGGTTGAAAAGGTTGGAATACTGTGAACTGTTGTACATAAATGGTTGTATTGGTGTTATTCTGGAAAATAGTTAACAAAATATTTTTGTTTAAATTGGAGGGAACGGGTTGGGCAGCGGGGGATTCTTTTTGTATATTATATGAATCTGGTTGAGTATTTTACATGTTTGTAAACTGAAAATTTGAATTAAAATATTTTTTTAAAAGACAAAATACTTCGGATGTATCAGTGGAGAGCGAAATAGAATTAACATTTTGAGTCCATATGACTTCTTCAGAGTGAAGAAGAGCCATACAGAATTCTGTTTCTCTCTCTGCAGATGCTACCAGACCTATTGAGTTTTTCCAGCATTTGTGTTTATTTTCTGTGTTATTTCATATTTTATATATTCCGGACATCAATGGCTGAAAATTTCAGTTTCTTCAGTCTCTTCACAGGGGAGTAATCAGGCACAAACCTAATGGCAATTGTCACCTGAAAAGATCACTATTCAGTGATGCAAAAACTGCTACAACAGGCATTCATATATATAAACTTTATTTTGGATAAATATTCCAAGATACTTTTGCAGTGGCACAAGGAGAAGACTGGACAATTAATTAGAAAAGAGGTACAGGAAGGGCAATATCAATGAGGTGGGTTATGAGTGGTGCTGACTTCACAAGAAGCAGCCGTGCAAAAAATATAGGGAACAAAAGGTTTATTTACAGAGGTGCGAAAATACTTTATTAACAGGTCCCAGGAGTGACGATCTGCGCCCAGCTCACAATTGGGCCAAGGTTTTTATTTTCTGGTTTCTTGCCCAACTGATAGGAGGGCTCCACCCCTCAGCGCGGAAGGTCCTGCTCCACGAGATTCATGGGTAGCCTAATCGGCCTGGCCTTGTGTAGTGTGGTAAATCACTGGTACTGTATTATATATATTGTGGTAAACCACTGTTCTGTATTGTACAGATTGTTTGTTGTCTCTGCTGGCTCCGCCTGTGGCTCCTCCCCTCAGGCTCTGTATCAAGGTGGCCGACCTCTGGCACTTCCCCAGTTCGGGATCAGTTGCTGGCAGGTTCTCGTTTAGCTTATTAAAGCCACAGTTTCGTTCCACAACTCGTCTTTGTTATAATTGATGGCACATCAATTTTGATAAGCTAAACGCTTAAGATGGATGCATCATTCAAGCCTGATTGCCTGTAACTGGACCCCCAAGCAGCCGATGCCACTGCAACATTTGAGCATTGGCTAAGCTGCTTCGAAGCTTACCTCGAATCTGCCGCCGACGCCATCGCCGACATCCACAAGCTTCAGGTCCTCAACGCCCGGGTAAGTCCGCAGGTTTTCCTCCTTCTCAGGGACGCTGTCTCGTGCGCAGAGGCAATAACGCTGCTGAAGGGGCAGTATGTAAAGGCAGTAAATAAGGTGTACGCTAGGCATCTCCTTGCCACGAGGCATCAACGCCCCGGAGAATCGCAGGCCGAATTCCTGCACACCTTGCGGGTACTCGGCCGGAACTGTAGTTGTCCGGCTGTCCAGCACACTGCTGCTGATCAGGGATGCCTGTGTCGCTGGCATAAAATCTAACTACATCCGCCAGCGCCTGCTAGAAGGGGGTACACTCGGCCTCCAAGAGACATTGCAGCTCTCGAATTTGCTGGAAGTGGCCTTCCATAACATGGATGCCTTCACCTCTGACCACACGGCACCCTCGTGGATGTCGTGGCCGCCGGCATCACGCGACCCGGGTGCGTCGCAGGCCTGTGCCGGGCATCAATCCGCCAACTCCGGAAGCCCGTGATGCTACTTCCGTGGCCAGGGTAAGCACCCCAGACAACGCTGCCCAGCACGGAGTGCAATCTGCAGCGGATGCGGAAAGAAGGGCCACTTTGCCAAAATCTGCCAGGCCCAACCTGTTCCTAAAGTTTCCAGACCCAGCAGCAGCAGCACTGCATGTTGCCTGTCGGGACTGCCCCCATCTACCACGTCATCTGCCATGTGCGACCTGTGGGGGCCGCCATCTTCGATGCCACCCGCCAGGTGCGACCCGTGGGGACCGTCATCTTGGAATCACCCCGCCACCTCCCGGAACCCCTGCGCACCCAGTCGTACGCTGGCCTCCACTACTCTCGACCAGCCCACCCACCTTCTAAAGCTCGCCTCCATCACCCTCGACCAGTCTCGACCTCATCACCTCACTGAATCCATGATGGCCATCTGGATCAACTGGCACGAGACGACCGGCCTCTTCGACTCCGGGAGCACTGACAGCTTCACCCACCCAGATATGGTAAGGCGCTGCTCCCTCCCAATTTTACCTGCGACCCAGAAAATCTCCCTAGCTTCCATATCACATTCCTTTCGGTACAGGGCGTAGAGTACGCTAATTTCAAGCTCTACGTCCTCCCTCATCTCTGCGCTGCCCTATTACTGGGTCTTGATTTTCAGTGCCACCTCCGAAGCCTTACCTTGAAGTTCGGTGGATCCCTGCGCCCCCTCACTGTCTGTAGCCTAGCGACCCTTAAGGTCGCTCCACCCTCGCTCTTCGCTAACCTCACCCCGGACTGTAAGCCCATGGCCACGAGAAGCAGACGATACAGTGCCCAAGACAAGGCCTTTATCAGGTCAGAGGTCCAGTGACTCCTGCGGGAAGGGATTATGGAGGCCAGTACCAGCCCCTGGAGAGCCCAAGTGGTGGTCGTCAAGACTGGGGAGAAGCACCAGATGGTCATCGACTACAGTCAGCCCATCAACCAGTACACGCAGCTCGATGCGTAGCTTCTTCCCCGCATATCTGATATGGTCAATCAGATTGCGCAGTATCCACTGTTGACTTGAAGTCCGCGTGCCACCAGCTCCCTATCCGCCCGGAGGACCGCCAATACACTGCCTTCGAGGCAGATGGCCGCCTCTACCACTTCCTTAGGGTCCCCTTCGGCGTCACCAATGGGGTCTCGGTCTTCCAACGAGTGATGAACCGAATGGTTGACCAGTATGGGCTGTGGGTCATGTTCCCATATCTGGATAATGTCACCATCTGCGGCCATGACCAGCAGGACCATGACGCTAACCTCCAACATTTCTTCCACACCGCTAAGCTCCTTTATCTCACATATAATAAGGAGAAATGCGTTTTCCGCACAACTCGCCTAGCCATCCTCGGCTACGTGGTGGAAAACAGGGTCCTAGGGCCCGACCCCGACCGCATGCGCCCCCTCCTGGACCTTCCCCTCCCCCACTGCCCCAAGGCCCTGAAGAGATCCCTGGGTTCTTCTCCTATTATGCTCAGTGGGTCCCCAATTATGCGGACAAGGCCCGCCCACTTATTAAATCTACCATTTTTCCCCTGACGGCTGAGGCCCGCCTGGCTTTCAACCGCTTCAAGGCAGATATTGCCAAAACTGCAATGCATGCAGTAGATGAGCCCATCCCGTTCCAGGTGGAGAGCCATGCGTCTGACTTTGCTCTGGCCGCTGCCCTCAACCAGACGGGCAGGCCCGTGGCTTTCTTCTCCCGTGCCCTCCAAGCCTCCGAAATTCGACACTCCTCCGTCGAAAAGGAAGCTCAAGCCATTGTGGAAGCTGTGCGACATTGAAGGCATTACCTGACCGGCAGGCAATTCACTCTCCTCAACATTCGGTTGCCTTCATGTTTAATAACACACAGCGGGGCAAGATCAAGAATGACAAGATCCTGAGGTGGAAGATCGAGCTCGCCACCTACAATTACGATATCTTGTATCGACCTGGGAAGCTCAATGAGCCCCCAGATGCCCTCTCCCGTGGTACTTGTGCCAGCGCACAAGTAGACCAACTTCGGGCCCTCCACAATGACCTCTGTCACCCCGGGGTCACCCGTTTTTTTTTTCATTTCGTCAAGGCCCGCAACCTGCCTTACTCCACCGAGGAGGTCAGGGCCATGACCAAAGACTGCCAGGTCTGCGCGGAGTGAAAACCACGCTTCTATCAGCCAGACAAAGCGCACCTGGTAAAGGCTTCCCGCCCCTTTGAGCGCCTTAGCATCGACTTCAAGGGGGCCCTCCCCTCCACTGATTGTAACGTGTACTTCCTCAACATTATTGACGAGTACTCACGCTTCCCTTTCGCCATCCCATGCCCTGACATGACCTCTGCCACTGCCATCAAGGCCCTGCACTGTCTCTTCACCTTATTCGGTTTCCCCACCTACATGCATAGCGATCGGGGTTCCTCTTTCATGAGTGACGAGTTGCGTCAGTTCCTGCTTAGCAAGGGCATCGCCTCAAGCAGGACTACCAGCTACAACCCCCGGGGAAATGGACAGGTGGAGAGGGAGAACGCGATGGTCTGGAAGGCTGTCCTTCTTGCTCTACGGTCTCGAAGTCTCCCAGTCTTCCGCTGGTATGAGGTCCTTCCCGATGTGCTCCACTCAATCTGCTCGCTCCTGTGCACTGCCACCAATGAGACCCCTCACGAACAAATGTTTGTCTTCCTCAGGAAGTCCACCTCAGGGGTCTCGCTCCCGTCCTGGCCGACAGTCCCAGGGCCCGTCCTCCTCCGGAAGCATGCGAGGAGTCATAAATTAGATCCCCTGATCGAAAGGGTTCTTCTCCTCCATGCCAACCCACAATATGCCTACGTGGCACACCATGACGGGCGGCAGGACACAGTCTCTCTTCGGGATTTGGCACCCGCAGGTTCCCCAGTGACCATGACCACCATCCCCGACCCTACACTGTCTCCCTCACCACCGACTCAACTACTAGACGAAGAAGAAGACGACACGCTCCCGGCCACGTAAGTCTTGACACCAGTGCCCACACCACAGCCGGGACTGAGGTGTTCACGGTGCAAGGTCAAAGCCCCCGACAGACTCGATCTTTAAGTCCACTTCTCCCCCGCCGGACTCATTTTTCTTAAACAGTGGGTGAATGTGGTAAACCACTGTTAATGTATTGTATATTGTGAAAAACCACTGTTACGCTATTGGATATATTGTTTGTTTTCTCTGCTGGCTTCACCTGTGGCTCCTCCCCTCAGGCTCTGTATAAAGGTGGCCGACCTCTGGCCCTGCCCCAGTTCGGGGTCAGTTGCCGGCAGGTTCTCGTTTAGCTTATTAAAGCCACAGCTTCGTTCCACAACTCGTCTGTTACAAGCGGCTTAAAAGGAGTAGAGAGAGAGAGACAGAGTAAACGGTTTTAGGTCGGAAATTTCAGAGGGTGGGGCATGGGTAACTGAAGGCACGGTCACCAACGGTGAAATGAAGGAGAAATGTCAGTCGTAAAAAGATAGTATTTTGGGAATTGGAATGGCGATGTATTAGAGGAGGAATTTACAGAGTTAGGGAAAGGGTAGATGTGGAGAAAATTAAAGAAATCAATGGAGATTTAAAATGTATGCATTGAGAGACTGGGAGGCAATATAAGTCAGCAAGGATAGGCATGGTGGATGAGTGTGAAAAGTTAAAAACTACAAGGGAATGGCAAATGTCAGAGACTCCGAGCATGGCTCTTTGATAGAGCCGACACAGGTTTAAAAGCTATTCGGGATTTTCCTTCCATTATTGGATTATCGGGATCATGGACTGACCTAGGTTTGAGGGCATCCATGGTTCCTCCTCCCAGGCCTCCTGCAATAACCGCTGATCATGTTGTAGCGCAGAGCTGCTGGCTTCCCAGTTGGCTGCAGCTTTGAGGTGGGACTTCCTCTTGGAGACAGACAGAAGTTCCGCCTCATACTAATTAAAGATATATTGTCCAGGGCAGCACGGTAGCACGGTGGTTAGCGAGGAACCCAGGTTCGATCCTGACCCTAGGTCACTGTCCGTGTGGAGTTTCCACATTCTCCCCATGTTTGCATGGGTCTCACCCCTACAACCCAAAATATATGCAGGTTAGGTGGATTGGCCATGCTAAATTGCCCCTTAATTGGAAAAAAATTATTGGATACTCTAAATTTCTTCTTAAAAAATGTAACACGAGACCTGCCTGTTATTAACAAAAAGATATATTGTCCATGTTACAATCCCAGCTGATGTTACACCTGGACAGTTAGGTGCCAGAGCTGAACTTGGCTCGATAGATCCTCATTTTTATTTTTTGTTTAGAAATGTGGATGAACAGAGTCTCAGAGCTGATTAACTTTCAACAAAAGAATAAAACATTTACAAAACAGGAAAAAAATAACTGTAATACTATACTCCCTTCACTTTTACTATACTTTTACAGATAACAGATTTTTACAGATAGCACCAGTTACAAACTTATCTTAAACTCTATGTTCTCAGTAAGTACACAGTTTGTGTAAAACAATGGGCCAACTGTGAAACCAAGTGACAGATGCCACCCAAACAATGGCCTGAATTCTCCGGTCTCTGCAATTCACTTTTCCCGCGGGCAGCGCACACCCGCCTGTGGGTTTCTCGGTGGCGTGTGGCAGTTACAATGGGAAATCCCATTGACAAGCGGCAAGAAGCTAGAATCCAACCGCCAGTGACCGGTGCACCGCCAAGAAACATGCAGGGGCTGGTTTAGCATACTGGGCTAAATCGCTGGCTTTTAAAGCAGACCAAGGCAGGTCAGCAGCACAGTTCAATTCCCGTACCAGCCTCCCTGAACAGGCGCCGGAATGTGGCGACTCGGGGCTTTTCACAGTAACTTCACTTAAAGCCGACTTGTGACAATAAGTGATTTTCATTTTCATTTCATTTCATTTCAGTTGGGGGATCAGAGAATCCCACCCAACACCTGTGGATTTCTCATCAGATCCCCCAGATGCTTGTTACACTGTGAGCCAACTGCTGTCACTGGAACTTTGACTTCAACACAAGGTTTCCAAACTCCACTCTGAGGGAATATACTTGGATTCTTCCCCCAAACAATGCTTTCTCTCGGATGCCCCCACCAAGGATCCACCTCCATGATTTCAGTCCCTCCTTTTCGTATTCCTCAGCCTTGGACTGCCATGTGCATTCAAGCTTCCACACAATCTCTCAGGTATCTGGCCATGCCAACCCAACGCTGATGTTTCACAGATCGTATTAAGGTATCACCGAAATTAAGAAAGAGCCCTTTCGTTTTTATACCCAAATTTTCCTGAACAGGGCCTTGTTCAACTTCTTGGGCAGGATTTATGCCGACCCGGCGGGGGGGTCGGAGAATCGGCGGGGGGGGGGGGGCAGCATGAATCCCGCCCCCGCCAGCTGCCGAATTCTCTTGCGCCGGGGATTTGGCGGGGCAGGAATCGTGCCGCGCCCATCGGCGGCCGCCCCCCTCCCCGGCAATTCTCTGGCCCGCGATGGACTGAGTGGCCGCCCGTTTTCGGCCGGTCCCACCGGCGTAAATTACAACAGGTACTTACCGGCGGGACATGGCTCCACGGGCGGCCTCCGGGTCCTCAGGGGGGCGCGGTGGCTATGTGGGCCCGGGTGGTGCCCCCACAGTGTCCTGGCCCGCGATCGGAGCCCACCAATCCGGCCTGTGCCGTGGGGGCACTCTATTCCTCCGCGTCGGCCGCTGTAACAGTTCCCGATGGCAGACGCGGAGATGAACCCCGCTGCGCATGTGCTAGGATGCGCCAGCACACGCTGGGGCTCCCACTCATGCGCCAACTCACGCCGGCCGGTGGAGGCTCTTTGGCACCGGTTGGCATGGCGCCAAGCCCCTTCCGTGCCAGCCGGCGCAGCGCAAACTACCCCAACGCCGGCCTAGCCCCTGAAGGTGCAGAGGATTCCGTACCTTGTGGGCAGCCCGACGCCAGAGTGATTCATGCCACTCTTTCGCGCCGGAGTTGCCAGCCCCGTCAGTTTTCGTAGAATCCCGCCCCTGGTTCTTTGTTTTTTTTTTAAACTTAACTGTCTTCCCAAGACATTCTTTTGTCCCTACTCCATTTTTTGGGACTTATTATTCTTTCTGGAAAAATGCTCGCCGCAGTTCTTTGTATCCATCTTCTTCTGGCATCAGCTTACAACTAACTCTAAAGCTCTCTCTGTCCCAGGGTGACGGCTTGTTGCTAACCAACCCGCCAACAAATTCTTTAAACCCAGTTTGCTTTCACTTCGTAAACCCTCATTATTACCATATTGCATCTAAACCAAGCTGAAGTACAGTAGTCCCCCGTTATACCGCGGTTCGCAATACCGCGGTTCGCGATATACCGCGGGGGGGTTTATGGACCCCAACTGTCAGTTGTGTCAATTTCAGCGGCCGGCTCACTTTGATCCGGAGAGGGAAGCTGCTCTCTCACTGAAACAATCAGCCGGCCGCTGAAATTGACACTGCCCGCTGCTCTCTCCCTCCAATCCAACTTTTAAGTTTTAATGTTTCTGATTGGAGAGAGAGAGCAGCCGGCAGTGTCAATTTCAGCGGCCAGCTCACTTTGATCCGGAGAGGGAAGCTGCTCTCTCACTGAAGCAATCAGCCGGCCGCTGAAATTGACACTGTTTGCTGCTCTCTCCCTCCAATCAGTACCCCAGCAGCCACAGCCTGTACCTCAGCAGCCACAGCCTGCACCCCAGCAGCCACAGCCTGAACCCCAGCAGCCACAGTACCCCAGCAGCCACAGCCTGAAGCCCAGCAGCCACGGCCTGTACCCCAGGAGCCACAGCCTGTACCCCAGCAGCCACAGCCTGAACCCCAACTACAGAGGTGAGGGGCGATGTGAGACCATGCTGGTCTTGCAGAGGCCCGTATGACCTCCTCCTGTTTTCTCTGCTCTCTCCCTCCAATCAGCCGGCAGTGTCAATTTCAGCGGCCGGCTCACTTTGATCCGGAGAGGGAAGCTGCTCTCTCACTGAAACAATCAGCCGGCCGCTGAAATTGACACTGCCTGCTGCTCTCTCCCTCCAATCAGAAACATTAAAACTTAAAAGTTGGATTGGAGGGAGAGAGCAGCGGGCAGTGTCAATTTCAGCGGCCGGCTGATTGTTTCAGTGAGAGAGCAGCTTCCCTCTCCGGATCAAAGTGAGCCGGCCGCTGAAATTGACACTGTTTTAATTAGATCCACGATGGGGGTTTTAAATTTATTTAAAAATCTATGCTAGCGCTTCCCATTGTGAGTCTACGGGGGTCTGACCTCTCCCCCCGCCCCCCCGTAGACTCTCAATGGGAAGCGCTAGCATAGATTTTTAAATAAATTTAAAACCCCCATCGTGGATATCCGCGGCTCGGATGCAACGCGGGTGGCTGTCTTGGACCCCAACACCCGCGTTATAAAGGGGGACTACTGTAATTAACCCCTTCAAATTCATAAACACAAAATTAAAGTTACTTAAATTTATAACTTATTTCTTTTTTTTTAATTTAGAGTATCCAATTATTTTTATTCTTTTTTCCAATTAAGGGGCAATATAGCGTGGTCAATCCACCTAACCTGCACATCTTTTTGGATTGTGGGGGTGAAACCCACACAGACACGGGAAGAATGTGCAAACTCCACACAGACAGTGACCCAAGACCGGGATTTGAAGCCGGGTCTTTGGCGCCGCAGTCCCAGTGCTAACCATTGCATCACCACACTACACTGCCCTAATTTATACCTTATTTCTAACATACACAATAAAAATATAAATTACTGAAACTATTAAACTATTTCTATTTCCTAACACCTGAACAATTAAACCGAGTTGGGCTTACCCTCAAAATGTATGCATGGTTGTGGGGAGCCTGACCTCAGCATATAGTCCAATCTGTAATTTCTGGTACAGCATGCTCAATATAAATAACACAAGGTGCATCAATGGATGGGAGGCGGGTTTGTGCGAAGGACTGGGCGGTGTTCACGACTCTCTAAAGTTTCTTGAGGTCTTTGGCCAAGCAGTTGCCATACCAGGCTGTGATGCAGCCAGATAGGATGCTTTATATGGTGCATTTGTAAAAGTTGGTCAAAGTCAATGTGGGCATATCAAGTTTCCTGAGGAAGTATAGGCACTGTTGTGCTTTCTTGGTCGGAGCTTCGACGTGGGTTGACCAGGACAGAATTTTGGAGATGTGCACACCTCGGAATTTTAAGCTGTCACCCATCTCCACCGTGGCCCCGTTGATGCAGACAGGGGTGTGCACAGTACTTTTCTTCCTGAAGTCAATGACCATCTGTTTAGTTTTGCTGGCATTGAGGGAGCAATTTTTGTTGTTACACCATTCCACTAGGTTCTCCACCACCTTCCTGTATTCTGACTCGTCGTTGTTCGAGATCCGACCCACTACGGTCCTGTCATCAGCAAACTTGTAGATGGAGTTGGAGCCAAATTTTGCCACGCAGTCGTATAGGGAGTAGAGAAGGGGACTAAGTATGCAGCCTTGCGGGGCCCTGGCATTGAGGACTATCATGGAGGAGGTGTTGTTGTTTATCCTTACTGATTGTGGTCTATGGGCCAGAAAGTTAAGGATCCAGTTGGGAAGTCTGAAATAGATCCTCTCTCACTGCCAATGAAATGGGGAACTATTAAACCCATTGCCTGACATCAGTGGTAGGGAAAATTCTAGAATCTATTATAAAGGATGTGATAACTGGACACTTGGAAAATAATGGTAAGACTGGGCAGAGTCAAAATGGATTTATGAAAGAAAAATTATGTTTCAGTTCTTTGAGAATATAAGCAATGGAATAGATAAGAGGGTTCCAGAGGATGTGGTGCAATTGGATTTTCAAAAGCTTTTCGATAAGGTCCAACACAGGGTTAGTAAGCAAAATGAGAGCATATGGGAGTGGGGGAATATGCTGGTATGGATTGAGAATTAGATAACGGGCGGAATAGAGAGTAGGAACAACAGGCCATTCTCAGGTTGACAGGCTGTGACTCATGTGCTACAGTTTGTGTCAATGATTTGGATGGGCAGACTTAATGTAATATTTCCAAGTTTCTGACGACACAAAACTAGGTGGGAATGTGGGTTGTGAGAAGGACGAGGTTTGAAGGGGATTTATATAGGCTAACTGAGTGGGAAAGGACATGGCAGGTGGAGTATAAAGTGAAAAAAATGCGATGCTATCCACTTTGGTAGGTAAAACAAATGCAGAGTATTGTTTGTGAGATGGTGGGAAATATTCATGTCCAAAGAGTCCTGGGTATGCTTGTTCATAAGTTACGAAAAGCCCACATACAGGTGTAGCAAGCAATTAGGAGGGTAAATGGTATGTAGGATTTGAGTACAGGAGTGAAGATATTTTGCTGCAATTGTATAGAGCCTTCATGAGACCGCAATCTCATTGTCACAGGATCAATAAGATTAAAGAGGTAAATGCATGGCTTAAAGGTTAGTGTGGGGCAAATGGGTTTGAATTCATGAGACATTGGCACCAGTGCTGGGGAAGGAGGGAGCTGAGCTGTTCCGATGGGGCGACCTTCATCTGATTCATGCTGGGACCAGAGTCCTGGTGAAACGCATATCTAGGGCTGTAGATAGGGCTTTAAACTAAATGTGAGAGGGGGGGTGGGGGTTCAGTTGTACGAAAAATTGAAAAATCAAAGTTTAATTTTTTTGAAATAATCTTTATTGTCACAAGAAGGCTTACATTAACACTGCAATGAAGTTACTGTGAAAAGCCCCCAGTCGCCACATTCCGGCGCCTGTTCGGATACACAGAGGGAGAATTCAGAATGTCCAAATTACTTAACAGCACGTCTTTCGGGACTTGTGGGAGGAAACCGGAGCACCCGGAGGAAACCCACGCAGACAAGAGGAGAACGTGCTAAGTCCGCACAGACAGTGACCCAAGCCGGGAACTGAACCCGGGTCCCTGGTGCTGTGAAGCAACAGTGCAAACCACTGTGCTATCATGCTGCCCAAAAGAAGATAGGAGTGCAGGTTAATGATGAGGACTTTAAACTAGTAAAAGGGGGGGAACTCAGGAGAGGTTAGTAACATTTTCAGAACAAGTAATAGAATAGAGAGTATGGAAAGCAGCAGGAATCTAACTTCAGGCACAGTAGATAAGGGGACAACTATAACAAGGGGGGAATGCAGAAAGGAGGGTATTGTACCTAAATGCACACAGTATATGAAACAAAGTAAATGAGCTTGTAGTACACATTGAAGTTGGCGGGTACGATGTTGTGGGCATCACAGAGATGTGGCTGCAAGGGGATCAGGTCTGGGATCTAAATATCCAAGGATATGCGTTCTATCGAAAGGACAGGCAGATGGGCAGAGTTGCCTTGTTAGAAAAAAATTGAATTAAAGCGATAGCAAGAAGTGATATAGGGTTGGAAGGCATAGAATCAGTGTGAAAAAAGGCCCTGATCAAACTTCGGTACAGGTCCCCTAGTAGTAGTCAAGATGTGGGGCAGAAAATAAATCAGAGAAAAGGCATGTAAAAAAGGCAATTTCACAATAACCATTGGGATTTCAGTATGCATGTGGACTGGGAAAATCAGGTTGGTAGCAGATCCCAAGAGAAGGAATTTGTGGAATATCTACAAGAGGTTTTTTTAGAGATGCTTGTGGTAGAGCCCACTAGGGAACAGGCAATTCTGGATCTGGTGATGTTTAATGAGGCAGACTTGATTAGAGAACTTAAGGTGAAGGAACCCTTAAGGAACAGTGACCTCAATATAATAGAATTTACCCTGCATTTTGAGAGGAAACAGCTGGAATCAGGTGTAACGATATTACAAATGAGTAAAGGTAACTACAAAGACATGAGGGAGGAGCTGGCCAGAGTTGATTGGAAGGGGAGCCCAGCAGGGAAGATGGTGAACAGCAATGGCAGGAGTTTTGTGGGGTTATTCAGGAGGCACAACAGAAATTCATCTCAAGGAGGAGGAAACAGGCTAAGGCTAGGATGAGGCAACCATGGATGACATGGGAAGTTAGGGACAACATCAAATCAAAAGAAAAAGCACACAATGTGGCAAGGATTAGTGGGAAGTCAGAGGATTGGGAAGCTTGTGAATTCAAGCAGAGGACAACAAAAAAGCGAGAAGGGGGAAGAAGATGAAATATGAGTGCAAGCTAACTGGTAATAAAAAAGAAGATTGCAACAGTTTTTTTTATACATATAAAAGGTAAAAGAAAGGCAAGAATCGACATTGGACTATTGGAAAATAAGTCTGGAGAAGCAGTAATGGAACAAAGAAATGGCAGATGAACTGAATAGGTACTTTGCAGCAGACTTCAAGAGAGTCGGGGGCAGAGATGAGTGTAGTGGCCATCGCTAAGGAGCAGCGCCGGCCCTAGGGTTGCTGGCGCCCCGGGCAAGCTGAACTTCGGCGCCCTTGGGGGGGGGGGGGCCGAGGGGGGGCGGACCCGGGGGGGGGCGGACCCGAGGGGGGGCGGGGGGACGGACCCGAGGCGGGGGGGGGGGAGCAGACCGAGCGTGGGGGGCGGACCGAGGGGACGGACCGGAGGGGGGCCGCCCTGGGGGAGTGCGGCCACACTGGGGGAGTGCGGCCACCGCGCATGCGCTGGTTGGCGCCGGCCCAACTGCGAATGCGCGGGACCCGAGTCTGGCGCCCCCTAGCACATGGCGCCCTGGGCGACAGCCCGAGTTGCCGGTGCCTTGAGCCGGCCCTGCTAAGGAGAAGGTTCTGGGAAAGCTGAACGGTCTGAAGGTGGATAGACAAATCACCATGGACTACACCCCAGGGCTCTGAAGGAGATAGCTGAGGAGATTGTGGAGGCATTGGTGGTGATCTTTCAGGAATCACTGGAGGCAGGGAGGGTCCCAGAGGACTGGAAAATGGCTAATGTAACACCCCAGTTTAAGAAGAGAGGGAGTGTAGAAGCCTCCATTACAAAGAATTAAACGGTCCTCTAAAATAACAGGCATACACAAGCTCGCAAAGAATAAAACATTCTCAGGTCATTGGCACTTAGAAGATATTTACTTATTTTATTTGTGATGGATAGAGCATATTCCTGGCTCCTAAAATACTGATCAAGATCCTAATATTTAGGATACTTAGCACCTGCCATCCGTCATCTTCCTCATCTCTATTATGTTTCAGACCTCGCTGCTCGAAGAAATAAACGTTCCACAACCTTAAGAGATGCAATTTATGCTCGAATTATTCCTTTCTATTGGGAAATAAGGGGCGCAATTCTCCCGTCGGGAGACTAAGTCCCGACGCCGGAGTGAAAACCGGAGTGTTTCACTCCGGCGTCGGAGGCCGCTCCTGGCCCCCTATTCTCCCGCCCCCGGGGGGGTTAGGAGTGACGCCGCGTCATTTACGCACGCCGGGCCTTGCTGCCGCATAAAAGCGACGCCGCGTAAATTACGCGGCCAGCACCGCGTAAATGATGTCACGCATGCGCAGGTTCGACGGCGCCAACCCGCGCATGCGCGGGTGCCGTCCTCCCCACGGCTGCCCCGCAAGAACATGTCGGATGGATCTTACGGGGCGGCGGAGGAAAGGAGGTCCTCCTTCAGAGACGCCGGCCCGCCGATCGGTGGGCACCGATCACGGGCCAGACCCCTTTTGGGGCCCCCCCCCCGGTGCAAGAATCCCCCTCCCCCTCCCACAGGCCGCCCCCCCAGCATTCCCGCGCTGTTACCGCTGGCGCCGACCAGGTGTGGATGGCGCCGGCGGGAACCTGTCGTGTTGGGCAGGGTGCTCGGCCCATTCAGGCCGGAGAAGCGCCGCTCACCCGTTACAAATGACGAGCAGCGATTCTCCCAGCGGCCAGCCGTGAATCTCGCCGTGCCGGTTTGGGGGGGGGGGTGGGAGAATCGGGTGCAGGTGCCGGGGCAGTGTGGCGGAATTCGCTCGGCACCCCGGTGATTCGCCCACCCGGCGTCGGTGGGGGGGGGAATTCCGCCCAAGAATGGGCAATGAATTGAGTAAACTAACGACCATCATACAAAACGTAGCCAATTACACCGCCACTGCCCTAGGCAAAATTTCTGACGAAATACGAGCAATTTGAACCGTGGCATTACAAAATCGAATTGCACTTGACTATGTACTAGGCGAAAAAGGTGGCACCTGCGCCCTGATTGGTGCGGAGTGTTGCACCTTCATTCCAGATAACTCAAAAAAAGTTCAAGACCTCGCATCACATATCCAAAAAGAAATCAAGAAACTTGATCCACCCCCAGTTATCACTCTCTGGGATAAACTTTGGGGGTGGTTGGGATACACTGGAATGTCCACAGTAAGAATAATCTTATTCTCCTGTGTAGCTGGATTCATCATTTACATAACATGCCAATGTATCAAGTGCATTAAAGAACTATTCGCTAAACGCAGGGGATGATTCATACTAACCCAACTGCACCACCATTAGATGAACTTGATATGAAATATTATTGTTGAAATGTTACTGATCAATCAATGATTTGACTGTATTATTAACATATTGTATAATTTATTAATATTGAATCAGTAGAATCAAATTTGATTAATTTATTAATTGTTATTTTGTAATAATGATTCTTTAGGAATTATAATAATTATTGCTGAAATGCTTGTAATGTAATGCTTATCCACTCTATTGTTTAAAACTGCTATGACAATATGAATGAGTTATTCTTTGCGTTTTTACCTATCCTATTGCATTAATAGTGTCTTTTATCTTATTGTGATAATATCTCACTTATTCTTTCGATTTATCAAAAGGGCCGACTGTAGAAGCCAGCTATTTTCTATAGGTAAAAATGGTAGGTAAAGGATAGCTATTTAGCATTCAGCCTCTAGTCTATTAAATACTATTTAAAAACTCACTCAAAACCTCAGGTCATTTCCAAACACATATTCAGCATGCAAAACATGATCGAATGGCAGAGCAGACTCAGTGGGCCAAATGGCTGAATTCTGCTCCTGTAATCTTCTGGTCTTATATTCTCCAGAGTTTAGAAGGTTGACAGGTAAGCTCATTGAAACATAGATTCTTACAGGGCTCAACAAGGTAGATGCAGGAACGCTCTGTCTCCTGGCTGGAGGCATCTAGAGGCAGGGAACACAGTTTCAGAAGAAGCAGCAGGCCACTTATGACTGAGATGAAGAGGAATTTCATTACCCTATTTGAGAGGTCTGTGGAGGATCAATCATTCAGTTTATTCAAGACAGAGAGCAATAGACTTCTAGTCAATATATCAAGGGGGATGAAGATACTGCAAGAAAATAGCATTAAAGTGGAAGGGTGGAATATCAGCCATATCTAGTTCAATGGTGGGTCAGGCTTGAAGGGCTGAATGGCCGATAACTGGTCCAATTTCATATGTTTCTCTGATGACATGGGGAAAAAATGAGCCTAACTTATCTTTTTATTGACCATTGTCTACATTGAATCTTCTGATTCAAATATTCAGAACAAAAAGAATGGGTACAATAGTTAATCACCCACATTTACTTGAACCTATGTCAGCGTTACAATTTTGGACTTTTCCTTCAGCATGATGATAAATGGGATTTGGAACAATAAAAGGAGGAATAAACTATCTGAACTTTTATTTTCCGAAGTGCTCTTCACCCTGAGTTGAAAAAGGAGAACATTCATAACTGATGAAAAGCAGGAATGTATCATTGTTGCTTCCCCTTATCTATTTGCTGGTGAATATATTTGACGATTTATAGCCAAAGTTGGGATCAAGAAAACCCCAACGACGTCTAATTCCACCACATAACTACTGAAATGGCCAACTATGTGATAACTTTAACTAAGGTATTGAAAGGCCTCCATTCACGGGTGCGAGCTGTTTATGAGGAAATACCTCCCTTCTGTCACTATTAATCCGGGAGAGTATGTCCTGATTCGTAATTGGATTAGGAAAGGACTGGGGTAAAATGCCTGGATCCACATCCATCATTGGAAGGCCTTGAAGTGAAATGAAAAGTAACCTTTTTTGTTTCCAAGCCCTAGGTTACAGTTCCACCCAGCCTGTAGGATGAAGTACCTACTTATCACCATGATCCTGATGGGACTTTTGGAGACAAAGGGGAGGCCAAGCAAAGAACCTGTGGAGGCAGCGGAAAATGAGTCCATCACCTGTGTCAAGACGACACTTGGTGCTGCATCAACAACGACCCTGAGGAAGGAGGATCCTGGAACGTGACCCCGGTGGACAGATGTTCGGCATACGGGCAACGACCGCACCAAACTCTGCTCTTTGATGGAAGAACTGAATGAAGATTGCCCTGCCATCGGATTGGATGTAGTTGGGACTATAGTTGCAAAAACAGGCATAGTACCGCCAGGACAAAAGTATAAGGGGGAGATGTGTTAGTGAAGAACAACCCTTATAGGCAGGAAAGTGAAAGGGATCAAACATCAACCCTTCAAAGGACAAGGCGTAATGTTAACAAAAGGCAGAAAAGGGAATTACATGTAAACACGTATCTGGGCGGATCATGGGGGTCTTACCTGGTGCATGGATTAATGATCCTGGGAGTCGTAATACTTATAATAATCATGCTTAGCTTCCTAATGAAATGCTTGTGTAAGAGTGTCAGTGAAGCAGTAATTCCCCAACAGTTAATACAGCAACATGAAGTGAGCCTAATGGATGAGAAAGAAGATGCAGAGGGAAGGAGGAAAATGATAGAAGTGCAGATAGAATGGGAAAGACTGAGACAAGCGGCTATGGATTAGAAGTTATCATGAAATGATAAACGGGGGGAATGAGAGTTTGGCTCAAGTTAGAATCAGAGCTTAATGGGAAATGGAATGAGAGTTTGGTCAAGTTAAAAATCAGAGCTTGATGGGAAATGGAATGTCAAGTTTGTGCAAAATGTGTACGTGCATTTTAAAATGAATCGCTTCTGTGAGAAGGCGTTATCACGGCCTTGGCTGTCTGGAAAGCCTGTGAACTATCCATGGGAGTCTAACTGTTTGTGAGAAATACACTCCTCAGGACTGTCGATAAAGACTTGCTATACTATGAAACATGTGAACTAACTATTACTAATGATGGGAAGAAATAATTACATGGAGGGGCGTAATGAGCTAATTGTATGACTAATGATTGAAAGGCTTGAGGGGTTTTGTAACAATATATAGTCAACTGTAACTAAGAAAAATTAGCTTTTTCACTTGCTGTAACTCAGTTACACTTGTGCTACAACCCCGCGGTAAATAAACGGCTCTTTGAAGTTATCTGGTGTTCGACTGCTGATTACCTCCGGACTGCAAAATTTAGTATTATCAAGGGGACTAAATGGATTTTCTCCAAATTTGCAGATAATGCAAAGTTGGGTGGAGGGTGAGCTGTGAGGAGGATGCAGATTCTTCAGCGGGATTTGGACAGGCTGAGTGAGTGGGCATATGCATGGCAGTTGCAGTATAATGCAGATGAATGTGAGGTTATCCGCTTCAGTAGCAAAAATAGGAAGGCAGATTATTACCTGAATGGGTGTAAATTGAGAGAGGTAAATACTCAGCGAGACCTTGGGTGTCCTCATGCATCAGTTGCTGAAGCTATGCGCACAGGTACAGCTGGCAGTAAAGAAGGCAAATGACATGCTTGCCTTCTTAGTGAGAGGATTTATGTATAAGAATAGAAATGGTTCAGTGCAATTGTATAGGGCTTTGGCGAGGCCACACCTGGAGTATTGTGTGCAGTTTTGGTGTCCTTATCTGAGGGAGAATGCTCTTGCTATGGAAGGAGTGCAGTGAAGGTTTACCAGGCTGATTCCTGGGATGGCGGGACTGTTATATGAGGAGAGGCTGAGTCAGTCAGGATTATATTCAAAGGAGTTTAGAAGAGTGAGAGGGGAGCTCATAGAAATTTATAAAATTCTAACAGGGTTAGACTGTGTAGATTCAGAAAGAATGTTTCCGATGGTGGGGAATCCAGAACTAGGGTCATCGTTTGAGGACAAGAGGTAAAGCTTGCGGGTGGCACAGTAGCACAGTGGTCAGTACTGTTGCTTTACAGCACCAGGGTCCCAGGTTTGATTCCTGCTTGAGTCACTATCTGTGCAGAGTCTACACGTTCTCCTCGTGTCTGAATGGCTTTCCTTCGGGTCCTCCCACAAGTCCGAAAGATGTGCTTGTAAGGTGAATTGGACATTCTGAATTCTCCCTCTGTGTACCCGGAATGTGGCAACTAGGGACTTTTCACAGTAACTTCATTGCAGTGTTAATGTAAGCCTACCTGTGACAATAAAGATTATTATTAAGGACTGAGGTGAGGAGCAATTCCCAGAGAGAGGTCTGTGGAATTCACTACCACACAAAGTAGTTAAAGCCAAAACGTTGTATAACCTCAAGAAGGAATTAGATATAGCTCTCGGGGCTAAAGGGATATGGGGGGGGGGGGGGGGGAATCCGAGTATTTAACTTGATGATCAGCCATGATCATAACGAATGGCGGAGCAGGATCGAAGGGCCGAATAACCTCTCCTGCTCTATTTTTTATGGATCGATGAAGGAGTGGTCAGAGCTGATGTCAATAAAAATATCCAGAGTAAAAACCCAAAATAAAGCAGTTGTACAGCATATAGAGAACACATATCTGCCTTAATTACGTGCTCTTCCTGTTGATGGTTTGTTACCCATCCACATTCCTTACACTACCTTCCTGTCACAAAGGGCAACATACTTATGTAAGGCTGAAGAAACAAGGTTCAGACAGGGCGCTGGAGGGATACAAGATAGCCAGGAGGGAACTGAAGAAAGGGATTAGGAGAACTAAGAGAGGGCATGAAAAATCTTTGGCGGGTAGGATCAAGGAAAACCCCAAGGCCTTTTACACATATGTGAGAAATATGAGAATGACTAGAGCGAGGGTAGGTCCGATTAAGGACAGTAGCGGGAGATTGTGTATTGAGTCTGAAGAGATAGCAGAGGTCTTGAACAAGTATTTTTCTTCAGTATTTACAAACGAGAGGGGCCACATTGTTGGAGAGGACAGCGTGAAGCAGACTGATAAGCTTGAGGAGATACTTGTCAGGAAGGAAGATGTGTTGCGCGTTTTGAAAAACTTGAGGATAGACAAGTCCCCCGGGCCTGACGGGATATATCCAAGGATCCTATGGGAAGCAAGAAATGAAATTGCAGAGCCGTTGGCAATGATCTTTTCGTCCTCGCTGTCAACAGGGGTGGTACCAGAGGATTGGAGAGTGGCGAATGTCGTGCCCCTGTTCAAAAAAGGGAATAGGGATAACCCTGGGAATTACAGGCCAGTTAGTCTTACTTCGGTGGTAGGCAAAGTAATGGAAAGGGTACTGAGGGATAGGATTTCTGAGCATCTGGAAAGGCATTGCTTGATTAGGGATAGTCAGCACGGATTTGTGAGGGGTAGGTCTTGCCTTACAAGTCTTATTGAATTCTTTGAGGAGGTGACCAAGCATGTGGATGAAGGTAAAGCAGTGGATGTAGTGTACATGGATTTTAGTAAGGCATTTGATAAGGTTCCCCATGGTAGGCTTATGCAGAAAGTAAGGAGGCATGGGATAGTGGGAAATTTGGCCAGTTGGATAACAAACTGGCTAACCGATAGAAGACAGAGAGTGGTGGTGGATGGCAAATATTCAGCCTGGAGCCCAGTTATCAGTGGCGTACCGCAGGGATCAGTTCTGGGTCCTCTGCTGTTTGTGATTTTCATTAATGACTTGGATGAGGGAGTTGAAGGGTGGGTCAGTAAATTTGCAGATGATACGAAGATTGGTGGAGTTGTGGATAGTGAGGAGGGCTGTTGTCGGCTTCAAAGAGACATAGATAGAATGCAGAGCTGGGCTGAGAAGTGGCAGATGGAGTTTAACCCTGACAAGTGTGAGGTTGTCCATTTTGGAAGGACAAATCTGAATGCGGAATACAGGGTTAATGGTAGGGTTCTTGGCAATGTGGAGGAGCAGAGAGATCTTGGGGTCTATGTTCATAGTTCTTTGAAAGTTGCCACTCAAGTGGATAGAGCTGTGAAGAAGGCCTATGGTGTGCTAGCGTTCATTAGCAGAGGGATTGAATTTAAGAGCCGTGAGGTGATGATGCAGCTGTACAAAACCTTGGTCAGGCCACATTTGGAGTACTGTGTGCAGTTCTGGTCACCTCATTTTTAGGAAGGATGTGGAAGCTTTGGAAAAGGTGCAAAGGAGATTTACCAGGATGTTGCCTGGAATGGAGAGTAGGTCATACGAGGAAAGGTTGAGGGTGCTAGGCCTTTTCTCATTAGAACGGAGAAGGATGAGGGGCGACTTGATAGAGGTTTATAAGATGATCAGGGGAATAGATAGAGTAGACAGTCAGAGACTTTTTCCCCGGGTGGAACACACCATTACAAGGGGACATAAATTTAAGATAAATGGTGGAAGATATAGAGGGGATGTCAGAGGTAGGTTCTTTACCCAGAGAGTAGTGGGGGCATGGAATGCACTGCCTGTGGTAGTAGTTGAGTCGGAAAATTTATGGACCTTCAAGCGGCTATTGGATAGGTACTTGGATTAGGGTAGAATAAGGGAGTGTAGGTTAACTTCTTAAGGGCAGCACGGTAGCATTGTGGATAGCACAATTGCTTCACAGCTCCAGGGTCCCAAGTTTGATTTCGACTTGGGTCACTGTCTGTGTGGAGTCTGCACATCCTCCCCGTGACTGCGTGGGTTTCCTCCGGGTACTCCGGTTTCCTCCCACAGTCCAAAGATGTGCAGGTTGGGTGGATTGGCCATGAAAAATTGTCCAAAATTCTATGATTAACCTAGGACAAAAGTTTGACGCAACATCGTGGGCCGAAGGGCCTGTTCTGTGCTGTATTTCTCTATACTATTATTTAATTTCTGGGTAAAATCCATCAGGCATGGGCATCAGAACAACTAAACCAGTCTTGACATGAAGCTGTAATCTACGTTAAGGCTCAGGAGTTTATATTACCATAGCCATCTGTACAAAGGCAGCCAGAGGTTGCAAGAGGCCTTCTGGGTGGAATTTTTTTTGATTTTGTTTCAAAACATCATCTTCGGCAGGAAAAACAGAGGGCAGCCCGCCAGCTGCCTTGCCAGGTTTTCCCGTCGCACTTTTGAACATTTTGGAAAGTAAAGTGAACAAGTGGGTCCCCAGTGACATCATGCTGGCAGGGCGGGCTCTTAACTATCCCACCCCACCAGCAATCTCAGTTCATGAAAGGACATCCCAATCAAAAGCCACACCCCAAGAACTTCCCCAATGGAAGGCCCCCTAGCATGACCCCCTTCCAGGGGGCTGTACTTACCTGTGCGCCCCTTGTGGGGTCTGTTCGTCAATTTCCCATTTTTCAAAACCTGTTGTAAAATCCAGCCAAATTGATGTCAGGCTAGGGGTTTCTCATAGCTTTTAAAGGCTTACTTTCACATTCTACTATTGCCTGACAATTCCTCATGGTGTTTGGTCCCTACCACCAACTCCGTTCCTCTCCCTGGGTACGGGCTGAGGCGGAGTCAGACTGATTGCAACCTTTATGTTATATTTGACTGAGAGGTGAATTTCTAACCACATTTGCACACTATCACCAAGATCGCCTCCTTTCACCTCTTGTCATGTTTCCCAATATCACCCTTACCTTCAGTTCATCTGGTGCTAAAATCCTCTTCAATTCCTTTGTTACCTCTAGACTTGATTAATCCAGGGCACACATAACTTTTTTTTTTAAAGCACTATTTCAAATCATTCCCTTTCGGATTCCCAGGCTGGGATTTTGTGGCCATTCACACTGGCGGGACCATTACCACACTCCTCGTGGCAGCGAGGGGCGTGTTCAATGGGAAACCCCACTGACACAGCAGGATCAGAACATCCCGCCTCTGGCAAGCCACCAACCGCCATGGCAAAATGAGCCACAGAGGGGGAGGAAAATCGTACCCATCATCTTTCACTCTCCAAACAAATAATTTCATCCAAAACTTGTGCTGCATGAGTGCGAATTGGCTCCAAGTCCTGATTTGATTTAATTGATTGATATTTATTGTCACATGTACCGAAGTAGAGTGAAAAGTATTTTCTACGGCCAAGGGAACGTATACAGTACGTACAGAGCAGACAAAAGAATTATCGACAGATTATTGACGAATAATGATTGGTTACAGTGCGAAACAAGGACCAAACAAGAGCAACATAGGGCGTCGTGAATAGTGTTCTTACAGGGAACAGATCCGGCCAAGGGAGAGTCGTTGAGGAATCTGGTAGCTGTGAGGAAGAAGCTGTTCCTATGTCTGGATGTGCAGGTCTTCAGACTTCTGTATCTTCTGCCTGATGGAAGGGTCTGGAAGAGGGCAAAGCCTGGGTGTGAGGGGTCTCTGACAATGTTGTCTGCCTTTCTGAGGCAGTGGGAGGTGTATGCAGAATCAATGGGAGGATGGCAAGCTTGTGTGATAAGTTGGGCTGAGTTCACCACACTCTGCAGTTTCTTGCGATCTTGGTGTGAGCAGTTGTCATACCAAGCTGTAATGCAGCAGGATAGGATGCTCTCTATGGCATATCTGTAAAAGTTTGTGAGAGTTGTTGCAGACATGCCGAATTTCTTTAGCTTCCGTAGGAAGTAGAGACGTTGTTGGGCTTTCATAGAACAGTACAGCACAGAACAGGCCCTTCGGCCCTCGATGTTGTGCCGAGCAATGATCACCCTACTCAAAACCACGTAGCCACCCTATACCCGTAACCAAACAACCCCCCCCCCCCTTAACATTACTTCCTAGGACACTACGGGCAATTTAGCATGGCCAATCCACCTAACCCGCACATCTTTGGACTGTGGGAGGAAACCGGAGCACCCGGAGGAAACCCACGCACACACGGGGAGGACGTGCAGACTCCGCACAGACAGTGACCCAGCCGGGAACCGAACCTGGGACCCTGGAGCTGTAAAGCATTTATGCTAACCACCATGCTACCGTGCTGCCCTTTGCTACTTGACTGTTCTTGACTGTTCACTCACCCATCGCTCCTCTGCTGACTGACATGTTATCTCAATTTTAAAATTCTCATCCTAATTTTCAAACCTTTCAATGGCCTCATCCCTCGCTATCTCTGTAACCTCCTCCAGCCTCATAACCCTGAGATATCTACACTCTCCAGGCCTGACCTCTCACTCTATCATTGGGAGCCATGCCTTCAGCTGCTGAGGACATAAACTCTAGGGTTCCTCTGTAATCCTTTCAATCTACTGCTCTTTCTTCTCTTTGACATGTTCCCTAAAACTTACCTCTATAACAAAACATTAACCCTATTATTTAAGTGATTTGATGCCAAGTTTATTTTCAGACAATTCTCCTTTGAAGCGCTTTGCGCTCGACCATTTTAAAGGTGCTGTATAAATGCCGATTGCTGCTGTTGTGTGACAATTGGGCATTTAAATGGTAGCAATTGATTTTCTTTTTAATGTATTAATGAAATTTCCATTTCCCTCTGGCAAATACACCTATGTCATTGATTCTGATTACTAAAATGCACGTTGTGAACCATGTGAGCAGAGATCAAGTATGCTTAGCTGTTAATCATAACTAATCATGGAGAACAGAGATGAAACTATAATGCATAACACATTTCATGAAAATTGAACAAATTAGCAAGATTGCTACCATTGGCGTGCATAATTTGCATTTGGAAACTCAATTTTAAAATTCTCATCCTAATTTTCAAACCTTTCAATGGCCTCGTCCCTCGCTATCTTCACACTCCTCTCTACACGACTGATCTCACAACAAGTTTTGCTTCTTACATTGACTTGAGTGTCAGCAACTTTATACTTTGCTCACAGGTTATTTAGTCTCAACTGCAAAATTAATAAACAAAAAGCAATAAATATTCTAACACTGGACATAAGGAAATGAAAATAGAAAATGTTGGAAATATACTACCTAACTGCCAGCATTAACAAAAATAAAGGTCAGTCCCTTTGTTGCAAACATAAACTGCATTTCACAACTATGCCCAATTGGTAGGTTAAACTCAAAATTTATCAAGCTGGGTCTGTAGTGTACCAAATTCTACTAACTGATCAGTTGGGCGCGATCTTCCCAAAAGGGAACAAAGTTCCCGAGCGGGCGCATTTAACCGTGTGTTTCCCAGCACTAGCTTTGAATGAGCAGCCTAACCAGGGAATGCGCAGCTGAGGCCGCACATGGCCCCGTTTTTAAAAATAGGGAGCTTCGCTCGCTGGAACTCCCTGGTGTAGCAAGAGATCGGGACCTTCTCTTGTCACACTTTTGTTTCTTTTCATGCACCCATTACTATTCACTTTGGTCCTGGAAGAATAATTCTTCTGTGAGTTAATCTCTCCTGTCTTCCAACCTAACACAGGCCTTCCTTTTGTCGTTGTCCCATCCAACCCTGCTCAAAATCTATTACATCTCTAACTTTTCCTAGTTCTGATGAAAGCTCATATTTATCTGAAATATTAACTCAGTTTCTCTCTCCAGATGCTGCCTGACTGGTGAGTATTTTCAGCATTTTCTAATGTGTAGGTTAGAAGGGGTAAGGGGATAGAGTGGGGGGATGGGCCTCGGTAGGGTGCTTTCAGATGGTCGGTGCAGACACGATGGACTAAATAGCCTCCTTCTGCATTGCAGGGATTGTATGGAACATGACTGAGTAAGATACAGAAAAACCAAGTAAATAAAATCTGAAGCAACAGAGAGGAAGGAAGTAGAAAGAAAAGTGTAAGACGGCAACCAGGAAGTGTGAGACAGAGAAATGGAATCAAATAGAGATAGGTGCAGAAACAAATATTCACTATTTTCTTCATTATTGTTTATGACCGATGCCACATGTCATTACGTAAAATTAGACAATATTTTACAGCACAGAAACAGGCCATTCAGCCCAATAGGCGGTGCCAGTGATTGTGCTCCACAAGAATCTCATCCCACTAAGGTGTGGTTCAATTGGTAACATTTTTGCTGACTTTCTGGGTTCAAGTCCCATTCCAGGGCTTGAGTACAACAATCACCCTTCCGATGTTCCCAACTCCTTCACGTGCAGGAAGTATGTCTAACTGCAGCTCCTGTCAGATCGCTTGACGGCTCTGGAACTGCAGGTGGATTCACTTCGGAGCATCCACGATCCTGGGGAAATCGTGGATAGCACATTCAGTAAGTTGATCACACCGCGGATAAAAATTACTGTGAAAGATAGGGAATGGGTGACCACCAGACAGAGGAAGAGCTTCACAGCTCCAGGGTCACAGGTTCGATTCCCTGCTGGGCCACTGTCTGTGCGGAGTCTGCACGTTCTCCCAGTGTCTGCGTGGGTTTCCTCCGGGTGCTCCGGTTTCCTCCACAGTCCAAAGATGTGCCGATTAGGTGGATTGGCCATGATAAATTGCCCTTCGTGACGATAAAAGGATAGGAGGGGTTAGTGGGTTACCGGGATAGGGTGGGTGAGGGCTTAAGTGGGTCGGTGCAGACTCGATGGGCCGAATGGCCTCTTTCTGCACTGTATGGTCTATGTGAAGAGTAGGAAAGCAGTGCAGGGGTCTCCTGTGCTCATCTCCCTCCAAAACAGATATACAATTTTGGATCCTGTTGGGGGTGATGGCTCACCAGGGGAAGGCAGCTGCAGCCAGGTTCATGGCACCATGGCCGGCTGTGCAGCGCATGAGGGCAGGAAAAAGAGTGGCAGAGCTATAGTAATAGGGGATTCAATTGTAAAGGGAGTAGACAGGCGTTTCTGCACACACAAACACTCCAAGATGGTGTGTTGCCTCCCTGGTGCAAGAGTCAAGGATGTCTCGAATTGGCTGCAGGGCATTCTGGAGGGGGATGATGAACAGCCAGCTATCATGGAGCATATACGCACCAACGATATAGGTAAAAAATGTGATGAAGTCCCACAAGCTGAATTTAGAGAGTTAGGAGTTAAACTTAAAAGCAGGACCTCAAAGGTAGTAAGTAATCTCAGGATTGCTACCAGTCCCACGTGGTAATCAGAGTAGGAATGGCAGGATAGCTAAGATGAATATGTGACTTGAGGGATGGTGCAAGAGGGAGGGATTCAAATTTCTGGGATATTGGAACCGGTTCTAGGGGAGGTCAGACCAGTACAAACTGGATGGTCTGCACCTGGGCAGGACCAGAACCAATGTCCTAGGGGGAATGTTTGCTTGTGCTGTTGGGGAGGGTAAACTAACATGGCAGGGGGGGATTGATACAGGAAGTCGGAGGTTAGTAAGGTGGGGACAGAAACAAAAGACAGTAAAGGGAAAAATGGAAGGAACAGAAACCAAAGACAATAAACAAAAATGGCTACATTACATAATTATTCTAAAAGATCAATAAATGTCAAAAAAAAACAAGCCTGAAGGATATGATGTAATTGGGATTATGGAGACCTGGCTCCAGGTGTCAAAGGATGGGGACTCAACATCCAGGGGTATTCAATATTCAAAAAGATAGAAGGAAAGGACAGGGAGGTAGGATAGTGATGCGCATTAAAGAGAAGATTAATGCAATAGTAAGGAAGGACATTAGCCTGGACGATGTGGAATCTGTATGGGTGGAGCTGCAGAACAACAAAGGGCAAAACTGTCAGTGGGAATTGTGCACTGACCGCCAAACAGTAGTTATGAGGTTGGGGATGGCATCAAACAGGAAATTAGAGATGCGTGCAGTAAGGGTACAGCAGTTATTATGGGTAACTTCAATCTGCATATTGATTGGGCTAATTAAACTGGTAGCAATGCGATGGAGGAGGATTTCCTGTACAAGGGATGGTTTTCTTGACGAATATGTCAAGGAACCAACTGGAGTGCAGGCCATCCTAGACTGGGTATTGTGCAGTGAGAGAGGATTAATTAGCAACGTTGTGATGTGAGATCCTTGAGTGAAGAGTGACCATAATATGATACAATTCTTCATTAAGATGGAGAGTGACACAGTAAATCTGAGACTAGGGTCCTGAACTTAAAGAAAGCTAACTTGATTGTATGAGACGTGCATTGGCTAGGATAAGCTAGCAAAGGATACTTAAGGAGTTTACTGGAAAGTCAATGGCAGACACTTAAAAGAACACATGGATGAACTTTAACAATTGTACATCCCTGTCTGGCGCAAGAGCAAGACGGGGAAGGTGGCTCAACAATGGCTAACAAGGGAATCATGGCTAGTGTTAAAGCCAAAGAGGAGATATATATAAATTGGCCAGAAAAAGCAGCAAGCTTTAGGACTGGAAGAAATTTAAAAATTAGCAGAGGAGGACAAATGGTTTACTTTGGCAGGGGAAAATTAGAATACAAGGGTAAGTTGCAGAAAACATAAAAACTGACTGCAAAAGCTTCTATAGATATCTGAAGAGAAAAAGACTGGTGAAGACAAATGTTAGAATCAGGTGAATTTATAATGGGCAACAAAGAGATGGCAGGCCAGTTGAACAATTACTTTGGATCTGTCTTCACTAAGGAGGACTCAAATAACCTTCCGGAAATACGAGGGGACAGAGGGTCCAGCATGAAGGAGGAACTGAAGGAAATCCTTATTAGTCAGGGAATTGTACTGGGGCAATTGATGGGATTAAAACCCGATAAGTCCCCAGGCCTAATGCTCTGCATCCCAAAGTATTTAAGGAAGTGGCTCTAGAAATAGTGGACACATTGGTGATCATTTTCCAGCATTCTATAGACTCTGGAAGAGTTCCAATGGATTGGAGGATGGCTAATGTAACCCACTTTTTTTCAAAAGGAGAGAAAACGGGGAATTATAGAGCGGTTAGCCTGACATCGGTGGTGGGGAAAATGATAGAATCAATTATTAAGGATGAAATAACTGAGCATTTGGAAAGCGGGGGCAGGATTGGTCTAAGTCAGCATGGATTCACTAAAGAGAAATCATGTTTGACAAATCTTCTGGAATTTTTTGAGGATGTGACCGGTTGAGTGGACAAGGGTGAACCAGTGATGTTGTGTATCTGGACTTTCAAAGGGCATTTGACAAGATTCCACACAAGAGATTAGTGAGCATAATTCATGATATTGGGGGTAATGTATTGACATGGATAGAGAACTGCTTGGCAGACAGGAAGCAGAGAGTGGAAATAAACAGATCCTTTTTAGAGTGGCAGACAGTGACTAGTGGGATACCACAGAGTTCAATGCTGCAACCCCAGCTGTTCACAATATACATTAATGATTTTGACAAAGGAATTGCATGTCCAAATTTTCAGATGACATTAAGCTGGGTGGCACTGTGTCCTGTGAGGAGGACGCAAAGAGGCTATAGGGTGATTGGACAAGCAATTACTTGGCAAATGCAATATAATGTGATAAATGTGTGGTTATCCACTTTGGTGGCAAAAACAGGAAGGCAGATGATTATCTAAATGGTGGCAGTTTAGGAAAATGGGAAGTACAACGAGACCTGGGTGTCATGGTGGAACAGTCGTTGAAGGTTGGCATGCTGGTACAGCAGATGGTGAGGAAAGCTAAGGCATGTCGGCCTTCATAGCGAGAGGATTTATGTGTAGGAGTAGGGATGTCTTGCTGCTGACATACAGAGCCTTGGTACGGTCACACCGTGAGTATTGTGTGCAGTTTTGGTCTCCTAGTTTGAGGAAGGATATTCTTGCTATTGAGGGAGTCCAGCAAATGTTCACCAGACTAATTCCCAGGATGGCAGGACTGAAAAATGCAGAGAGACTGGATTGACTGGGCTTGCACTCACTGGAGTTTAAAAGAATGAGAGGGGATCTCATATAAACATATAAAATCCTGATGGGACTGGACAGGCGAGAAAAATGTTCCCGGTGTTGGGGACGTCCAGAACTATGGGTCACAGCTACAGTGCCACCCAGCTTAATGTCATCTGCAAGTTTGGACATATTGCATGCAATTCCTTTGTCCAAATCATTAATGTATATTGTGAACAGCTGGGGTTCCAGCATTGAACCCTGCAGTATCCCACTAATCACTAGCCATTCAGGACTGAGATGAGGACGAACTTCTTCTCTCAGAGTCATGAACTTGTGGAATTCTCGACCACAGAAAGCTGTTGGGGCCAGTTTGTTGGATATATTCAAGAAGGAATTGGACATGGCCCTTGTTCCTAAAGGGATCAAGGGTTTTGGAGATACAGCGGAAGTGGGATACTGAATTTGCATCATCAGCCATGATCATATTGAATGGTGGTGCAGGACGAAGGGCCGAATGGCCTACTCCTGCACCTATTTTCTATGTTTCTATGGCTCACAGTCCAGTGAAGTACCAAAGACACGCTCCACTGTTGGAGGTGCTGTCTTCCAAATTAGACTTTAAAACCAGGCCGTGCTAGCCTGCTAGCTTGGGTAGATGTAAAAGATTCCCTGACACTGTTTCAAAAAAGAACAGGGAAGTTATTCTCGTTGTCCTGGCCAATATTTATTGCTCAATATCATAAAAACAGATTACCTGATCATTATCACATTACTATTTGTGGAGTTTGCATTGTGCATATAGGCTGCCATACTTCCTACATTACAACAGTGACTATATGGAAAGCAGGTAATTAGCTATAAAGCACTTTGAGACTTTCAGTGTTCATACAAAGCGCTTTATAAATACAAGTGTTTTTTTCAGCCTCACCCAATCAACATACTTGCCTGTTTTTTTCTCCCTCATATACTTATCCAATTTCTCCTGAAATTAATCTATGCTAATCTCCTCATCTATTTAATGAAGTAGCAAATTTTACATTTTGTCATTGAATAAAATTAATTGAAGATAGCGTGCCTGAAGTGTTATTCAGGTTCTGCCTGGTTGTGAAGTATTGCCGTTTGTGAGCACCATGTGAATTAGTCAGCTCAAAAATGGAAATACATGTCATAAGTTATGGTTTTCATTGTACAATCTCCAACATGTATAGGTTTACAAAAATAATTATTTTCAACCACTGTTCAAGTAATGTTATAAAGCTTTTAAAAAGTAAAGTTACGAGGTGGCAAGGTTGTTAGCACTGCTGCATCACAGAGCTGAGGACCCGGATTCGATCCCGGGTCACTAAATATGTGGCGCGCGATTCTCCGCTCCCCACGCCGGGTGGGAGAATCGCGGGAGGGCTGGGCGACTCACAACACGCCCCCCCCCCCGGCACCCCCCGCGATTCTCCCACCCCCCGCTCGGATGAATCGCCACGCGCCGTTTTACACGGCGACCGGTGATTCTCCGGCCCGGATGGGCCGAGCGGCCTGACGTTCAAGACCGGTTCACGACGGCGACAACCACACCTGGGGCGTGATTCTCCGAAACCGGGAGAAATCGTGAGGCTGGCGTCAAAAACGGGCGGGTTTGACGCCAGCCTCCGCCCCCCCGACCGGGAACCGATTCTGGTCCCCGGTCGGGGCTAGCATGCCGCCGCCGTAAACTCCGGCATCGCGGGCTTAACGAATTTCGTTAAGCCCACTTGCCAGAATTTGCGACGGCTGACGCGTCACATGATGTCAGCCGCGCATGCGCGGATTGGAAGACTCCAACCCATGCATGCGCGGATGACGTCATCGCGCATTTGCGCGGAACCCGCGCATGCGCGGGCCGGGATGCCCCTCAGCCGCCCCGCGAATGGATACAGCGGGGCAGCGGAACGACAAAGAGTGCGCGGGGTGGGCACCGATCGCGGGCCCATGGCACCCTTGGCACGGCCGTGGTACTGCCGTGCCAATCGGTGCCATGGTTCCCAAGATCGCAACTTTACGGCCGTTTTTACGAACGGTCAGACCAGGTGTGTTTGACGTTCCTAAAAACGGTCGTATAGGGCTTGGACTTCGGCCCATCGGCCAGCTGAGAATCGCTGCTCGCCGTAAAAAAACGGCGGGCAGCGATTCATGTCGGGAGGCGGGCGTGGGGGGGGGGGGGAGAATAGCGGGAGGGCGTCAGACCAGCGTGGCATTAAAAATTTACGACCTCCGCTATTCTCCGCACCGTCGTGAGTGCGGAGAATCGCCCCCCTGGTCGCTGCCGTCGTGAACATGGGTGCCAAATGCTCGTTTGTTGCTTGTGGGGGGCGGAGAGGGGAGTGAGCACCACGGCCGTGCTCGGGAGGGGACTGGCCAGCGATCAGTGCCCATCGATCGTCGGGCCGGCATCTCCAAGCGACGCACTCTTTCCCCTCCGCCGCCCCGCAGGATCAAGCCGCCATGTCTTGCAGGGCAGCGGAGGGGAAGATGGCAACCGCGCATGTGCGGGTTGGAGCCGTCAGCCATCGTGACGTCAGCCGCGCATGCGCGGGTTGGAGCCGGCCAACCTGCGCATGCGCGGCTGACGTCGCTTAGGCGCCGCCGTCGCGTCATTCTCGGCGCGCCGCCTTGACGCGTCAAGGCCCGGCGGCCAAGAGTTACGGAGCGCCGCTCCTAGCACCCTGGGTGGGGGTGAATAAAGTGTGAGGAGCGACCTCCGAGGCCGTCGTGAAACTCAGCCGAGTTCACGACGGCCTTCCCGATACCGCGCGGGAGCGGAGAATTCCGCCCGTGGAGTTTGCACATTCTCCGTGTCTGTGCGACTTTCATCCCCACAACCCAAATATGCGCAGGCCAGGTAGGTTGGCCACACTAAATTGCCCTTTCGTGGAAAAATGTAAGTAAAAAGTGAAGCTACTTTGACATTATATAATGCTTGCCAATTTTAGTTTTGATTTCTACCAATATTCCAAGACAAAAGAGTTAAATTTTCGGAAAATACAAACTTCATCCTTCAAAAAAATTGATAGTTGACTTTTCTGTCATGTCCTCAATTTTAATTTCCCTCGTCAACTATTGTAATTAAATATTGCATCTTAAAAAGAAAGTTAACCGATGTAAGCCAAGGCAGGAGGAATCGAGGAGTGGTTGGAGAAAATTTGTCGAAATAACCCAAGGCTCTCAAATGGGTCAGTAGGCACAGTTGTTCAGAGACGGCAAATCAGTGTTGGTGCTGCAATCTGGGAGATTTGGTCACCAGGGGCGGGATTCTCTGACCCCCCCGCCGGGTCGGAGAATCGCCTGCGGCCGGCGTCAATCCCGCAACTGCCGTGTCCTGAATTCTCCGCCACCCGAGATTCGACGGAAGCGGGAATCGCGCCGCACTGGTCGGCGGGCCCACCGCAGCAATTCTCCACCTACCTTACCAGCGGGATTGGCAGCGCGGGCAGGCGCCGGGGTCCTTGGGGGGGGGGGGGTGATCTGCCCCCGGGGGGGTGCCCCCACGGTGGCCTGGCCCGCGATCGGGGCCCACCGATCGGCGGGCGGGCCTGTGCCGTGGGGGCACTCTTTTTCTTCCGCCTTCGCCATGGTCTTCACCATGGCGGAGGCGGAAGAGACCCCCTCCCCTGCGCCGGTATGACGTCAGCAACCGCGGACTTACGCCAGCCGGCGAAGTACTTCCGGCCCCGGCTGGCGTGGCGCCAAAGGCCGTTCACACCAGCCGGCGGAGAACCACTCCTGCGTGGGCCAAGCCCGTTAATGTGAGGGCTTGACCCCTAAAGGTGCGCAGACTTCCCGTGGGGCAGCCCGACGCCGGAGTGGTTCACGCCACTCGAACACGCCCTGAACCCCCGCCCCGCCGGGTAGGGGTGAATCCCGGCCCAGAAGTACAGAACAGAGTGGGCTGGCTATCACGCCTCAGGGTGGAATGCACATTCAGTATGGCTGAGAGCAGCATGTCACCCAGTAGGCTGGTGGTTGGCACCAAATGAGTTACACTATGTTCAAAAGAGAGTAAAGCTTTTTCTGAAATATCCAAACTGATGAGACCATCAATTCGCTCGGAACACGATTGGAAGTAAGCTGTGGTTTTAATAGTCTTACAACTGAGCCTGCCTGCGACCAGAAGAACTGAGGGCAGGCTCACACGGCTGCAGCACTTTATACTCCCGGTAGTGGGAGGGGACCTGGGCGGAGACATAGGTGGAGCCAAGGGTAGAGCCCTGTATAAGCTCCTCATCTCCCCCTATGGGCAGAGCCGCGCAACGGCTCGCAGACAGAGCCCACAAGGACATAATACAATACAATCGTGTGAATTACATTCACCACATTCACCTCCTGTAAAAAAAATCAAGTCCGGCGTGGGTGATGGGTCTACAGGTTGAGCCGGTCCGGTGGCCGAGTCATCCTTTGGGATCGGCGGAGCACCGGGGTTGCAGACCCTTCGGGTGGTTGGGTGGTGACGGTCGGTGTGGGTATGAGGGTGGACTCCGGGGGTGTTTGGTCCGAGCCTCATTCCTGACCAGTGCGACGGGCGAAGGGGGGGGGCGGAGGAAACCTATAGGCGCGGGAGCGCAGAGCGTGGGCAGGGAACCTACAGGCGTGGGGGGGCAGGGCGTGGGGGGGGGTCGGGTGGGGTGTAGTGTGAGGGGTACCTCGGCGGTGGTGGTGGTAGTGGTGGATCCTGCAGGCGCCAGGTCCTGGAGGCACACGGTGTCCTGACGGCCGTCGGGGTATTCAATGAAGGCATAGTGGGGGGTTCGAGTGAAGCAGTACCACCCTCTCTACTAGCGGGTCCGTTTTGTGTGCCCGGACGTGCTTCTGGAGGAGAACCGGGCCCGGTGTCCTCAACCAGGATGGGAGTGAAGCCCCCATGGTAGTGCCCCTAGGAAAGACAAATAGTCGTTCGTGGGCCTTGTCTGGTCTATAGAAGTGCTGTTTGCACTCCGCGCAGATCGGGCAATCCCTGGTGATGGCTTTTACCTCCTCGGTGGATAAAGGCAGGTTTCGGGCTTTGACGTAGTGGGCGAGCTGGGTGACCCCCGGGTGGCAGAGGTCATTGTGGATAGCCTTCAGGTGGTCATCTTGCGTGCTGGCGCATGTGCCGCGGGACAGGGCATCTGGGGGCTCGTTGAACTTGCCCGGCCGATATATGATGTCGTAATTATAGGTGGAGAGTTCGATCCTCCACCTCAAGATTTTATCGTTTTTAATTTTGCCTCTTTGCGAGTTGTCGAACATGAAGGCAACCGATCTTTGGTCGGTGATGAGGGTAAACCTCTTACCTGCGAGGTAGTGCCTCCAGTGCCACACGGCTTCCACAATGGTTTGAGCTTCCTTTTCGACTGAGGACTGTCGAAGCTCCAAAGCGGAGAGGGTTCGGGAGAAGAAGGCGACTGGTCTCCCTGCCTGATTCAGAGTGGCAGCGGGAGCGATGGAGTCGCTCTCCACCTGAAAGGGGACGGATTCATCCACCGCCCGCATGGCGGCTTTGGCGATGTCTTCCTTGATGCAGTTGAAGGCCTGGCGGGCCTCAGCTGACAGAGGTAAGATTATAGTCTTAAATAGTGGGCGGGCTTTGTCCGCATACTGGGGGACCCACTGGGCGTAATAAGAGAAGAATCCCAGGCACCTCTTGAGGGCCCTGGGACAATGAGGGAGGGGGAGTTATAAGAGGGGGCGCATACGCTCCGGGTCGGAGCCCAGGACTCCGTTTTCCACGACATAGCCGAGGATGGCTAGTCTGGTAGTGCGGAAAACGCATTTCTCCATATTGTAGGTGAGATTGAGTTTCTGGGCGGTTTGGAGAAATCGGTGGAGGTTGGCGTCGTGGTCATGCTGATCATAGCCGCAGATGGTGACATTGTCCAAATACTGAAACGTGGCCCGCAGCCCGTACTGGTCCACCATTCGGTCCATTGCTCGTTGGAACACCGAGACCCCATTAGTGACGCCGAAAGGGACACGGAGGAAATGGAAGAGGCGGCCATCTGCCTCGAACGCCGTGTAGTGCCGGTCTTCCGGGCAGATTGGGAGCTGGTGGTAAGCAGACTTCAGATCCACCGTGGAGAATATGCGGTACTGGGCGATCTGGTTGACCATGTCTGCAATTCTGGGGAGGGGGTACGCATCGAGGTGCGTGAACCGGTTAATGGTCTGGCTGTAATCAACCACCATCCGGAACTTTTCCCCGGTCTTGACGACCACCACCTGTGCTCTCCAGGGGCTGTTACTGGCCTGTATGACTCCCTCACGTAGGAGCCGCTGGACTTCGGCTCTAATAAATACCCTGTCCTGCAGGCTATACCGCCTGCAGCGAGTGGCTACGGGTTTGCAGTTAGCAGTGAGATTAGCGAAGAGTGGAGGGGGGGTTCGATTTTTAGAGTCGCTAAACTGCATATGGTGAGTGGAGGTAGGGGTCCGCCGAAGCTGAGTGTGAGGCTCTTGAGGTTACATTGGAAATCGAGGCCGAGTAAGAGTGGGGCGCAGAGTTCGGGGAGTACGTACAGCTGGAATTTAGAGTAGCTGGCGCCCTGAATCGTTAAGGTCGTGACGGTGCTCCCTTGTATGTGGACCACATGCGATCGCATGTGGCGGACGGCGAGGAAGATGGCATCCAAGATGGCGGCCCCACATGACTCGCATGTGGCCGGCCGCGTGGAGGAGGATTGCCAAGATGGCGACCCCATGAGTCGCACATGTCGGGTGGAAGCGGAGTCGGCAGACACGCTGCAGCATTACGGGGTCTGCGGGCCTGCGTGTTGGGGGGGGGGGGGGGGGGAGAGTGCTCTGGACTGCGGGGGAGTTAGAGTTAGAGAGTTTCGATTTCGCCAGGCATACTCGGGCATAGTGTCCTTTGCGACCGCAGCTGCTGCAGGTCGCGTTGCGGGCCGTGCGGTGCTGCCGTGGGTGTTAGGGCTGGCCACAAAAATGGCACACTGGCGCTCCATAGTGAGTGGGTGGCCGCACGGCGCAGGCCTGGGGCAGTCGCTGGTCGGAAGTCCACGATGGGGTTGGTTGGTCCGCGGGGAATAAGTTTAGACTGCGGAACGCGACCTCCATAGTCGTTGCTAGCTCTACCGTGTCCTCCAAGTTCTGGGCCCCTTTCTCAAGTAGTCACTGGCGTACATAGTTAGACCTGAGCCCCGCAACACATACATCACGGACAGCAAGTTCCAAATGCTGGGAGGCCGTTACATCCTGAAAGTTGCAGTCCCGAGCAAGGGCTTTTAAGTCGCGCAGGAAGTCCTCTAGCGACTCTGCGGGGCGCTGGCGGCGGGTAGTGAAAATGTGCCGCACGTAGACCTTGTTTATCGGCTGCACATAAAATCGGTCGAGCATAGCAAGGGCCTCAGTATATGAGGTGGTACAATTGAGTTGCGTAGAGATGCGATGGCTCACCCGTGCGTGCAGTAGGCTGAGTTTCTGCTCCTCTGTAGTCTCGGATGTGCTTGATTCAGCCAGGTAGGCCTTGAAACACCGAAGCCAGTGTAGGAAGATTTCCTTCACTTCTGCAGCCTGCGGGTCGGGTTCTAGTCGATCAGGTTTGAGGGCTGATTCCATAGTAGTTTTCTTCAAGTTTTCTAACTCTATTAAATTGATGAGACCATCAATTCACTCGGAACACGATTGGAAGTAAACTGTGGTTTTAATAGTCTTACAACTGAGCCTGCCTGCCACCAGAAGAACTGAGGGCAGGCTCACACGGCTGCAGCACTTTATACTCCCGGTAGTGGGAGGGGCCATGGGCGGAGCCATGGGCGGAGCCAAGGTGGAGCCCTGTACAAGCTCCTCATCTCCCCCTATGGGTAGAGCCGCGCAACGGCTCACAGACAGAGCCCACAAGGACATAATACAATACAATAGTGTGAATTACATTCACCACACAAACATTATAGGCAGGATTCTCAGTTTGAGGGACTAAGGGCGGGATTACCTTGGCTGCACCCAAACGGTGACCGGAGAACCCCTCCCGAGATCGATAGGACTTTCCATGGTCCAAGCCCCACCCGTGGCGATCATGTGGCGGGCGGGGCGGAAGAATCCAGCCCTAAACGGCTGGACTGAATGGGGGTTGTTCCCCAGTGCCGATGGGACGCCAGTGCCTGAGCCATTCAGGACTTGCTAATGGGCCAGCAATCGCGCCACCTGAAACTAATGCAATTCCAACCGACACCGGTCGGGATTGACACTGGAGAGCTTGAAAAGCATATAAGCACTCCATTCCCCACACCCATGCATTCCAGCCAAGACGATAGCACCATGGCAAATGACCCCGAGGTTCACAGGTGTAGAGTTGGAGATACAGCTGGATGCTGTAGGGATAAGGCACCCCCCCCCCCTCACCTGTCCCTGGCACATCTGATGGACAGCAGGCAAAACAGGGTGGCACCATGCCACCTGTAACACCTGGAAGACTGCCGGATCCACCCAGGCCGCACTCCGCGCGCGCGACCGCGCTCCAGAGGATGGCTGGCAAAAGGAACCCAAGTCACAGGGCGAGATACGCAAAAGGCCACCTGCACATCTAATGAACCGCCTCGGGAAAAATCTAGATGGAGTATTAGGACTGATAAGATTAGAAAGGTAGATATCAGTTAAGTTGGCACAGGTGAAGCACACTTAGGGGCTAGGGCACAATACCTGTAGCAATCAAAATAAACACCTGTCCACCGACGTTCCGAACTGCCTCGGACCTCTGTCCAAAGGGTGAGAGAAACGGGGTGGGCAGTGTGGCAGCCGGTAGAGTGGATGTTCAAGGAAGCACGGGACAGGGCCCTCATGATTGTCCAACGTACCCCCCAAAGGCACTCTCGGAGGCGGCAGGGGGCTGGTGCAGAGCTGTGGGGGCACCGTTAGTCACACAGAATTTACAGCGCAGGAGGCCATTTGGCCCATCGAGTCTGCACCGACCCTTGGAAACAGCACCTCACTTAAGCCCACACTTCCACCCCATGCCTGTAACCCCTCCTAACCTGAGGGCAATTTATCATGGCCAATCCACCTAACCTGCACATCTTTGGACTGTGGGAGGAAACCGGTGCACAGTCCAATCACAGACAGTGACCCAAGCCGGGAATCGAACCTAGGACCCAGGAGCTGTGTAGCCACAGTGCTAACCACTGTGCTACCATGCCGCCCATGGTAGTTAGAGCCTACCATTACTGATCATCACACCCATAACCACTGCCCGCCGCCCCACCCCATCCTCACCCCCTGAATGTCTGTGAGCCTGTGTGATGGAATGCCCAGCACCCAAACCTCGTGCGGCCTCCTGTGCCTGCCCGGCTCCCATGCCCTGCCCATCCTGGCACTCCACCACATCCCTCCTAGTCAGACGAGGCCTGGCATTCACCCTCCTCCAGGATGTCGCCCAGCACAATATTGTGGAGGATGCAGCAATCCAGCACAATACGCGAGACCATCCTAGAGCTGTATTGGATCCACCAGAGCTGTCCAGGCATCTGAATTGGGCGGGACATAAATAGGGTCATGTGGCCTTGTCTGAGGAGGAAGCGGTCTAGGAGGCCTGGAGGATGATACCGAGGAGGAGCCGAAGGATGGGACATGCGAGGAAGGCCAGTGAGGCCCATACCATCACCAGATTCTCCTAGAATGAGGCTGTCTGTCAGTTCATCCTCATCTCCATCTCCCTTCCATTTCTCTCCCTCCCAATTTCCCTCCCTCCCTCCCATTTTCCTCCGTCCCTACCCACCATTTCCCTCTCCCCTTACCATTTCCCTCCCCCTACCATTTCCCTCCCTCCCCATAGCATTTCACTCCCTCCCCCTATCCCATTTCCCTTCCCACTTCCCCCGATCACACCAGCCCCTCGCTATCCACCCTGTTTCCCCCTCAAAGGATGTGTAACCGACTGTGTAACATCTCGGGTGATAGGCTGTGTTGGCACTGGCAACGGGTCACCATACAAAGCAGAAGAGGTGATAACTCGCTGTGAGGAACGTTCTGGTGCTCCTCAGTATCTGTAAAAGTCTGACTCATGTCTTTCTGCTGACAAGGCATTCACAACCACCCTCTGAACAGGGTCTGCATCAGGGGCTTGAGATTTTGCACCACTGTGCCAATGGGCAGGGGTGGGAGACAAGGGCGGGGATGGACACCCGCTGTGAAGATGATAATGACAAGAGGCTTCACATGTATGAGGTGTCATGTGTTTTAATAGTGAACATTTGACTGTGACAGAGTTTCCATTCCCCTAGCTACGGTTAGTGACTTCACCGGTGCCCACTCAGTGCTCCTCAGTCTTCCTGATCTTCTATGGTGTACTGCTATGTCTAGGTGTATCACCTTGATGCACATCAGAAATGGAGGAAGCCTGCTGCTTTCAATGCCCTGTTGCCTTTGATGCCCTTGGCAGACATCCTCTGAATGGCCTGTAGCTGGGGGGCCACTTCCGACTTATTGGTTACACTGGCATTGCCATGCCACCCTGTTCTGCCCGCTGCCGTTGAGATGCGCCGGTGTCAGGAACAACTGGAGACTTCCGTTATCTCGTTAGTGGCTGGCCCGGGTGGCAGGGCCCAGGTTGGCCTCCAAAGCTTCCTTCTTCCTGACTGCTCATAGGGCCCTGGGGATCACCAGGGGACGGAGGGGCAGCTGGAGAGGGCTCCAGAGCGCTGAGTCATCTCGTGCTGCCGGTCCTGGAGGCTCACCATCCCCAAATTGAGGAGCAGGCCTGTGCACTCCAATGCGTGTGTGTTGACTGGGAGTGAATGGTGAGGGAGCATTTAAAAGCAGCTCCCCCTTGTTGGCGGCGAGCCTATGAGGCGCGAGTCAGGCAAATCAGACGGCAAGGCAGCCTCTCAGCAGGATCTCGTGGGGGCTCATATTTGGCACTAAATGCCATTGAATACGGGCCGTGATCTTGCCAACACGACCGTCATGAAACACCCTCCCAAATGCGCCCAAAACCAGACTTTGCATTTTTTTACATTGAATCACGCCCATAGGATCTCTGTTGTTATTCAGGGCGAAATTCTCCGACCCCACGCAGGGTCGGAGAATCGGCCGGCGGCGGCGTTATTCCCGCTCCCGCCGGGTTTTTAAATCTCCGACCGGCCAAAAACCGGCGTTGTGCAAATCCCGCCGGCAGCCTCTGAGAACAGCTGGCGCCGGCGGGATTTCATTATATTTTTAGTTTCACCAAATCTCCGGCCCGGATGGGCCGAAGTCCCGCCGACGTGGCCACGGGTCACGTCGCGAAAAACAAAGTACCTTTAAAACGGCATCAACCATTGATGATGGTTGACGCCGTTCAGTTACCAATATCGAGTGCGGGGGGGAGGAGGACAGTACCGGCGTTTGTGGGGTGGTGGGGAGAGAGTACCGGCATTTGTGGGGTGGGGTGGGGTGGGGTGGGGTGGAGGAGAGAGAGAGAGTCCCGGCTTGGGGGGGGGGGGGGGTCCCGGCTTGGGGGAGGGGGGGGGTCCCGGCTTTGGGCGGGGGGGGGTCCCGGCTTGGGGGGGGGGGTCCCGGCTTGGGGGGGGGGGGTCCCGGCTTGGGGGGGGGGGGGCCCGGCTTGGGGGGGGGTCCCGGCTTGGGGGTGGCGGGGTCGGGGAGGTCCCGGCTTGGGGGGGGGGGGGGGGGGAGAGGCCCAGCTTGGGGGGGGGGGAGGGTCCCGGCTTGGGGGGGGGGGGGGGAGTGTCCCGGCTTGGGGGGGGGGGGGAGGTCCCGGCTTGGGGGGGGGGGGGGAAGGTCCCGGCTTGGAAGGGGGGGGGAGGGGTCCCCGGCTTGGAAGGGTGGGGGGTCCCGGCTTGGGGGGGGGGGGGTCCCCGGCTTCGGGGGGGTGGGGTCCCGGCTTGGGGGTGGGCGGGGGGGGGGTCCCGCTTGGGGGTGGGGGGGGGGGGGGGGGGGGGGTCCCGGCTTGGGGGGGGGGGAGGTCCCGGCTTGGGGTGGGGGTCCCGGCGTGTGGGGGTGGGGTCCCGGCGTGTGGGGTGGGGGTCCCGGCGTGTGGGGGGGGGGTCCCGGCGTGGGGGTGGGGGGGGTTCCGGCGTGGGGGGAGGTCCCGGCTTGGGGGGGGGGAGAGGCCCAGCTTGGGGGGGGGGAGGTCCCGGCTTGGGGGGGGGAGGTCCCGGCTTGGGGGGGGGGGAGGTCCCGCTTGGGGGGGGGGGGAGGTCCCGGCTTGGAAAGGGGGGGGGGTCCCGGCTTGGAAGGGTGGGGGGTCCCGGCTTGGGGGGGGGGGGGGGGGGTGTCCCGGCGTGGGGGGGGGGGTGTCCCGGCGTGGGATGGGGGGGGTGTCCCGGCGTGGGATGGGGGGGGGTGTCCCGGCGTGGGATGGGGGGGGTCCCGGCGTTGAGAGAGAGGGGGGGTACCGGCGTTTAGAGAGAGGGGGGGCGGCGCTGGAGGGGGGTAGGGGTGGTGGGGGCGGTGTTGGAGGGGGGTAGGGGTGGTGGGGGCGGCGTTGGAGGGGGGTAGGGTGGTGGGGGCGGCATCAATGCACCGTCGCCCCCACCCTCTGCACGCCGCTGCCCCCACCCCAACCCCCTCCTCACCACCCCTACCCCCCTCCTCACCACCCCTACCTCCCTCACCACCACCCACACCCCCCTCCCCCTCACCCCCCTCCCCCTCACCCACACCCCCCCTCCCCCACACCCCCCTCCCCCTCCCTCTGAAGGCTGGTACCCACACACCCCTCCCTCTGAAGGCCGGTACCCACACACCCCCCTCCCTCTGAAGGCTGGTACCCACACCCCCCTCCCTCTGAAGGCCGGTACCCACACACCCCCCTCCCTCTGAAGGCTGGTACCCACACCCCCCTCCCTCTGAAGGCCGGTACCCACACCCCCCCCCCTCCCTCTGAAGGCCGGTACCCACACCCCCCTCCCTCTGAAGGCCGGTACCCACACACCCCCCCTCCCTCTGAAGGCCGGTACCCACACACCCCCCCTCCCTCTGAAGGCCGGTACCCACACCTCCTCCCCACGCCGGTACCCACACACCCCCCCTTCCTCCCCCCCTTCCTTCCTCCTCCCCCCTTCCTTCCTCCTCCCCCCTTCCTTCCTCCCCCCCTTCCTTCCTCCTCCCCCCCTTCCTTCCTCCTTCCTCCCCCCCTTCCTTCCTCCTCCCCCCCTTCCTTCTCCCCCCTCCTTCCTTCCTCCTCCCCCCCTTCCTTCCTCCTCCCCCCCTTCCTTCCTTCCTCCTCCCCCTTCCTTCCTCCTCCCCCCTTCCTTCCTTCCTCCTCCCCCCTTCCTTCCTCCTCCCCCCTTCCTTCCTCCTCCCCCCTTCCTTCCTCCTTCCCCCCTTCCTTCCTCCTCCTCCCCCCTTCCTTCCTCCCTCCTCCTCCCCCCTTCCTTCCTCCCCCCTTCCTTCCTCCTCCTCCCCCCTTCCTTCCTCCTTCCTCCCCCCCTTCCTTCCTCCTCCTCCCCCCTTCCTCCCCCCCTTCCTTCCTCCTTCCTCCCCCCCTTCTTCCTCCTTCCTCCCGCCCTTCCTTCCTCCTTCCTCCCCCCTTCCTTCCTCCTCCCTCCCCCCCTTCCTTCCTCCTTCCTCCCCCCCTTCTTTCCTCCTCCTCCCCCCTTCCTTCCTCCTTCCTCCCCCCCTTCCTTCCTCCTTCCTTCCTCCTCCCTCCCTCCCCCCTTCCTTGCTCCTTCCTCCCCCCTTCCTTCCTCCTCCTCCCCCCTTCCTTCCTCCCTCCTCCTCCCCCCTTCCTTCCTCCCCCCTTCCTTCCTCCCCCCTTCCTTCCTCCCCCCTTCCTTCCTCCCCCCCTTCCTTCCTCCTTCCTCCCCCCTTCCTTCCTCCTTCCTCCCCCCCACCTTACTTCCTCCTCCTCCCCCCACCTTACTTCCTCCTCCTCCCCCCCACCTTCCTTCCTCCTCCTCCCCCCACCTTCCTTCCTCCCTCCTCCTCCCCCCCACCTTCCTTCCTCCTCCTCCCCCCACCTTCCTTCCTCCTCCCCCCCACTTTCCTTCCTCCTCCTCCCCCCCACCTTCCTTCCTCCTCCTCCCCCCCACCTTCCTTCCTCCTCCTCCCCCCCCCCACCTTCCTTCCTCCTCCTCTCCCCCCACCTTCCTTCCTCCTCCTCCCCCCCCCACCTTCCTTCCTCCTCCTCTCCCCACGCCGGTACCCATCCTCTCTCTCTTAGCGCGCCACTTCTGCAGCGCATTAAAATGACGCGTATCGCGTCGGTCCGATGCTGCCCCTCCGGGAACGGAGATTAGCGGCCTAAAAGAAGGCCCCGACGCCGGAGTCATCTGCACCACTTTTGCTCGCCGGAAATCGGCGTCACGACGGTCCGCGGAGAATTTCGCCCTTAGTCTGAGCCAGAGCATGGAGGGAATTTCTCCAATTGGCCTCAGTATTGGTTTCAATGCGGATGAGAGAAAGTAAGCATGGGTACATGTTTCTGGTTGCAATCTAGTGATTGCTCGCTGGAAATGTACCTGGAGACTTTAGAACTATGCTCCAGTGTTTCAAGCATAGCCCCATTATCAAGTAGGGGCTTTTCACATTAACCTCATTGAAGCCTACTTGTGACAATAAGTGATTATTATTATTATTTGTCTAAAACTAGTTTCACAGATGCACACATTAAAAAGAGCAAATTATTCACGGCGCCGAGGTCCCAGGTTCGATCACAGCTCTGGTCACTGTGTGGAGTTTGCACATTCTCTCCGTGTTTGGTTTGTTTCACCCCCATAACCCAAAGATGTGCAGGGTAGGTGGATTGGCCACGCTAAATTGTCCCTTAATTGGAAAAAATTAATTGGGTACTCTAAAAAAAAATTTTAAATAGCAAATTAGTCAACGGACTAAAGGGCTCTTGGCAACCTTGAACGTAAAATTCATCTGGGATCAACCATTTCAGGAAAGGAGGGAAGAACATTGAAGCAAACTGAAAATTTTGGGAAGAACATTGGCAGACCGAATTGCCCACGGTTAACAAGTATGGTAACGGTTAGCACAGACTGGAAATCTTCCAGGTTTGATGCCTTGTCAGTGTTATTATTTCACCCTGGGACTCAGTGAAGACACTGCTAATAGTCTCAAGTGACCTAACAGAATGACCACTGATTAATGTTAATACTGATTACTATCCAACCACACTCAGCAGATACAGCATATATTTTGAGATGAGATAAGGTGAGGATTTGGCTTGACAAATCATTTCGTAAGACACTTGAAAAGCCTGCTGACTCAGGTATTGAAGGTAATAAGTGCCATGGAACCATACCCTAGCAACAATTTACTGGTTCCAAGTGAAGGGAAGGAGAAAAGAGAAGATAAAAATTGGAGGGAAAACAAATAGAAGTGATTGTCAAAGCCACAATATCTATTTCACTCACCATACGTTATACAGTTATACAGAATGGCATAATCCTAGGAAATCACTTTCAAGCCATAAATAAATAAGCACAGGACTGAATTGAACTATAGGTCTGTAACACAATGTTTTAGTTCTGATGTCGAATACATGTTGTATATACTCTGACCAGATTAACAGATAACTGTGGAAACTTTAATTGCTTACATCATAATCATTATGCTTTAGCATCACACATGAATGAGAAACAGCACAAAGGGTGGCAGCAATGTCCCCCATGACAACCATTGTGGAGCTGGTGGTAATCCCATATTAAATTTGGGAGTATTTTTAATTTTCTTTAAAAAAGCCCTTGGGTTCAACTAGTAAATGCACCAGTGTGAAATTGAGTACACAAAAGTTAAACAATACATGTTCAATCTGTCATGTGTGCAGTGCCACAGGATCTTTTTGCTTGTTGTAAAGAGAGGAAAAAGCCACAATTTCCCCATGTGATTGCTTTCCAGTTCCTGATGAAAAGTTACATATGTCAGGATCTCACTAAATTCAGGCTCTGCTTTGGTGCCCTCCCATGCAACCTTGTCAAATCACATTGCCTAGACTCAGTCATGAAGATTGACTGGCCCCTTGAATAAGGAAGGGTTGAAAGAATGTCGGTATTTGAAACCATATCCCAGTGCCAGTCACTGTCTTCTGGAGCAGAGGGAAGAAAACAGTCAAAAATTAAAGCTTAGGAACAGGAGACTAGTTAGGTAGAAGTAAGTTAACAAACAGTAATTTGTTCAAAATAATATTCAGGGATTTCTTGATTTGAGTATTAGAATTTAGGTGATTGCATCAAGCAAACCAACGTCATATCTAAACCAAAGTGTGTATTCAAAATATCCAAAGTCAATCAGTATCTGCAAGAGAAAAGACAGATTCATGTTTGGGTGAAAATCTTTTATCAACCAAAACTAAAAGAGGCAGGGAGAATGATGGGTAAAGATCAAAGGTACAGTTATGGGAACTCCTTTTACAGATAAATAATCATGGATTTCATAGTAAATAAACAGACAAAAGATGAGCAGAAACACCTCCAAGATTGAAGCACATGCAGTGGTAGAATGAAAAATCTAACATAAAAGGTTTAAAAGAAAACATAGAGTGTCATTGTAGACGGTGAATACATTATTTCTCAGGTTTTACAGTGTAGAATGCCAAAAAGAAAACATAGTGCGCCTTTTGGAGTATCAGGAGTGCACCCATTATCCTTTATTTGCCCACAGGCAGCCAATTAGAAAGCTCTTGGCAGTGAAAACGCCTAGACAGTCCAGTTGCTGGCAAGTATCACTCAGGACTCACTTTGTGTCCCAACATCGGAGTTCCGACGACTGTGGTGAAATCAGGCCAATGTTTCAGATCTGTGACCTGGTGATGAAAGGCCACAGACCTAAAATGTTAACTTGGTTTCTCGATTCACAGATGCTGTCAAGCCCTCCTGTTTTTATTTCAGATTTTCAGTATGCACAGTACTTTGCTCTTGTGTTTTTGGCCATTATTTCAGCCCGGTAATACTAGAATACTTGGAAGTCAAAAATGAGGTGGAAGAAAGATGTCAATAGTGGAACAAGTATTACAAGTGAAGAAGAAACTCTCCATCTTTTAGTTTACTGGTAATTTAGTTTCATTTCAGGCCAGCACGGTGACGGAGTGGTTAGCACAAATGCCTCACGGAGCTGAGGTCCCAGGCTCATGGTCACTGTCTGTGTGGAGTTTGCACATTCTCCCCGTGTTTGCCTGGGTTTCGCCCCCACAACCCAAAGATGTGCAGGGTAGGTGGATTGGCCACGCTAAATTGCCCCTTAATTGGAAAAAATGAATTGGATTCTCTAAATTTATTTATTTTTAAAATTTTGTTTCATTTCAACAAATGTTGCAATATCTGCGAATATTAGTTGGCACACTGAAGTGAGTGCAAAGTTCACAAAAATGAAACCTTCACAAGAAGGTTTTCGCACTTTGAAAATCTGCTTTATCCTGTATAATTTAACTCAATTTAACTTTGGGGTGGCACAGTGGTTATCACTGCTGCCTCACAGTGCCAGGGACCCAAGTTCGATTCCAACCTCGGATGACTGTGGAATTTGCAAATTCTCCCCGTGTCTGCATGGGTTTCCTTTGGGTGCTCCGGTTTCCTCCCACAGTCCAAAGGTGTGCAGGTTAGGTGGTTTGGTCATGCTACATTTCCGTTTGGAGTGGGGTTTCAGGAAAAGGGCAGGGTATTGAGCCTTGGTAGGGTGGTCTTTGAAGGGTTGGTGCAGACTTGATGGGCCAAACGGCCTTCTTCTGCACTGTAGGGATTCTATGATTCAATGTAAAAAAGATCAAAATTGATAGACAATAAACAGCAAGGAGTGGTTGTAGCAAGAAACTCCATCAAAATAATCTGGCATTCCGAACTTGTGAATTCTCCAGAGACCGTAGGGGACTATGGTCTGTGTATATTTGTGTCGTTGGTGGATTATTGGCAACATATATGTCACAATGCCAGGTCTCTTTTTCAATTGTAGAATGCTTCTGTTGGTGCCGATTTAATTTCCTTGAGAAATGCTCCACAGGCTTCTCAAGTACAAGTTCATCTTTTTGTGACAACACAGCTCCCATACCAATGTCATTAGCATCTCCAACTAATTTAAATTTGTCATAATTTGGTGTGGCTAACACTGGCTTTGGTGTCAACAGTTTTCAAATGCTGGAATGCAGTTTGTCAGTTGTCCAGCCAGAAATGTTTTTTGTTCTTCTTCAAAAGTACTGTTAGTGGCGTCACCACTCAGCTAAAGTTTGGCACAGTTAGATAAAGGATGGTCTATGGTCGGACTCGTTGAGTAGGGTCAACGCGACCGCAACTTGTGCCAGGCTCAGCCTGATTTAATTCAAGGTCGTTCATCGGGCTCACATGACAGTGGCCCGGATGAGCAGATTCTTTGGGGTGGAAGACAGGTGTGTAAAATGTGCGGGAGGACCAGCAAACCATGTCCACATGTTCTGGGCATGTCTGAAGCTTGAGGGATTTTGGCAAGGGTTTGCAGATGTCATGTCCACAGTGTTAAAAACAAGGGTGGCACTGAGTCCAGAGGTGGCGAATTTCGGGGTGTCGGAAGACCCGGGAATCCAGGAGAAAGAGGCAGACATCCTAGCCTTTGCTTCGCTGGTAGCCCGGAGACGGATACTATTAGCTTGGAGAGACTCAACGCCCCCAAAGTCAGAGACCTGGCTATCGGACATGGCTAGCTTTCTCTGTTTGGAGAAAATCAAGTTCACTTTGAGAGGGTCACTGTTTTTCACCCGGAGGTGGCAACCGTCGACTTCTTCGCGGAAAATTAATCGTCAGCAGAAGGGGGGGGGGGGGGGGGGATGGTTAGTTTAGCTTAGAGTAGGGGGTTAATAAAGGTGGGACCAGTAAGGAAGGGAGATGGCTTTTGCACTATGTTTATAATTTCATGTATGTTGCTTATTAAACCAAACCCCCCCCCAAAAATGTTTATTAAAAAAAAGTTTGGCACAATCCACTCATTCCCAGAAACCTTAAAGTCTCTTTTTCGTTTTAGGTTCTGGAAAATCCCAAATGGCCTTTATTTTTGCATCTCGTGGGGCCATTTAACCATGTCCCACAACATGTCCTAAATATGAAATTTGAACTTTTGCAAATTTGCTTTTTGCCAAATTCATGATGAGATTAGCCTCTTTTAAGCCTTCAAACAGTTCAGGTGTTCTTGCCAACTTCAAATAAACACCACTAAATCGTCAATGTACACTGCACAGTGACCTAGTCCTTGAATAACTTGTTGTTAGTCTGAAATGTTGCAGGTACGTTCTCCATCCCAAACTGCATAACTTAAAATTGATAAAAGTCCATTTTACATCATGACTGTTGCGATTATCTTTCCCCTCTCAGACAAAGGCACTTGCCAATAGCCCTTCAGTAAATCTACGTTTGTGATGAACGTAGATTATCAAACTCTTTTACCGCAATCCTCGAACCGTGGTTTCAGAAATGATTTCCTCCTGTTGACGGCATTCATTTTCCTGTAGTCCACACAAAGCCATTGTGTTCCATCTAGTTTGGCACCATGATGATAGGGGAGCTCCAATCACTGGAACTCAACTCATAATGTCATTTGGAGCATATATTCAATTTTCTTCTGAACTTGTGATAACCTTGCTGAATTTAACAGTTATGGATGTTGCTTTATTGGAACAGTTTCCCCACATCTACATCATGTATCGCTATCTTTTCTACCTAATTTATTCCCACAAATACATTTAGAAGACAGCAGTAACCCTTCCAATTTGCCTCAGCGTTAATCTGGAAGATAATTTAACCAATTGTATACATTTTTCAGTGCTTCCTCGTCGCCCAAACGAATTAGAAGGAAGAATTCTTCTTCTTCCTGCTTCATTACGATCAACACCTCATGCTTGTCCTCATCTCCTTTCTCTGAATACCTCTCAAGCATGTTAACATAGTACACTCTGAGATTTACACCTACCTGCTGTGCGTACGAGATAACTTACTTTGCTCAGTTTTCTATCAATTTGATATGATCCAGTAAATCTAGCTTTTGGTCGGGAACCTGACACAGTATAAGCAATAGCACTCCCACTTTCTCCCCTGCTACAAAGCTACAATTTCCCATCAACCACTGCATTCATTCCCTTCTGTGCTATCTTTAAATGCTTCCTTGCCACCTCACAAGCCCCATTCAGTCTTTCTTTGAAATCCAATACGTTGTCCACAAGTGTAGTCTCTGACTTCTTACTTGATAACTTTTCTTGGATTAATTTCAGTGGTCCTCTAACTTCATGTCCAAAGACCTATTCAAAAGGACAAAATCTGATAGAATCATTTAGTACAATTATTATGAAAAATAATAAAAAAGGAATCCCTTTGTCTCAAACATGCGGGTGATTTGACTATAGTTCTCATCATAATTTTCAAAAAGAGTGATGCCACCTCCCTAATGCCAATGATTTCTACAGTTTTATTTACAGGTTATTCACAATCTCTTTAAACGTTAAATTTGACCCTTGATCTGATTGCATTTCTTTTGGTAAGTCATTTCTACTAAAGAACTTGGTTAATTCATCCACCATTCTTTTGGCTGTAATGGTTCTTAATGTTATGGCTTCAGGAAATCTAGTCACTTTTTCAATAATAGTTAGCAAGTATTGATTTCCACTTTGCGTTATCAACAACAATCAATTAGAACTTTTGTAAAAGATTCTTCGAAAGCTGAGATAGGGATGAAAGATGTTGTGCTTTGTTGCAACCTGTGGTTTCTCTATTGACATGTTTAACAAAATGTAACTTTATTTTTATTATCTTTATGTAGTCCCTGCCAGTAAAAATGTTGCTGTATCTTTGCTTGTGTTTTCTTTATTCCTAAAAGTCACCCTAATGGTATTTCGTTTTTTTTAAAGTATTTTTATTAAGGTTTTGCAGAATTTTTCATAATAAAACAGTAGTAACCATAATAACAAAACAAACTAGAGTGAACATTAACATAGTGCAAAAAGAGAATATACAATAATAATTAAATAGACATTACCCCATACGCCCAGTCTTCCCACACCATCCCAATGAAGCACTCACCCTACCGCCACCTCCCCCCCTCACGGATTGCTGTTGCTGCTGACATTTTAATTTTCCCCGAGAAAGTCGACGAACTGCTGCCACCTCCAAGAGAACCCTAGCGTAGACCCCTCTTACGGCAAACTTTATTTTCTCAAGGCTGAAAAACCCAGCCATGTCGGTAACCCAAGTCTCTACACTCGGGGGCTTTGAGTCCCTCCACATTAATAAAATCCATCTCCAGGCTACTACGGAGGCAAAGGCCAAGACGTCGGCCTCTTTCGCCCCCTGAACTTCCGGGTCTTATGACACTCCAAAGATTGCTATCTCTGGACTCGGCACCACCCGTGTGTTAAGCACCTTGGACATTGCCCTCGCGAACCCTTGCCAGAACACTCTAAGCTCTGGGCATGCCCAACACATGTAGAAATGGTTTGCAGGGCTGCCCTTGCACCTCATACAACTGTCTTCTACCCCAAAAACTTGCTCATTCTCGCTGCAGTCATGTGTTCCCGGTGGACCACCTTAAATTGAATTAGACTGAGCCTGGCACATGATGAGGAGGAATTAACCCTGCCCAGGACCTCTGCCCATAGACCCACTTCCAACACCTCACCTAACTCCTCCTCCGAATTGCCCGTGAGCTCCTCCACCGGGGTTTCCTCCGCCTCCTGTAGTTCCTGGTAGACATCCGACACCCTCCCTTCCCCACCCAGGTGCCGGAGACCACCCTGTCCCTGTATCCTCTGTGGCGGAGCGTTGGAAAGGCCACGACCTGTTTTTTCAGGAAGGCTCGTACTTGCAGATATTTAAAGGCGTTTCCTGGCGGCAGATTAAATTTGTCCTCTAGCGCCTTCAAACTGGAAAGCTTCCGTCTATGAACAGATCTCCCATCCTTCTGATGCCTGCCCTCTGCCAGCTCTGGAACCCACCATCCATCCTACCCGGACAAACCTGTGATTGTTGCATATCGGGGTCCAAACCGACGCTCCCCTCCACCTTCTTATACCTCCTCCACTGTCCCCAGATCCGCAATGTCGCCACCACCACCGGACTTGTGGAGTAACGGGTCGGCGCGAAAGGCAAAGGAGCCGTTATCGAAGCTCCCAGACTAGTACCTTTACATGATGCCACCTCCAGCTGCTCCCCCCCCCCCCAAACATCACCCACTTCCTAATCATAGCTATATTGGATGGCCAGTAGTAGTTGCGAAAGTTCGGCAGCGCCAACTCACAACCCCCCCCCCCCCCCCCCCCCACCTGCGCTTCAATAGCGATCTCCTTACTCGCGGGGTCTTATTCGCCCACACAAAGCCCGTAATGATCCTACTCACCCACTTAAAAAAGGCCTTCGGGATGAAGATGGGGAGGCACTGAAAGACAAACAAAAATCTGGGGAGGACAGTCATTTTCACGGTCTGCACCCTCCCTGCCAGTGACAGCGGGAACATGTACCACCTTTTAAAGTCCCCCTTCCATTTGCTCCACCAGCCGGGTCAGGTTGAGCCTGCCTAATGGTATTTCATGAGTTAACCTTAGAATCTCTTTCCTGTACTCAGGAGGTAATACAACTTGATGTATTTCTGCCCATTTGTCATCTGAACTAACATGTGTGGGGCACCATTTTCTCCTTAATATGTGATCCTTTACATAATAACATTCAAGGACACACTGAGCCTCCAATTCAGAGTAAGCCGTTTGATAGGTGGAATCACTCTGCTGTAATTCTATTAACCTCTTTCAACAAAACACAATTTCTTTCCCTCATCTGTTCCCCTCATTTGTTCAGCTTAATAAGACCATGTCAGGTGACCATACCTCACTTTTCTCATCCTGTGCTCGTAGGAGGAATTATGTGTCTGTGACCTCATTGCTCCACATTCAGAAAACCCCCCCGGATGTCTATTTGCGATTTTGTTGTAACTGGATTTTCCAGCGGCTGGTCGACCACAGTAGGTATCACTACTATCCAGCTATACCATTCCGTACAATGAATTGAATCTCTGCAAATGACACAATGTTTCTACCACTCCTATAACCACTTCTGTCTTCAAGCTTCAAGTTATTTTCACCAAATGAATTTTTTCTGTTTCTCATTAAGCACTGCTGACCAGAACCTCTTCCTTCAACATTTCTTCTGAACAACAAATATCCTTATCCAACCAACCATTAAGAATTGACTTGCTCCTGTATCTCATAACATTTTAATCTTCCTCATCTCATTTCTATTACACAGGGAAAGATTTTCCCTTCAGATACAAAATTCCTAAACACATCAGCCACCTGCTGGTCACTCGACCCTGTACAATTTGTGCACACGTTTTAACACCTATTGTTTGGTCTTCTATGTGTATCCATCATATCAGTCTCAGATTTAATAGTTTCTATCTTAAGATTTATAACTCCAACCTGCTTCCTGTGTAACTCCCAGTATGTGATTTGTTTATTACAATGAAAGCATCTAACTTTCCTCATATCTTTCATTGACTCAGCACCATCTTTTTAAATTTGAGGCGAAGTCTCTTTGGAATTTTCAAACCACTCTCTCTGTTGCTTGACTGTCTTTTCCCACACCTTCACATTTTCTATCTTTCTCAGCTTTAAAAGTGTAGGAAAAAAGGCTTTGACCTATGAATTATGCATAGTTGTCAGCAAGCTCCGCGGCGTGTCTTGTAGCTTAACTCTTCTTCCTCCACATCACTGTAGGTAACAAATCTTTAAATTCTTCCAATAGAATTACTTCTCCAAGATCCTCATAGGTTTTTTCTATTGTTAATGTTTTCACCCACCTATCAATATTACTTTGTCTAACCCTTTCAAATTCAATAAAAGTCTGTCCGAACAGTTTTCTTACGATTCAAAACTTGTCTGTAGGCCTCCATTACTAACTCAAAAGCACTCAATATAGCATTGTTCACTCAATCGTACTCCTCACACCCTTCCTCTGAAGCATCGACTTCACTAGCCCTACCGACAAGTTTACTCTAAGAGCAGTGTCCAAATATCATAAGACCATTGCATTTGTCTGGCTATTTCCTTAAAGACATTTTTAAATGACTTGACGTCTTTTTCGTCAAATTTTGGAAGTGCTCACACAAACCTAAACATCTCTCCACTAGCTTCATGTCTAGAATTACTTCCTTCCTCCAGCTTTTCTAATCTCTTTCCCACTGGCCACATTTGAAAATGAAATTCTCTCTCACTCTCTCCATTTTCCTCTCTGCCGTTGCTAACTTCTGAATTTCTAATAGCCTTGAAAAGTTCTCCTTTTTTCCTTTCTTCACTTTCATTTTTTTCCTGCATTTCAAGTTCAAGTTCAGTTTTTTCACTTCTATTGCGTTTCCCCCCTTTATTTCTCTTGTACTTCTAATTTCATCATTTATAGTTGTAATTGACTTTTAGCTATTCAATTTACTCACTTTTTAAATGCTTGGTCTGCCTGACAACTCTTGGGCACGATTCTCCGCAACCACGACGGTTGCGGAGAATAGCGGGCCGCGCCGTTATTTCCCGCGACGCCGGTCCGACGCGTTCACGCTATGTCACGACGTCGCCAATCACAACTGCTTTTAAAAGTCGCCAGCCAGTCGTGCTGGCTGACAAGGAGTTAGCAGGTTAGCGGACCGTCGCAGCAAACTGGGGAAGGTATCCAGACAACGCTGCGGCTGGGGGGGGGACCGGCGATGGAGAGGGACAAGTGGGAGGGGGGGGAGAGGGAGAGGGGGGGGGGGGGTGGGACAAGTGGGAGGGGGGGGGAGAAGGGCAGGGAGAGGGAGAGGGACGAGGGAGGGACGAGGGAGAGGGAGAGGGGGGGGGCGAGGGGAGGGACGAGGGAGAGGGACAAGTGGGGGGGAGAGGGAGAGGGGGAGAGGGAGGGGAGGGAGAGGGACAAGTGGGAAGAGGGGAGAAGGGCAGGGAGAGGGAGAGGGACGAGGGAGGGACGAGGGAGAGGGGAGGGGGAGGGGCGAGGGGAGGGACGAGGGAGAGGGACAAGTGGGGGGGAGAGGGAGAGGGGGGAGGGAGAGGGACAAGTGGGGGGAGAGGGGGAGGGAGAGGGAGAGGGGGAGGGGGAGGGAGAGGGAGAGTGGGAGGGAGAGAGAGAGGGGGAGGAGAGGGACAAGTGAGAGAGGGGGGCGTGAGTAGTGGGGGCGGGGGGTGTGGGGGAGTGAGTGGAGTGGATGGGCTC